>NC_090371.1:81809406-82119339 GCF_036365525.1 Heterodontus francisci | reverse complement strand
AGGGACATAGCTGGATAAATGCACAGATAGATAACCATAGTACAAAGCTGTGCTAGGTTTTTCATTTAATCTTGCTTAACCAAGATGCTTGCTGAAATACCTAAGTTAATTAGAGTGTGAGGTAGAATAGAAGCTAGTTTTGTTAAAAATGATATGGGTCAATAGTCTGATAAATAATTAGAACATATAGCTTGGATAGCCATGATATACTGTTCATTAACATGCCTCACGAATAGCCTTAGACATAAATAACTGATATTGAAACAGATACAAACAATGAAACTTCTGCAAGTTAGCTTTGAAGGCTGAAGGTGGAATGTTTCTTCAGAGGATGAAACTGGCAATGGGGAACAGCCTAGGGTGAGATAAGGAAAGAATGAGGTAAGAGTGTTTGATCAAGGACAGAAGGTACATGCAAAGGCTCATAAAGCTAATTGCAGGTGAATGACATTAAAGGCAGGCTTTTCAACACAAAGAACAAAGAACTCAATGTTTTATGGAGTATTTTGTAATAAAGTAAATCTTTATAGAGCGAAAAGGTCTGGTCAATAATCCATCCCGATCCACCCTGAGAAAGGGTGTAAAGTATGTGACTTTGGGAGACTTCAGTGCAGTAGGCATTGGAGAGAAACTCCTAAAGGAAGATCTATCCTAACACACTTGAGCAAGTGGAGGGGCTGAATTTTATAAGCCCGCCACCAAAATCAGCAGCGGGTGCAAAAAATGGCGGCCCGCCCATGCGGGCCACACACCAAAACGCCACTGTGATTCCAAGCGTGGTGGCTCATTTAAATAACCGGGGTAAGCAGCCCCCACCCCCGAATCAAATGGAGGGGTGGGCTGTCTGTCCCTGGCAATGGCGTCAGCTGCCTGTGCGCAGGCATTTATGCCATTTTTAAAGGGCTGTTAGCCCTACCGGCATATTTAAATATTTAAACAAAGATTAGTTGAAAATAAATAAATACATTTCTTTTTCCCCTTTCCCAACCCCCCCCCCCCATTACAATTAAATTAATTATTTGTCCTTTCCCCCCCACTAACCTCGTTTTCACAGATGGGGATCCGAAGGTGCGGGAGTGCCGGCCGCAAGGCCAAAGAGTGCAGCAGGACATCAAGATTAATGGTAAGTACATGCAAATCTATTAATTGACTTTATTTGCATATGGTGATTGTGCTTCTCTTGCCCGAGCGGCGGTGGGGGGTTGGGGGGTGGGGCCCAGCATGGTGTCCCGTCACCGCCAGGAGAATCGGGCCGGGTCCTGCTGGCGACGAGGTCTGTGGCAGGTCTCATCCGGGGCCATATTCAGGCCACCACCCCCCCACCCCCCCACCCGCCCCACCACGGATCCTGATGTTGAGGGCTCCTTAAAATCCAGCCCAAGAAGTCTGAAGGCGTAAGGCACTGAGAAGAGAAGATGAGAAGAGAAGAGGAAAAATGAGAAAAAGGACAGAGCTGTTCGCATATGTCAGCCATGCCACCTGACCTGAACTGAACTGGTACTCACCATTTATTAGGGGTCATATGTCTTTCTGTATATTTACTTTCATGCATTGTATTTTAAACTGTTGCCTCTTAATAAACTGCTTTAAAACCACATACATTCGTGATCCCCACCTTTGGGTTATCTGTGACACCCGGGCCAACTCTTATACACTCCCTCCTCCCTTGAGTATCTCCTCTTCTTCCCTCCCTCAGTCTCCATATCAGCTTTGTTATTGAAATATTCTCCCTTCCTTCTTCTCTCTGCCTGTACACTGTACAGCTCTTAATTGATTTTAACCTGCATTACAGTTTCCCCAGTTCCCTCTGCTCTGACCACCCACCTGTTTTCCCTCAATCTCACCCTCCTTATAAACTCCTCATCTTCCCAACCTCACTATCTCTCATGGTCTCTCTGCATCCCAGATCTTAATCACTGGCGAGGCAGTTTCAAATAATTTTTCATCTATTTTACCACACACATTTTTCATTCCCACTCCACTCCCACTATTCCGACCATTTGTTCCTACAAAGAAACTCTACTTCAGCTCTTTCACAAATTACCAACTCCTTTCTCTTTGACGAGTCACCCATCCTTCCTTAAAATTGGGGTCAGAGACTGGGAATTCTGCAGTGAGTAACTCACCTCCTGACTCCCCATATCCTGTCCACCATCTACATGGCACAAATCAGGAGTGTGATGGAATACTCTCCACTTGCCTGGATGGGTGCAGCTCCAACATTCAAGAAGCTCGACACCATCCAGGACAAAGCAGCTCACTTGATTGGAACCCCATCCAGCATCTCAAACATTCACTCCCTCCTCCACCGATGCACAGTGGCAGCAGTGTGTACCATTTACAAGATGCACTGCAGCAACTCACCACACCTCCTTCGACAGTACCTTCCAAACCTGTTACCTTTTCCATCTAGAAGAACAACTGCAGCAGATGCATGGGTACACTACCATCTGCACATTCCGCTCCTAGTCAAACACCATTCTGAATTGGAACTATACTGCTGTTCCTTCACTGTCGCTGGACCAAAATCCTGGAACTCCCTCCCTAACAGTACTGTTGGTGCACCTGCTGAGGTAGGTTAGCAACCGTAAGAGTGCCTCAATGTGGAGATGCCCTCTCTGGCCTGCACAGCACTGTGGATGTACCTGCACCCTAAGGACTGCAGTGTTCAAGAAGGCAGCTCATCACCACCTTCTCAAGGGCAATCAGGAATGAGCAACAAATGCAGGCATTGCCAGCACCACCTGTGCCCCATGAAAGAATAAAAGAAATTTAAAAATTCAACATATCTGCATTTCCTTATTTTAATTGATAATATCACCGTTATCAGTTTTCAAGCGGCCCATATTGCTCCTGACCACCCTTTTTTCCTGTTATGATCGTACAACAAAGCAACTTATATTTATAAAGCACCTTTAACATTGCATCGCGTCTCAAGGCACTTCACAGGAGAGTTATAAAGCAAAATTAGACACGTAATATAATTAATATTACAAATATTACAATTAATATAATTGTAAAAACATTTTTTTGTTGGGCTTCTGCTCATAGCCTCTTTTTGTAGCTTTTACTGTCTGTTTTGTCATCTTTGGCTGTTCTTTGTATCTTTCCCATTCACCAGGACCTGTACTTTTTTTGCATTTTTGCAAAAAATACCTGATTGTCTGCCTCATTGTCACAATCAGAATAGAACTGAAGTGTTTAAAAAAATGTAAACAATACATCAAAACATTTATCTGCCTGCCGTATGGAATGCCGTCCCTTTAAGGGACGAGCTCCTTCCTCCAAGAGCTGCCAGCCAATTGGAAAGCTCTGGGGGCAGCAGACACTGCCAGGACTGCAGGAGGCCCTGCAGCATCAAGGAGAGAGAAGACCCAGGATGACTGTGTGGGGTCGGGCTCACCGGGGCCATACAGGCATGCCCTGGCGACAGGATGGGGTTATTGAATGTGAGGAGGGGGGTCTTCCTGGGGCCGCAGCGATCGTGGCCAAGGGGGCCCTCCGGGAGCCCTGGATTGCCCCCAAAGGAAGGGACCCACCCACCCCACCCACCCCACCCCTCCAACCCTGCTGGGATGCCACCAAGTTTTACCTGGTGTTGTCTCCCTGTGGCGCCTTCCACAAAATTGAGGTGGAGACTGGAAGAAGCCCTTACACGGCCATTAATTGGCCACTTAAGGGCCTCAATTGCCCTGGGGTGGGAAGGCTGTCCCTAGTCTTCCCTGCCTCAGACAAAATGGCAGCGGGCCGGGTGACATTGGGAATGGTGCCCCCTGCCATTTTGCTTGCTCCTGCCTCCGTGTCTGCCTCCAATGCATTTTAATAAGGATGATCAGCAAACCTATCAGAAGCAGTTTTGCAATATAAGTTTGGTCATTAATTAATTTGTGGAAGTAACAATCTATTGATATTTTTCAAAGTATATCTAAAAATAAATTTTTCTTGTGGGGATAAATCTTACTGATACAAAAGCAAACTAATGCGGATGCTAGGAATATGAAACAGAAACAGAAGATGCAGGAGGCAGTGGCGTAGTGGTAATGTCACTAGACTAGTAATCCAGGGACCAGGCTAATGCTCTGGGGACATGGGTTCAGATCCCACTATGGCAGATGGTGAAAATTGAATTCAATGAATAAATCTGGAATTAAAAAACTAGTCTAATGATGACCATGAAACCATTGCCGATTGTTGTAAAAGCCCATCTGGTATCACTAATGTCCTTTAGGGAAGGAAACCGTCTGGCCTACATGTGACTCCAGACCCTCAGCAATATGGTTGACTCGTAAAATGCCTTCTGAAATGGCGTAGCAAGCCACTCAGTTCAAGGGCAATTAGGGCTGGGCAATAAATGCTGACCTAGCCAGCAACGCCCACATCCCACAAATGAATTAAAAAGAAACTCAGCAGATCAGGCAGCATCTGTGGACAGTTAAAAGAAATGTTAACTCTGCTTTTCTCTCCACAGATATTGCCTGGCCTGCTGAGTATTCCCAACATTTTCTGTTTTGTTTTAAATCTTACTGACTTTGTTCTCAATAGTTAGTTTCTTCGTGTTCTTAGGAACATAGAAGCAGGAGTAGGCTATTCAGTCTATCAAGCCTGCTCCGCCATTCAATACGATCATGCCTGATCATCCACTTCAAAGCCTTTTTCCCATACTATCCCCACATTAGGAACATCATTAAGTCTATTCCTAAATACTAATTTGATGTAAAATTGCTGCAGTTTTCCTTTGTCTTGGAGGTTTTCCTGCTATTGGGCATGAATGGTGGAATGGTTCCTATGGCTGATAGGAACTGTCTGTTTGCAGCTCAGTTCAGAATTCAGAGTTCTTAATTATGAACATTAAGCACTTAGTACACCAAGGAAAAGAGTGGCATACTGAGTTTAAATTTTCACCCTTAAACCCATAATTGAAAACAGTCAAATGTGATAGGATGAACATCATCTCTCTAGCCTGCTGTATAAGGATGAGATTTATCGGGCTCAGCACAGTTTCTCATGGTGACAAACCCACAAAACACAATTGCCCAAAATTCAATACCAATTGTCAGTAAATTGACATTCTAACCCTGAGAGGCTTGAATGTAAATTGATGATAAATTAAGGTTGTCACGAGATTAAAATATTAATTACAAATAATCTCTCAATTAAAAATGTTAATCTCAGATCATCTTGGTTTTAATTGAATATTTAATTTAGTTTAGTTTAGAGATACAGCACTGAAACAGGCCCCCCGGCCCACCGAGTCCACGCCAACCATCAACCACCCATTTATATACTAATCCTACACTAATTCCATATTCCTACCACATCCCCACCTGTCCCTATATTTCCCTATCACCTACCTATACTAGGGACAATTTATAATGGCCAATTTACCTATCAACCCGCAAGTCTTTGGCATGTGGGAGGAAACCGGAGCACCCGGAGGAAACCCACACAGACACAGGGAGAACTTGCAAACTCCGCACAGGCAGTACCCAGAATTGAACCTGGGTCGCTGGAGCTGTGAGGCTGCAGTGCTAACCACTGCGCCACTGTGCCGCCCCAATTGATATAATTACTATATCCATCTCATTCAAGTTTATTTAATTACTGATGCCATTATTATGATTTTATGGAATTACATTACAAAAGCACATAAACTGAACTGTTTATTATGAAAAGTACTTCTGTGCTACTGGAACTCAAATCGATAATAGGTACAAGTAGATGTTTTATCCAATGAACCATCAGAACATGGCAGACTGGTCAGAAAATTAAAAGCTCATGGGATCCAGGGGAAAGTGGCAATTTGGATCTGAAATTGGCTCAGTAGCAGAAAGCAAAGGGTAATATTTGACTGGTGTTTTTGTGACTGGAAGGCCATTGCAAGTGGGGTTCCACAGGGCTCAGTATTGAGTCCCTTGCTGTTTGTGGTAGATATCAATTATTTTGACTTAAATGTAGGGGACATTATTAAGAAGTTTGCAGATGATATTAAAATTGGCTGATAGTGAGGAAGAAAGCTGTAAACTATAGGAAAATATCAATGGACTGGTTAGGTGGGCAAAATGGCAAATGGAATTCAGTCTGGAGAAGTGTAAAGGAACAGAGGGGCCTTGGAGTGCATGTCCACAGATCCCTGAAGGTAGCAGGGCAGGTAGATAAGAGGCATAGGGGATACTTTACTTTATTGTTCAAGGCCTAGAGCATAAGAGCAGGGAGCTTACGCTTGGCATGTCTAAAACACGAGCAAGAGTATTGCTTATAGTTCTGGTCACTGTGTTATAGGAAGGATGTAATTGTACTAGAGAGGGTGCAGAGGAAATTGATGAGGATGTTGCCAGGAATGGAGAATTTTAGCTACAAGGAAAGATTGGATAGACTGGGTTTGTTTTCTGTGGAACAGAGGAGGCTGAGGGGAATTTTAGTTAGGGTGTATACAATTGTGAAGGACCTAGATAGAGTGGATAGGAAGGACCTATTTTCATTTGCATAAAGGTCAATAACCAGGAAGCACAGATTTAAAGTAATTAGTAAAGCAATAGAGGGGAGCTGAGGAGTATTTTCTTTCACCCAGAAGGTAGTGGGGATCTGGAACTGACTGCCTGAAAGAGTGGTAAGGCAGAAGCCCTCATGCATTTAAAAGGCACTGGGATGTGCATGAACGAAAAAGGTGTTGGATCAAGAGCTGTAAATGTTTCCATGTTTTGATGTTTCTAATTTAAAATAAAACAAGCTTTCAATTCACATATCCTGCACTTTTAGTGCTTCATTCCATAATGCTTTAGTTTACCTTTATTTTTTTTTTCTGTTGAATATTGATCAATGTTAACTCAGGTACATTATGTTATTCACTTGACAGCCCTATTTTCTACTTTTATTCTTTGTTTTCTTCTCTTTTTTTAAGAATGTCTCTCTGCCCCACCTAACATATCCTGTCTGGCCACCCAAACCAAAAAGATACCTCCCCTACTGTTGTATGATTGCCTTTAAGAGTGATGTCCCTTTAAGATCTTAGGATGCCAATGAACCAAGTACCAGGATGCAATCACATGACTCAGAGTTAGAGTCACTCTGCAACTGTAACACCCAGAGTAAAGTTCTGTAAATAAACCCTGTACTGAATATACTTGTTAGCTGTTAATAAACTTGTTAGAGATCTTCAGCTTAACTGGACTCCATGCATCTCATTTATGTTGCATCAGACAACATAAAAGAACTCATTGGGTGGCAGTTGTGGTGAGAAAACAAAGTCTAGGTTTGAAGACCACAGGGAAAACAGCTCAGATAATGATCATTCCTACAGCCACTGGTAAGAAGGTTCAACGAACACTGGCTCAATCAGTAAAAAAGAAAAACTTACCTCAAGCTGTAGAAGACAGATCACAGAATGACAAGCTGCAAGTAAATCGGATGAGTCACTGTGCCGATGGGTGAGGGATACTACTTTTAAAAAAAGTCTTGAAGTCCTTCAAAAGATTGTTTTTTTTTCAAAAGCTTCATGTGGAAAAATCAAGGGAGAAGACCCTACTCCTTTCCCGAGCTGATCGAGGTCGGTGCCATTACAGAAGGCATTTGTTAGAAAAAACACAGGAAAACCCAGATCACTGCAGAGCCTTCATCCAAACAGCCAAAGTTTTAAAAGTAACTTGAGCATGAATAACAGCTTCCATTTACAAAGCCACAGTTAAACAAAAAACATTAAAACTCCTCAAGTGTGAAGAACATAAATCTACTAAAAAAAAAATCCATTAAACGGCCTATTGAAGAGCTGTGTAAACAGAATAGTCTTATGTGCTGGAAACAAGATAAACACACAGCAATAGCAAACACCTCCTCCTGTCAATGAAATCCGCCAGTCTAAATAACAGACAGTTTCTTAAAGGGGAAACAGTACAGAGTCATAGAACAAGTTTGAAAGAGAGAAGAGTGGGTCTAAGACTAGTATTTTAAACTTAAATAAGGGCAACTATGTGGACATGAAAGCTGAGTTAGCTAGTGAACTGGGTTACTAGGCTAGGAGATAGATCAATAGAAAAGCAGTGGCAGACATTCAAGGGGATATTTCAGAATACTCAGAATAAGTATATTCCTACTAGAAAGAAAAATTCTAAGGGGAGGACCCACCATCCGTGGTTAAGTAAAGAAGTTAAGGAAAGCATCAAACTTATGGAAAAAGCATATAATTGTGCAAAGATGAGTGGCAGGTCAGATGATTGGTCAGTGTATCAAGAATGGCAGAGAATGACTAAAAGGTTAATCAGGAGAAAGAAATTAGAGTATGAGAGGAAGCTAGCTAGAAATGTAAAATGGATAGCAAGAGTTTCTACAGGTATTTAAAAAGGAAAAGAGTAAGTAAAGTGAGTGTTGGTCCTCTAGAGACTAAGAATGGGGAGTTAATAGTAGATAATAAGGAAATGGCAGATGAAATGATCAAATGTTTTGCTTCTGTCTTCACTAAAGAGGATACAAAAACATTTCAGTAAAAGCTGTTAATCAGGAAGAGGAAGAGAGGAACTTGCTGAAATTACAGTCACCAGGGAAGCGAAACTGACCAAACTGATGGAGCTGCGGGCTGACAAGTCCCTGGGTCCTGTTGAGCTTTGTCCTAGGGTTTTAAAAGAGGTGGCTAATGAGGTAGTAGATGCATTCGTGTTAAATTTTCAAAATTCACTAGATTCTGGAAAGGTTCCATCAGACTGGAAAGTAGCAAATATAAGTAAGAAGTGGGGCTGCGGGGGGGGGGCGCCAGAAAACAGTTAACTATAGGCCAGTTAGTTTGACATCTGTCGTGAGGAAGGTGTTAGAATTGATCATTAAAGGGGCTATAGCAGGGCACTTAGCAAAACCCAAGGTAATCGGCAATAGTCAGCATGGTTTTGTGAAAGGGAAATCATGTTTAACCAATTTATCAGAGTTCTTTGAAGGACTAACATGGATAAAGGGGAGCCCATTGACGTACTTTAATTGGATTTCCAAAAGGCATTTGATAAGGTACCACATAAAAGATTATTGTGCAAAGTAGGGAGTAGGGAGTAACATATTTAGCATGGATAGAAGATTGGCTGGCTGGCAGAAATCAGAGAGTATGCATAAATGGGTCCTTTTCTGATTGTCAGGATGTGACGAGTGGCGTCCCTCAGGGGTCTGTGCTGGGGCCTCAACATTTTATAATTTATATCAATGACTTAGATGAGCGATGACATGGTAGCTAAATTTGTAGATGACTCAAAGATAGGTAGGAAAATATGTTGTGAAGAGGACATAAGGAGCTTGCAGACCGATTATAGATAGGCTGAGTAGGTGGGTAAAAATCAGGCAGATGGAGTATAATGTGGGAAAATGTGAAGTTGTTCACTTTGCCAGGAAGAATAAAAAAGCAGAGTATTTCTTAAATGGGGAACTACTGCAAAACTCTGAGGTGCAGAGGGATCTAGGTGTTCTAATGCATGAGTCACAAAAAGTTAGTATGCAGACACAGTAAGTAATAAAGAAGGCGAATGGAATGGTATCCTTTATTACGAGAGGAATTGAAAATAAAAGTTAAAAGATGTTATGTTTCAGTTATACAGGGCAGTGGTGAGACCACATCTTGAATACTGTGTGCAGTTTTGGTCTCCTTATTGAAGGAAGGATGTGAATGCATTGGAGGGGGTTCAGAGGAGGGTTACTAGATGATACCTGGAATAAGTGGGTTGTCCTATGAGGACAGGTTGGACAGACTGGGATAAAAGCAAAATACTGCGGATGCTGGAAATCTGAAATAAAAACAAGAAATGCTGGAAATACTCAGCAGGTCTGGCAGCATCTGTGGAGAGAGAAGCAGAGTTTAAAGTTTCAGGTCAGTGACCCTTCTTCACTTGTTTTCACTGGAGTTTAGAAGAGTGAGGGGAGACTTGATTGAAGTACATAAGATCCTTAATGGTCTTGACAAAGTGGATGGAAAGGATGTTTCGTCTTGTGGGTGAGCCCAGAACAAGGGGGCACTGTTTTAAAATTAGGGGTCACCCTTTTAGGACAGAGACAAGGAGAAATGTTTTCTCTCAGAGGGTTGTGTGACTTTGGAACTCTCTATCTCAGAAGGTGGTGGAGGTGGGGTCATTGAAAATTTTTAAGGCAGAGGTAAATAGATTCTTGTCAGGCAAGGGAATCAAGGAATATCGGGGGTAGATGGGAGTGTGGAATTCAACACAGAAACAGATCAGCCATGATCTTACTGAATGGTGGAGCAGGCTCAACGGTCCGAATGGCCTACTTCTGCTCCTAACTCATATGGCATGTCATACAGTCATAGAGTTATACAGCACAGAAACAGGCCCTTCGGCTCATCGTGTCTGTGCTGGCCATCAAGCACCTAACTATTCAAATCTCATTTTCCAGCACCTGGCCCGTAGCCTTGTATTGTATGGCATTTCAAGTGCTCATCTAAATACTTTTTAAATGTTGTGAGGGTTCCTGCCTCTACCACCTCTTCAGGTAGTGCGTTCCAGATTCCAACCACCCTCTGGATGAAAAATTGTTTCCTCAAATCCACTCTAAACTCCTGCACCTTACCTTAAATCTCTGCCCCCTGGTTATTGACCCCTCCGCTAAGGGAAAAAGTTTCTTCCTATCTGGGCGGCACAGTGGCGCAGTGGTTAGCACCGCAGCCTCACA
Organism: Heterodontus francisci; assembly: GCF_036365525.1. NCBI lineage: Eukaryota > Metazoa > Chordata > Chondrichthyes > Heterodontiformes > Heterodontidae > Heterodontus > Heterodontus francisci. The sequence continues at coordinate 82,108,692 of NC_090371.1, read as the reverse complement.
GCTCCAGGGACCCGGGTTCGATTCTGGGTACTGCCTGTGCGGAGTTTGCAAGTTCTCCCTGTGTCTGCGTGGGTTTCCTCCGGGTGCTCCGGTTTCCTCCCACATGCCAAAGACTTGCAGGTTGATAGGTTAATTGGCCATTATAAATTGCCCCTAGTATAGGTAGGTGGTAGGGAAATATATAGGGACAGGTGGGGATGTGATAGGAATATGGGATTAGTGTAGGATTAGTATAAATGGGTGGTTGATGGTCGGCACAGACTCGGTGGGCCGAAGGGCCTGTTTCAGTGCTGTATCTCTAATCTAATCTAATCTAACCTGTCATAATTTTGTATACCTCAATCACATCTCCCCTCAGCCTTCTGTGCTCTAAGGAAAACAACTCTTACCTTTTCAGTCTCTCTTCATAGCTGAAATGCTCCAGCCCAGGCAACATCCTGGTGAATCTCCTCTGCACCCTCTCCAGTGCAATCACATCCTTCCTATAGTGTGGTGCCCAGAACAGTACACAGCACTCCAGCTGTGGCCTAACTAGCATTTTATATAGCTCCATCATAACCTTTCTGCTCTTATATTCTATGCCTTGGATAATAAAAGCAAGTATCCCATATGCTTTCCTAACCATCTAAGCTACCTGTGCTGCTGCCTTCAGTGATCTATGGACAAGTACACCAAGTTCCCTCTGATCCTCTGTACTTCCTAGGGTCCTATCATCCATTGTATATTCCCTTGCCTTGTTGGTCCACCCAAAATGCATCACCTCACACTTCTCAGGATTAAATTCCATTTGCCACAGCTCCACCCATCTTACCAGCCCATCTATATCATCCTGTAATCTAAGGCTTTCCTCCTCACTATTTACGACACCACCAATTTTCATGTCATCTGCAAACTCACTGATCATACTTCCTATATTCATGTCTAAATCATTAATGTACACTACAAAAAGCAAGGGTCCCAGCACCGATCCCTGCAGTACACCACTGGTCACAGGCTTCCAGTCGCAAAAACAACCCTCGACCATTACCCTCTGCCTCCTGCCAATAAGCCAATTTTGGATCTAATTTGCCAAATTGCCTTGGATCCCATGGGCTCTTACCTTCTTAACCAATCTCCCATGCGGGACCTTATCAAAAGTCTGACTCAAGTCCATATAGACTACATCAACTGCTTTACCCTCATCTACACATTTCGTCACCGCCTCAAAAATTTCAATCAAGTTAGCCAGATACGATCTCCCCCTGACAAAGCCATGCTGACTATCCCTGATTAATCCCTGTCTCTCCAAGTGGAGATTAATCATGTCCCTCAGAATTTTTTCTAGTAGTTTCCCAACCACTGATGTTAGACTCACCGGCCCGTAATTACCTGGTTTATCCCTGCTACACCTCTTAAATAATGGTATCGCATTCGCTGTCCTCCAATCCTCTGGTACCTCTCCTGTGGTCAGAGAGGATTTGAAAATTTGTGTCAGAGCCCCTGCAATCTCCTCCCTTGCCTCACATAACAGCCTGGGATACATCTCATCTGGGCCTGGGGATTTATCCACTTTAAGCCCGCTAAAACAGCTAATACTTCCTCCCTTTCAATGCTAATATGTTCAAGTATATCGCAATCCCTCTCTCTATCTCTACACCTACATCGTCCTTCTCCATAGTGAACACAGATGAAAACTAATCATTTGAAACCTCACCTGTTTCCTCCGGCTCGACACACAGATTGCCACTTTGGTCCCTAATGGGCCCTACTCTTTCCCTGGTTATCCTCTTGCCCTTAATATACTTATAAAACACCTTCGGATTTTCCTTTATCTTGCCCACCAGTGTTTTTTCATGTCCCCTCTTCGCTCTTCTAATTACTTTTTTAAGTACCCCCCTACACTCTCTATATTCCTCTAGTGCCTCCACTGTTTTCAGCACTCTGAATCTGCCATAAGCCTTTTATTTTGGTTTGGTAACAAATCTTAAAGCAAGTTTTAAAGAAAAAGAACAGCAGGAATATGGATACTAAATTTCCCAGCATGAACTGGAATGCCTTGGGTATCTTATCCAAGTTCCAACTGTTCAAACAATCAATGCAGTTATCCTTCACAAACCAAATAATTGTAGAACCAGAAAAACAGGCTGTAAAAACACTCAGAGCAGTTGGAAATGAGGGATTACACAGAATTAACACCTCTAGATTATCTGATGAGGAGCAGAAAGATCCTGCAAAGATAAGGAATGTTCTGGAAGATCAGCTTTGATTACGAGTGACTTTTAGAATTCACCACCTGGAATTAACGTCCTACAGGCAACAGCCACAGGAATCAATAGACCAGTTCATCAGTTGATGCCATAGTAAGGACAATGAATGTGACTTCTCAGAAACTGAGCTGTTGGACCGAATAATGGAGCTAGTGATTGTATCAACACCCATTGAAGTATTTCAGAATTACCGCTTGGGGGAAAAAGAAGGGTCATAGCATTGATGCGCTGCTGGAAGATGGCAGGAAATACGAAGCCATTTTAGCTGGACATCAGCACCTGCAAGCACGAGGTGCAGCCAACAGAATCAACACCATAACCAGGTCGAAAAGAGCAAGCAAGCTGTGTGGTAAGTGTGGTCTGTCCCACTCATGGCAAAATTGTCCTGCATTTGGACACACACCATCTTGACTTGGAACTATATCGCCATTCCTTCACTGTTGCTGGGTCAAAATCCTGGAACTCCCTTCCTAACAGCACTGTGGGTGTACCTACCCCAAATAGACTGCAGCGGTTCAAGAAGGCAGCTCACCACCACCTTCTCAAGGGCAATTAGGGATGGGCAATAAATACTGGCCTGGCCAGCGATGCCCACATCCCATGAATAAATTAAAAAATAATTCATGACCTATGCAAGGCGTGCAGTGGAAAAGGACACTGGGCCCACCTTTACAAGAAATCTGGCTCCAAAGACACAGCCAGAAGCCGCAGCAGGACACAAACAAACAAAAGGCAGGCGCAGCAACAGGGCAACAGCAACAAGGGGAGCAGCAGAGATCTACATTAACTCAAGCCGATACACAAAATCCACAGAGAAACAGACCTGAGACAAGACTCAACGAGGAGTAATTCTCAGCCAGAAGATAAACAGGCATTCCACATTGTGAACCTGAAACATCACGTTGATGAAGTCAAACAACTGGAAGCTTTTGCCACTATTAACATCACGTGCCCAAAGAAAGCTGGCAAACATACACTCAGAGTCAAGATTGACACTGGCGCTAGTGCAAATATCCTGCCAGTCTGAATACTCAAAGATATGTACTGGAGTCGCTGGAAATCAATGATACAACTGACAACTGCCAAGTTATCTGCATACAACAGGCCACCCATTCCTTGCAGTGGCACACTTCATCTTACTAATTGCTTGCTGCAGCTGAATGCTTGCTTTCAGCGACTGGTGTACAAGGACACCCAGGTCTCGTTGCACCTCCCCCTTTCCCAATCTATCACCATTCAGATAATAATCTGCCTTTCTGTTTTTACAACCAAAGTGGATAATCTCACATTTATCCACGTTATACTGCATCTGCCTCTCACTTGTCCAAATCACATTGGAACTTCTTTGCATCTTCCTCACAGCTCACATTCGTCCCCAGCTTTTTATCGTCTGCAAACTTGGAAATGTTAAATTTAGTTCCCTCACTCAACTCATTAATATATATTGTGAATAGTTGGGGCCGAAGCACTGATCCCTGCGGTACCCCACTAGTCACTGCCTGCCACCCGGAAAAAGACCCGTTTATTCCCACTCTCAGTTTCCTGTCTGTCAACCAATTCTCAATCCATGCCAGTATATTACCCCCAATCCCATGTGCTTTAATTTTGAACACTAACCTCTTATGTGGGACCTTATCAAAAGCCTTCTGAAAATCCAAATACACCACATCCACTGGTTCTCCCTTATCTATTCTACTAGTTACATCCTCAAAAACTCCAGTAGATTTGTTAAGCATGATTTCCCTTTTGTAAACCCATGCTGACTTTGCCCAATCCCGTTTTTGCTTTCCAGATGTTCTGCTATCACATCCTTTATAATCGACTCTTTTTCCCCACTACTGATGTAAGGCTAACTAGTCTGTAGTTCCCTGTTTTTTTTATCTCCTTTTTTAAATAGTGGGGTTACATTTGCCACCCTCCAATCTGTAGGAACTGCTCCAGAGTCTATAGAATTTTGGAAGATGACCACCAATGCATCCACTATTTCCAGGGCCACTTCCTTTAGTACTCTGGGATGTAGATTATCAGTCCCTCGGGATTTGTCAGCCTTTAACCCCATTAATTTCCCAAGCACTATTTTTTTTACTAATACTGATTTCCTTCAGTTCCTCCCTCTCATTGGACCCTTGGTTCCCTAACATTTCTGGGAAGTTATTTGTGTCCTCCTTTGTGAAGACAGAACCAAAGTATGTGTTTAATTGTTCTGCTATTTCTTTGTTCCCCATTATAATTTCCCCCATTTTTGACTGTAAGGGACCTACATTTGTCTTCACTAATCTTTTTCTCTTCACATATTTATAGAAGCTTTTAAGTCAGTTTTAATGTTCCCTTCAAGTTTACTCTCATACTCTATTTTCCCCCGCTTAATCAACCTCTTTGTCCTCCTTTGCTGAATTCTAAACTGCTCCCAATCCTCAGACTTGCTGCTTTTTCTGGTAATTTTATATGCCTCCTCTTTGGATCTAATACTATTCCTAATTTCTTTTGTAAGCCATGGGTGAGCCACCTTTCCAGTTTTATTTTTGTGCCAGACAGGAATGAATAATTGTTGTAATTCATGTACCCGTTCTTTAAATATTATCCATTGCCTATCCACCATCAACCCTTTTAGTAAAGTTCCCAATCTACCATAGCCAACTCGCATAGCATACCTCCGTAGATTGATTGAGCCCTGGGTGCAGCTTTTCCTGGCCGAGGGGACTGCCAGTGGCAAAATGCTGGCAAGCCCGCAAAATCAGACCTAATTGGGTCAGTAAAGGCTTAATTGGCTGCCTGAACCCATGGTGTTGGCAGCCATTCCGGGTCACCACCCCTCCCATGGGAAACTTTCCTGGTGACAGGAATGCGTTGGGGGAGCCATCCCAATGTGTTTCCCCCTTATTTTCTCACTAAGCTGCACAGCAGCCTAAAAGGTACTGTGCAGGCCTTGTTCTATGATAAATAACACATGTGCAAAGTAGCACAAAAACATTTAAAGGGACTGCGCACTGAAAGAAAAAAATGAGCCGTGCACAACAACTAAATTTTAAAGAGAACAAACTGTGCTTGCAAGGGAGCAAGCTGAGGTTGACTTCATTCTGAGCCTCCACTGCAGCACTCAGATATTGGGTGGCTTTTGTTTGTGCTGCAATGGAAGCTGAGACATTGGCCACCAGACACTACATCACGATTGGGTCGGCAATCATGGCCACCATTTCCACGCTGGAGAGGGTGGGCTCCAATTCTGCACAAGTTGGTGCTGGACTCTTCCGTGCTCCTTGTTAGTGACAGCAGGCTTTCTGGCCGGCCTACCATTGCACCAAGTATTTCATTGTACATGAAGTCCATCAGCCTTTTATCAGTACACCACCCCATCAAAATCCTCATCTGAGTCCTCTGCAACAGAACCCCTGTGCAACCTTTCCCCTGCAGCAAGCTAGAATCTGTGAAACCCTTTACCCTTGCCCTGGTTTCAGGCCACTCCTGCCCAGTGACTCACCACATGCAGATCCCATCTCTATATTCTGCTCTAAAGTACATGCAGTATCTGAGCTGGTGGTTGCGGGTATGAGATCGAGCAATAATGTTTCTTCATCATCAATCTCTTGCTGCTTTTGCACTTCATGCTACTGCACCAATGCCTAGTCAGGTGGCAGTTCTTGGACATCTGAAAGGTAAAAGGTACAAGGGTAGTGTTGCACTGAGGGAAGTGGAGGAAAGAAAGAGGTATATGCTGACACCATCGACAGCCTGTAAATCTGAAGAGTTTGTGGGAAGGCGGGGAAGTGGGATGTGAGAAGAAGATTAGGTAGGAACATACCATCATCATCAATGGCTTCAACACGTCACTGACCATGGCCTCAGTCATGGCTGCTCCAATGATGGTGAGCCTGGTCTTCTCCATTGGGGTGAGAACATGCAGTCGTGCCTGTCCCCCGTGAGCTAGCTGCTGCTGCCTGCGGTTATGCACCACCTTGCCCTACAAGAGAGATGGCAGTTTTTCAATGAGTGATGTGCCTGTCATGGTTGAATGGCTGGCAGCTTGTGCAAGCTGTAAGATGTGGGTGTGAGACTTGCAACATTGCTAAGTGTGTGAAGGTGAGGTGAAGCTGTGAATGTGAGTGTGCGTCGTGATTAATAGAAATTGGGGTCATGGAGCTGGGGGCAATATATTAGCATGGATAGAGAATTGGTTAGTGGATAAGAAGCAGAGGGTTGGAATAAATGGGGCAATTTTAAGTTGGCAGGCTGTAACTAGTGGAGTGGCACAAGGATCAGTGCTGGGGCCTCAGCTATTTGCAATCTAAATTAATGACTTAGATGAAGAGACTGAGAGCATGTTTGCTGACGATACAAACCAGGTGAGATTGCAAGTGATGAGGACACAAAGAGGCTGCAAAGAGATATGGAGAGGTTAAATGAGTGGGCAGCAAGGTGGCAGAGTATAATGTGGGGAAGTGTGAGGTTATTTACTTTGGTAATAAGAATAGAAATTAACTTTTTTAAAAGGCATGAATTTTTAAATGTTGATGTTCAAAGAGACTTGGCTGTACTTGTTCAAGGAACAGAGAAAGTTAGCATGTAGATACAGCAAGTAATTATTAAGGCAAATGGCATGTTGGCCTTTATTCCAAGGGGATTGGAGTACAAGAATTGGGAAATTTAGCTCCAGTTGGATCGGGCTTTGGTGAGTCCACACCTGGAGTATTGTGTGCAGTTTTGGTCTTCAAATCTAAGGAAGGATATGCTTGTATTGGAAAAGGTACAGCGAAGGTTCACTAGATCGGCTCCTGGGATGAGTGGGTTGTCCTGTGATGAGAGGCTAAATAAATTGGGTCTATTTCTCTGGAGTTTAGAAGAATGAGAGGAGATCTCATTGAAACATACAAGATTCTGAAGGGGATTGACAGGGTAGACACTGACAGGTTGTTTCACCTGGCTGGGTAATCTCAAACATGGAGACATAGTCTCAGGATGAGGGGTCGATCTTTTAGGACTGAAATTAAGAGAAATTTCTTTGCTCAGAGGGTTGTGAATCTTGGGAATTCTCTATCCCAGATGTTGTGGATGCTCCATCGTTGAGTATATTCAAGGCTGAGATAAACAGATTTTTGGTCTCTCAGGGAATCAGGGGATATGGGAGCGGGCGGGAAAATGGAGTTGAGGCAGAAGATCAGCCATGATCGTATTAAATGGTGGAGCAAGCTCGAGGGGCTGTATGGTTTACTCCTGCTCCTATTTTTTATGTTCTTCTGCTCATATTTACTTTTCTTCTGGGTCAAACACTCTTCCCCAGCCACTTCCAGCCCCTGTTGCAGCCAGAAACCACTTCCCGTTTAAGAGGTGCAGGCTGGTTTTGAATGGTACTAGCCTCACACAGACCCACTAGCCTCACACACTACTCCATTCCTTACCCACCCTTCATTCGCCTACCAACAATCTCGATCGACCGTGACTTATACTTCACATTCATAGCTTCGCCTCATCCTCACACCTTGCACACAGTACCAGCTATGCAACTTTGGCAAGTACCTCACCCAAGCACATTGCATCATACTCACTGACACAATTTCCTCTCTCTTGCAGGACAAGATGGCGGGAAGTTTACGTGCTGCCTGCATTGGAGAGAATGACACAGGTTAATTATGCGTCGCGATCCCTTTACCCATTTTCTGATTTTCTTTACACAGAGGGTGGTGAGTGCCTGGAACTTGTTGCCGGGGGAGGTGGTAGAAGCAGGTACCACAGAGATGTTTAAGAGGCATCCTGACAAATACATAAATAGGATGGGAATAGAGGGATACGGACCCCAGAAGTGCAGAAGGTTTTAGTTCAGGCAGGCATCAAGATCGGCGCAGGCTTGGAGGGCCGAATGGCCTGTTCCTGTGCTGTACTGTTCTTTGTTCTTTGTTCTTTGATCAATCCAATTTTTTCCCCTGTATTTTTTTTTCTGGGGTAAGTGGAACAACAGTGGTTACTGACCCTTCTCTTTAGAATGCATTATTTTGACTTACTGTTTGCATTCTAATAGTTGCCTCTGTTCCATTGTCATTCCAACAGTCTGTGTAGTCGTCTCCTGCAGAGGATAATTTAGAACAAATACATTTGATATAATAAACTGTTTATTCAGCTGCATGACTGATTGCTTCTCAATCATTCGAGAACTAAGATCCTGTTAGGTTTGTGGAATATTTTAAAATATGATTTGCATTTTATGCATTCAGTTGAAGGTGTGTCAGCCACATAATCCATGTGGGACAGTGCCACCCTTAAAACTAATTCAGCAATGGCTGCTTTACTTTGACCATATTATTTTATGGTGTGACTAAAAATAGATGTTGGTGTCAAAAATCGTATATGCCCTGTATTGTAAAGGGCAGCAATTTCTGTGCAGGGGGAAGGTAACAGCAAAGTATTACAAAAATTGCAATGTGTAAAACTATAACAGTAAACAGTAGAAATAGTTGATTGCAATTAACTATTTTCCAAAACATAAACTTTTTTTTGGCTACTGATTGACTTGCTGTGCATTTCCAGTATTTGCTTTAAATTTCCAGCAGTCACAGTTATTTAATCTCATTTTTTATATACATAGACTCAGTGTTTCTGCTCTGATTGCATTAAAACAGCAATGCATGAATAGCAAACTTAGCTTAATGTGATTAATGAAAGCTAAGTTCAATTTCAGAGTGGTGTTATCGATCATACGAGTATAACATTTTTAGCACCAAAGGAGATCATTCTTCCCTACTGTGACATTAGCTGCCGAGCAGGAACTGATTTTACACAGTTCCATTTTACTTTCTAAATTTCATAACTTACTTTCCCACTTTTTAGTGCACTTATTGGTTTATTTATAAGTAGTGATTCTGTGACCTGGTATTTCCAGGGGGAACGGCACTCAAAGGAACTGCATCTTAGGAATTCACAAGCTACGACTGATGCTTTACCATGCAGATTGTGAAATCTGGACAAAGCAGCCTGCTTGATTGGCACCCCATCTACAAACATTCACTCCCTCCACCATTGACGCACAGTGGCAGCATTGTGTACCATCTACAAGATGCACTGCAGCAATGCACCAAGGCTCCTTAGACAGCACCTTCCAAACCCGCGACCTCTACCAACTAGAAGGACAAGGGCAGCAAATGCATGGGAACACCACCACCTGCAAGTTCCCGTCCAAATCACACACCAGCCTGACTTGGAACTACATTGCCGTTCCTTCACTGTCGCTGGGTCAAAATCCTGGAACTCCCTTCCTAACCCAAATGGACTGCAGCGGTTCAAGAAGGCAGCTCACCACCACCTTCTCAAGGGCAATTAGGGATGGGCAATAAATGCTGCCCTGGCCAGCTACGCCCACATCCCATGAATGAATTTTTAAAAAATCAACCCTATGGCATTATCTTGGAGATAGGACTCATTACAACTAATGCACAACTGAGAAAATGAACAGAAAACCCTGCAGTAATCCTGTGGAACCAACCAATAGCCTCTCATAATAGCCGTTATATTCTATAGGTAACATTCAATGGTTCAGTCCAACTATAGAATGTACAAATTGGAATGCACATTTTTCTGTTTGACTTCTTGGGAACTTATCACAGATAAGATTCTGAAAATCACTGTGTCTGGAATGAGGAACAGTGAAATATCTTCCATGGGTCAGAAGAAAAACTCACAACTAAACCAAAGATTTAGCAGAAAAGCAATAATGCAAGAGATGAGTAACAGTTCATCACACATGAAAGAATGTGTGAAAGAAGGTTTGGAGAAAAGTGCCACAGCCAGCAAAATGGTTACTCTCAAGTTAGCTCACATTGCCATATATGTGTATGATGTCAGTTACTTTACATTGTTATAAATAACTATCCGTTCTAATTATCTTTCATTGGTGGAACTGCCTATCCATGGAAATTGTAGGTGTCAGCAGTATTTCTCTGAATAGTTTTACAAAAGACTATTGGTAAATGAATGTAACCAGTTCCTTGTTTCAAGTGGAGCTCAAATGTACAGTCAGGATGATATTTCTGGAAGACATTCAGATTTTTCTGGACTCTGGCTAGATTTGACACATTCCTTTTTTAATCATTTTCCCCTTTCAATAAAGAAAGCCTTTAATAATGTCATGAAGACCCCACCTGCAAAGTATGAGGCATATTAATTTCATCATATGAACATTAATTTTAAACGGTTGCTGGACTGAAAAGATGGCTTGTTTAAAGAAATAACAGTGGTGACTGGGAACATTTGCATGCTAAGAGGCAGTTGCCTGGAGAGACAATGGAACTGCTCCCTGATCCAATTAACTCAAATGGATTTTGATCACCAGACATTGAATGAGTAACAAGCCAGCATTCCATTCCCCCACCCCCCACAACCCCACTCTGGGTGTCTGCTAAGATGGAGAATCCACAAAAAAGGCAGGAGATTTTGTTGATAAAACCCAGTCACATGACCAACCTGCTGGCCCAGGGTTTTTGAATTGTGTTCACAGACAGTTTGAAGACAGAGACTGCTTTGAAGACAAAAGAGAAGGAAGGTCTCTCTCCCTGGCTCTCTTTCACGGATTTCCAGATCCACTGAAGCCACTTAAACCTCAAGAGAGAAGACTCCTACATCGAAACAAGTTTGAAAGCGTGCACTGGGCCCAAACGAAACAGCAAGATTTAACTGCAATCAAAGACTCTGCATCAAACTCAAAGGACAGTAAATGAATTTCAGCTATCGTTTTAAACTTTTCCCCTTTTATTCTTTCTCCTTTCCTGTCCCTATCTGTGTGTGTGTTTATCGCATATGCATGCTAGCATGGTCGCGTTGCGTATTCGTAGTAGTTTTAACCAAATTAGAGTTTTGAGGTTAATAAACTTATACCTTTCTTATTAAAATCTAAGAAAACCTGTCTGGTTGATTTCTTTGCCTTACAATTGGAGAGCAGTGAACAAGGATTCACTGAGGGAAAGCTAAAAACACGGTGTTTTAAAAATTAAACCTTGTTACAGACAAACCAGGCAAAGACTGAGAGGGAACCCCTAGACCCCTTTCTCACTTGGTCGTAACAATAACCACAGGACACAGCACTTTACGGCCAATGAAGTACACACATTGCATAAGAATGCAATAGTCGGTGGCAAAATGCCATCATTAAGGTGATCCAAATCTATGATAGCTAGCTAAATCTCACGCGATGTTTGAATAAAATAGTGCCTGCAATACCTGAGGTTGCATAAAAATATTAATGATGCTGCTCTCAACACTTATAGATGCCTGACGACTAAACACCAGCACTGCCTTTGGCTGTATTTTGTTGAGGCACACAGAAAGAAATTGTGGCACATACCCTGTCACAAGCAGTTTTCATAGGAGAATTAAATTCTGTCATATGTCAAATTCCAGTTACTGCCATCAGTGAAGCCTGTGAAATGAAAATATCTTGAGAGGCTTGAGAGTTGTTTCTTTTTCTCGTAATACTTGCGACTATCAGTACTTTAATGCATTTAGAATTTAATGTTTGACTAATTCCTGAAATACCATCAAGCGGCTATTGATAAGCAGTCATATTGCAGGAAGATAGAACAGCTGTTACTTTACTACTATGGCAAAAGCAATGATTAGTTTAAATGGACTGTTAAACTCTTTATGCAGATAATGAGTAAATTGTTTTCTTTAGTTGGCCAGTACCTATGAATTGCTCACATGCCATTCACCAGAGATGTGTAAAGTTTTCTGGTTACTGTCATACTTTTTTTTTTGCCGTGCATTAGATAAAGTTATGCCTTAAAAATTTTATCTAAATTTAGAGGTGGCTGAGGGAGAGAGGCATCAAATTTAAATTCTTGTCCTCATCTATAAGTTCCTTTATGGCTTCATCTCTCCCAACTCTGCAACCTGCGCCACCCTAGCTTACAGTACTCACACTTTACTCCTCCAACTCTTGCCTCATTTTTGTTCCCTCCTCTCCCTGCTCTATCTTTTTTTGAAGTATCATCAGCAATCTTGGCCCAATATTTAGGAATGTTCTCCCTAAACCCCCCTACTTTGCTAAGTCTCTTGTCTGCTTCAAAGGTCTCCTTAAAACTTACCATTCGCTGTGGATTAAGTCACACAGCACACCCTGTCCCCCCCAACTCCCCTGTCCCATCATTTTTCACTGTTCAATGTCTGCTTTCATTTCTGTAAAGTATTTAGAGATATTTAATTGTGTTAAAGACATTGCATAGATGGCAATTCCTGTTGTTTATATTTACTCATCATAGGTATGTATGTATTCTGCGTATTAAGTAGTACGTCTTTCCAGATATTCCACTTATCTTCAACTGAGACGACAATGGGGGTTATTGTGGCATTGGATGATAGTGTAAAATGGACGATATCAATGCAGCCTCCCCTCATATTACTCTCACAATTCTTTGTTCTATTGAAGTCAATAGGAATAAAAAATGTGATAGAAGTATGGTAGGCAGCGGCATTGATATTGCCCATGTTACACCATCATCCAAAGGAAAATAATCCCCAATTTGTTTACATTTGATTTGGACAGGCTTAGTGAGTGGGCAAGAATGTGGCAGATGGAATATAATGTAGAAAAATGTGAGGTTATCCATTTTGATAGGACAAACAGATGTGCAGAGTATTTCTTAAATGTGAAGAGATTAGAAAGTGTAGATGTACAAAGGGACCTGGATGTCATTGTCAATAAGCTACTGAAAGCTAACATGCAGGTGCAGCAAGCAATTAGGAAGGCTAATGGTACGTCAGCCTTTATTGCAAGAGGATTTGAGTACAGGAGTAGTGAAGTCTTGCTTCAATTGTATAGAACCTTGGTTAGACTGCACTTGGAGTACTGTGTGCAGTTTTGGTCTCCTTACCTTCGGAAGGATATTATTGCCATAGAGGGACTGCAACAAAGGTTCACCAGACTTGTTCCTGGCATGGCAGGACTATCCTATGAAGAGAGATTGGGGAAACTGGGCCTGTATTCTCTAGAGTTTTGAAGAATGAGAGGTGATCTCATTGAAATCTGCAAAATACTTAAAGGGATAGACAGGGTAGATGCAGCTAGGATGTTTCCCCTGGGGAGTCTAGAACCAGGGGACACAGTTTCAAAATAAGAGGGAAGCCACTTAGGACAGAGATGAGGAGAAATTTCTTTACTTAGAGGGTTGTGAATCTTTGGAATTCTCTACCCCAGAGGGCTGTGGAAGCTCAGTTATTGAGTATGTTTAAAGCAGAGATTGACAGATTTCTAAATACAAATGACATAAAGGGATATGAGGATAGCATGGGAAAAAGGCATTGATGTGGATGATCGGCCATGATCATATTGAATGGCGGAGCAGGCTTGATGGACAGAATGGCCTATTCCTGCTTCTATGTTCCTATGTTCCTATCCTCATCCTGTAAAAGTTGATCTTTTAAATTTGTACACTTTGCTCTTAATGTATGGCTATATTGAACCCAGATCATAACAAACTTAATCTTTACATGCTTTTATCACCTATTTTATTTGGGTCATTTGCCGGTATGAGGTTAAAATGTTTGTTGTCTCTCATAGCTTCTCTGATGAAGTGGGTTTTTAATTGAATATTTATTTTGAGATGGCAAATAGTTAATGAGGAGGCAATTAAAAATAAACTCATCTTAATGAGCTGTTTATTTTGAGTTGAGCTTTAATATGGGAACAGCAATTACCTTCAAAAGTACTGTGAGAAACAAAATGTGCTGAGAATGCACAATGGAGAAGTCTATGCCGGTGACCTGAGAGAAAAATATGTTAACCTTTTAAATAAGATCCTTCATTGAACCTTCCTCAACAGTTGGCTATAAATAAAGCAAAACAAATCATGGTTTGCCTATAAGTTTGTACACCTGGACAAACATACTTTTTCTCTTCCTTTGTGGTCAGACAGTTTACTGTGCTCCCCTCCTCAGAAAGGAAAATTTTTCTAGTTATCCAAAGCAAAAATCTGCAAAAATTAAAAGGCAAAGGGCTGGGATTTCTGCAACCTACCATTGCAGAATGGGCTGAGATTTCATGCCATGGACAATTTTTACTCACTCTGTTCATTTCTAAGCAGGTAGATAGTAAAATGTTGCACAAATATAATTTTACATGTGTATAAACAATATAATCTGATTTGGAGAATATGAGAAAAAAACATTTATCAAGCAAGTCATAATTCTGTAGCTTCAGTCAATATCCTAGTCTTGTACGAGGAACAAGAGACCATGCATAAATGTGAAGCTTCTGCAGTAAGTCCTGATTTTCTGTACAATATAAATTAATTATGCAGTTGAAGGCAATATAAGTAAGATATTGCTTTATCTGAATGACTGCAGGGGACATTATTATAACATTATTATATATCGAAGATCATTGTTGCAACCTTCAGGTATTTCTTTCTGCAATATTTCCAGGCCTATTGCTGTTATTATTCATGTCACCTTGAGCTAGCTTTTGTGAATTGCACCAAAAACAATAAAAATATATTCCAAGAAGGATAGGTTGCATATTGTTTATATGGTAATGTTACTGGAACATTGTTGCATTCTGTTCTGCTGAGGAAACTGAACTTGCGCAAAATTTGTTTTCACTACAGTAGACATCTGCTACCTCAGAAGCTTTCAGCCAGTTGCTATGAGCAAAACACTAAGTGAAAATGATTCGTGTAGTAACATTAGAGAGCAAGTCCTGCATGGGTGACATCATTGGAGAGCAGTGTTTCTTCTGGTTCTCATTTATTCCAGACAACTGTCCTCTGGAAAGGAACTAACTGACATTTGTGAAAAGAAAATTAGTTATATGACTACCAAGAAAGGCAGATGTGAAATTCTTCCTTAAGGAGGGTATCAAATGTATAATAGGAGACAGTGGCATAGTGGTAATATCACTGGACTAGTAATCTAGTGGCCCAGACTAATATCCCAGGGAAACAGGTTCAAATCCCACCACAGCAGCTAATGGAATTTAAATTTAATTAATGAATAAATCTGGAATTGAAAGCTAGTTTTTGTGATGGAGTGACGGTGCCATGAAACTATCATTGATTGTTGGAAAAACCCATTTGATTCACTAATGTCCTTTAGGGAAAGAAATCTGCTGTCCATACCCAGTTTGTCTTACATGTGACTCCAGACCCACAGCAATGTGGTTGACTTTTAACTGCCCTCTGAAATCACCTAGCAAGCCAATCAGTTGTCAAGGACAATTAGGGATGGGCAACAAATGCTGGCCTTGCCAGCGGCACCCACATCCCATGAAAGAACTAAAATAAAGCAATTTATTATTTACAAAGGAAGAATAAACCGATGAACATGGGCAGCACAGTGGCGCAGTGGTTAGCACCGCAGCCTCATAGCTCCAGTGACCCGGGTTCAATTCTGGGTACTGCCTGTGTGGAGTTTGCAAGTTCTCCCTGTGTCTGCGTGGGTTTCCTCCGGGTGCTCCGGTTTCCTCCCACATGCCAAAGATTTGCTGGTTGATATGTAAATTGGCCATTATAAATTGCCCCCATTATAGGTAGGTGGTAGGGAAATATAGGGACAGGTGGGGATGTGGTAGGAATATGGAATTAGTGTAGGATTAGTGTAAATGGGTGGTTGATGGTTGGCACAGACTCGGTAGGCCGAAGGGCCTGTTTCAGTGCTGTATAACTAAAAAAAAACATTTACTGTTCTTGAGGTGCAAGCACTTATCAAAATCAAATAATTCTTTTCATTTTACTTTTTCTTGGGATGTGAGTAACTGACAGGACCATGTTAATTGCCCATCAGGTTCAAGTCCCACTCCAGGTCAAAGATCAAGGCTGACACTGCAGTGCAGTACTGAGACATGCTGTCTTTCAGATGAGACCTTAAACCGAGGCCCCATCTAACCTCTCAGGCGGCCATAAAAGATCCCATGGCACTATTTTGAAGAAGAGCAGGGGAGTTATCCTCAGTGTCCTGGACAGTATTTATTCCTCAATTAACATCTCGTTATCAGATTCTCTGGTCATGATCACTTTGCTGTTAGTGGGAGCTTCCTGTGTGCAAATTAGCTGCCACATTTCCTGCATTACAACAGTGACTACACTTCAAAATGTACTTATTGGTCGTGAAAGGCGATATATAAATGCTAATTTGTTTTCTTTTTGTCTAGTTGCCCTGAGAAGGTGTTGGTGCTAAGTGTGGAATACTGACCCAGCAATGATGAAGGAATGGTAACAAGTCAGGATAGGGACGTGTTTTGGAACAGAGCCTGGGGATTATGGTGTTCCCATGCCATTGTTACTTTTGTTTTTTTATTACTAGAAGTGGCAGCCTTGGTGTTCCTGTTGAAGTAATCTTGATAAGTTGCTGCTGTACATGCAGGAGGCAGTACATATTGCAGCTACAGTAAGCCAGTAGTGGAAGGGTGGATATTGAGTCCAGTATCGGGACACTGATCAAATGAACTCCTCTATCCTGGATGGCGTTGAGCTTATTCCCCAAATCTGGGGAATTCTGGAAAATTAAAACCAATGCATCAATTATCTCACGAGCCACTTCTTTTAAGGTCCAAGGATGAAGTCCATCAGGACCCGGGGACTTGTCAGCCCGCAGCTGCAACAAATTGCTCAGTACCACTTCCCTGGTGATTGTAATTTTCTTGAGTTCCTCCCTCCCTTCCATTTCCTAATTTACAGCTATTTCTGGGATGTTACTTGTATCCTCTATGGTGAAGACCGATGCAAAATACCTGTACAATTCATCTGCCATCTCCTTATTTTCCCATATTAATTCCCCAGACTCACTTTCCATTGGACCAACACTCACTTTGTTAACTCTTTTCTTTTTTAATATCTATAGAAAGTCGTACTATTTGTTCGTATCTTTCCAGCCAGATTTCTCTCGTATTCTACTTTTTCCCTCCTTATTAATCTTTAGTTATTCTTTGCTGCTTTTTATATTCTGTCCAATATTATGACCTGCCACCCATCTTTGCACAGGTATTTGCTTTTTCTTTAGGTATGATACAATCTTTAACTTTTTTAGTTAACCACGGATAGTGGGTCCACCTCTTGGATTTTTTCTTTCTCGTTGGAATGTATCTATTCTGTGTAGTTTGAAAGATCCCCTTAAATGTCTGCCACTGCATCTCACTGACCTATCCCTTAACCTACTTTCATAACTCTGCTTTCTGGCCCTCATAACTGCCCTTATTGAAGTTTAAAATATTGGTTTTAGACCCACTCTTCTCTTACTCAAATTGAATGTAATATTTAATCATATTATGATCACTGCTGCCCAGGGGCACCTTCAGAATGCGGTCTTTAATTACTTCTATCTCGTTGCACAATACCAGGTCCCAGAGGGATACCTGCAGTGATGTCCTGGGCCTATGATGATTGTGTTAGGCATGATCACAGCCACTGGAGGGTTTAATTTTCGACACTCATTGACCTAGGTTTTGCTTTTGGCTTCTTAGTGTCATACTCAGTCAATGCTGCCTTAACACTCTCGACACTCCTGTGGCATTCATCTCTTCTGGTCATATCTGGATCAAGGCTGTGATGAGAACTGTTGGAAAGTGAATTGAATATTGATAAGCAGGCAGGGATCAATGAATGGCACAGTTAATGATTCCTTCCATCAATTTGCTTATGATTAGGAGAGGCTGATAGGATGGTAACTGATGGATTCAATTTATTCTTCCTTATTGTGGACAGGACATACCTGGACAATTTTCCACACTGTTGGTTAAATGTCAGCATTATAACCAGACTGAAACAACTTTGCTAGTTCTGGTGCACAGGTCTTTGACAGTCTTAATGCCAAGAGAAGATATAAAGAATGCCAGAGGTGCTTATTAAGTATGTTTGGCTCTCTATTTACAAAGGAAGATGAAGAACGTGCCAGAGGCAGGTATAAAGGGGCTGCTAATAGATATAAATTATATAAAAAAGCTTATTTTGATTAACAGTTGAAATTTAAACAGGCTTGGGTGGCCTACAATTCCATAAAGTGAGCAAAATTATTGATGAAACAGTGCTACCTATAATTTTCCAAAATGCTTTGAAAACATGAATTGTACCAAAAAATATGAGCGTTGTGATTCTCTTGACATTTCTTCATGGACGAAGATTTTGGGAAGGTTGGAGTCATTGGTTGCAGGCCCACTGGTGGATAGTCAGGCCTATCCGTGACTGGCAGGTTCTCCCACAGCGGGTACAAGCGAAGGTGTAGTCTCTGCTGGGGGCAATTGGATCCATCCTTCTCCTTTTCTCTTTCATGCTGGTTCCTCGCTCAGTCTCAAAGGTGTCTGTTGCCCTCCTGATGTAGCATCTCCAGGCATCACAATCTATAGCCTGCACTTCCCACTGGTGATGGTCAATGTGATACACAGAGAGGGACTTCTTCAGGGAGTCCTTGAAACATTTGCATGGGGCTCCTCTGTTCCTTTTACCCGTGGTTAGCTCTCCATACAGCACGATCTTGGGCAGGCGACTGTCGTCCATCCGGGTAATGTTACCTGTCCAACGCAGTTGGCTTTGCAGGAAGATGGCCTCGATGCTGGTGATGTTGACTGTTTCGGGACTTCAATGTTTGTGATGCGGTCCTGCCAGCGGATCTTGAGGATGCTGCAGAGGCAGCGTTGATGGAAGTGCTCTAGAAGGCATACATGACAGCCGTATAGGACCCATAACTTGGCGCCATACAGAAGAGTGGTGAGGACTATGAATTTGTACATTTTGAGTTTGGTTTGTGCTCTGAGGCTGTGGTTGCTCCACACACATTTGTAGAGTCTGCCGAACGTACTGTTTGCTTTTGAGAGCCTATTGTCCACTTCCTTGTCTATAAGAACATAACATAAGAACATAAGTAATAGAAGCAGGAGTAGGACATTTGGCCCCTCAAGCCTGCCCCGCCATTCAATATGATAATGGCTGATCTGCCCCAGACCTCAACTCCTCTTTCGTGCCAGCTCCTCATAGCCCTCAACTCCCCGATATTTCAAAAATCTATCTACCTCCTCTTGAAATACTTGGTGGCATCAAACGAGATGACGCTCCCCAAATAAATAAATTGCTTGATATCCTTCAGTTCGGTTGCCTCGATGACAATGCTTGGTGGTTTATATTCTTCTCAGGGTGCAGGCTGATGCAGGACTTCAGTTTTCTTTAAACTGATTTTTAGTCCAAAGAGTTGTGCCTCCTCGGAAAAATGTGTTGTTATACGTTGCAGGTCTGACTGACTGTGGGCCAGGAGAGCACAGTCATCGGCGAAAATAAGTTCACGGATGAGTTTTTCTTGTGTCTTTGTGTGAGCCTGAAGATGTCTAAGGTTGAAAAGGCCTCCCTCAGTCCAGCAGCGTACGTAAACTCCCTCCTTATGGTCTTCCGTTGCCTGTTGCAGCATCATGTTGAAAAAGATGGTGAATAGGGTCGGGGCCAGCACACATCCCTGCTTCATGCCATTGGAGGGTTGTGACTAACGACCTGTTATTCTCATATTGCTGGTAGGAAAACTGCTGAATAATAAAAAAGTGCAAAAACTGGAACTATGAAATAAAAAATAGAAAATGCTGGAAATACATAGCAGTTCCATCAGTGCCTGTGAAGAGAAAAGAGAGGAAACTTCTTTGACTGTGGACCCATTATCAGCATTGACAATGTGAAGATAAGCTGACTCCTAAATAGGATTAAACAAAACTGAAAAAGGCAGGTGGTGGGGGTTGCGGGTGGAGAGATATACTGTGTTGAATAGATTTTGTTGAAAATATGAAAAGTGGTTAAACTGATGGATGAAGTATGAAGATCACTTGAGACAATAAAAAGATATGAAAAAAGACAGAACTGAATGAAAGTAGCTAATGAAAAAAAATCAAAATTCATGGATATCTAAAGATAAGATAGACACGAGTAATTTCTTCGCCTCCCACTGTACATTTGGCAGAAATCCAATAGAAATGGCAGAAATGAGCGCATTTACACTTTTTCTCTATGGTTTCCACCTGTGATTACCACAGAAATTGAGAATGCTGAAAAAGTACAGCAAGCCACCAGAGAAAATGAGAGAAAAGACCTTTTTGAGTGCAGGATTACTGCTAGAACTGTACTCTATCAAAGGGTTAATAGCCAAAATACTAACCTGCATCGCTTTCCCTCTCCTCAGGTGCTGACTGCTTTACAGTGCATTCTGACTTAATAATGACGCTTGTACAATTGGCCAAATGGTCTCCTTCAGTGCTGAAATGTTCATGCTCTATCACATAATCAACATTGTAATAACATTCATTCATGGGATGTGGGCATTGCTGGCTCGGCCAGCATTTAATGCCCATACCTAATTGTCCTTGAGAAGATAGTAGTGAGTCTCCTTCCTGAAATGCTGCAGTCCATGTGATGTAGGTACACCCACAGTGACCTAGCGCTAGTGAAGGGAGGGCATTTTATTTCCAAGTCACGATGGTGTGTGATTTGGAGGGAACTTGCAAGTGGTGGTGTTTTCATGCACCTGCTGCCCTGATTCTTCCAGATGGTAGAGACTGTAGGTTAGAAAGAGCTGTCGAAGGAGCCTTGGTGAGTTGCTCGAGTGTATTTTGTAGATGGTACTCACTGCTGCCACTGTGCACGGGTGGTGGAGGGAGTGAATGTTGAAGGTGGTGGATGGGGTGACAATCAAGCCGGCTGCTTTGTCTTGGATGGTGTCGATGTTGGAGCTCCACTCAATTGAACAGTATTCCATCACACTCCTGACTTGTGCCTTGCAGATGGTGGACAGACTTTTGGGAATCAGGAGGTGAGTTACTAGCTGCAGAATTCCCATTCTCTGATCTGCTCTTGTAGCTACAGTATTTATGTGGCTTATCCAGTTAAGTTTCTGATCAATGGTAACCCCCAGGATGTTGATGGTGGGGAGAATTCAGCAATGGCAATGTTGTTGAATGACAAGAGAGATGGTTAGATTCTCTCCTTTTGGAGATGGTCGTTGCCTGGCACTTGTGTGGTGTGAATGATCCTTGCCACTTATCAGCCCAAGCCTGAATGTTGTCCAGGTCTTGTTGTATGTGGCACAGATTGCTTCAAAATCTGAGGAGTTATGAATGGAATCACTGTGCAATCATCAGTGAACATCCCCACTTCTGACCTTATGATGGAGCGAAGGTCATTGATGAAACTGCTGAAGATGGTTGGGTCTAAGACATTGCCCTGAGGAACTCCTCTTGCAATATCTTGGGGCTGAGATCTTGGGCCAAAAAACAACTATCTTACTTTGTACCAGATATGCATTTGAAGCCATTAAGAAGTTTAGTTTAAGTAGTTTCCAATTCAGGGTCTTTGATAGTAAATTGTTAACTTCCTTTTTACACAAATTCACTTGATTTACATATCCAGTCAGTGGAGAGATTTCTCCCGATTCCCATTGACTTCAATTTTACTAGGGCTCCTTGAGGCCACAGTCAAATGCTGCATTGATGTCAAGGGCAGACACTCTCACTTCACCTCGAAAATTCAGCTCTTTATCCATGCTCGAACCAAGGTTGTAATGAGGTCTGGAGCCGAATGGACCTGCTGGAACCCAAACTGCATAATGATGAACAGCTGTTGGTGAGTAAATGCTGTTTGATAGCACTGTCAATGATACCTTCCATCTCTTTGCTGATGATTGAGAGTGCATTGATGGGACATTAATTGGCAGATTGGATTTGCCCTGTTTTTTGTGGATAGAACATAAGAACTAGGAGCAGGAGTAGGCAATTCAGCCCCTCGAGCCTGCCCCGCCATTCAATACGATCATGGCTGATCTCATCTCGACCTCAACTCCACTTTCCTGCTCATTCTCCATAACCCTTCAACCTATTACTAATTAAAAATCTGTCAATCTCCTCCTTAAATTTACTCAATGTCGCGGCATCCATCGTACTCTGGGGTAGTGAATTCCACAGAATCATGACCCTTTGAGAGAAATAATTTCTCCTCATCTCTGTTTTAAATCTGCTACCCCTTATCCTAAAACTATGACCTCTCATTCTAGATTGCCCCACAAGAGGAAACATCCTCTCTACGTCTACTTTGTCAATCTCCTTAATCATTTTATATACCTCAATTAGATCTCCTCTCACTCTTCTAAACTCTAGAGAGTAAAGGCCTAAACTGCTCAATCTCTCTTCATAAGACAAACCCCTCATCCCTGGAATCAATCTAATGAACCTTCTCTGAACTGCCTCCAATACAACTGCATCCCTCCTCAAGTAAGGGGACCAAAACTGTACGCAATACTCCAGGTGCAGTCTCACTAATGCCTTGTACAGTTGCAGCAACACTTCCCTACTTTTATATTCTATTCCTTTAGCAATAAATGCCAAAATTCCATTTGCGTTCCTTATTATCTGCTATACTTGCATACTAGCTTTCTGAGATTCATGCACGAGGACACCCAGATCCCTCTGCACCGAAGCACTCTGAAGTTTCTCTCCATTTAGATAATAATTTGCCTTTCTATTCTTCCGACCAAAATGGATAAGCTCACACTTATCCACGTTAAACTCCACCTGCCAAATTTTGGTCCATTCACCTAACCTATCCATATCCATTTGTAAATTTCTTATTTCTATATTGCAACTTACTATCCCACCTATTTTAATGTCATCTGCAAATTTGGCTATAGTACCTTCTATCCCTGCATCCAAATCATGATATAGATTGTAAATTGTTGGGGCCCAAGGACCGAACTCTGCGACACCCCACTAGTTACATCTTGCCAACCAGAAAAAGAGCCATTTATCCCAACTCTCTGCTTGCTGTTGGTTAGCCAATCCTCTATCTAAGCTAATAAATTGCCCCTAACCCCATGTGATCTTACCTTGTGTATTAACCTTTTGTGCGGCACCTTATCAAATGCCTTCTGGAAGTACAGATATACTACATCTACAGGATCCTCATTATCCACTTTGCTTGTCACAGCTTCGAAGGATAGGACATACCTGTGCAATTTTCTACCTTGTTGGGTAGATGCCAGTGTTGCAGCTGTACTGGAACAACTTGGCTTGGGATACAGCTAGTTCTGGAGCACAAGTTTTCAGCACTACAAATGGGATGTTTTCAGGGCCCATAGCCTTTGCTGCATCCAGTGCACTCATCCATTCTTTGATATCACATGGAGTGAAACGGCTAATTTATTACTAAGAATAGGATAGGAACATAGGAACAGTAGCAGACTATTCAGCCCCTCACCTGGTCCACAATTTTATTGGATTATAGCTAATCTGCACTTCAACTCCATTTGCCCACCTTTGATGCATATCCCTTGATATGGATCCCTGTCAAAAATATTCTGATCTCAGATGTGAAAATTTCAATATCACCCAGCATCCTCAGCCTTGTGGAGAAGAGAGCTCCAGGTTTTTACTATCAGAAAAGTGTTTCCTGGATTCACTCCTAGCTGGCCTATCTCTAGTTTTAAAATGAAGGGTAGATTGTTTAATGCATTTAGACACAATAATTACATTGGCAACATAAATCAACAATTAAAAGATTAGCACTTGTCACAGTGAGAATGAGAGTACAAAATATATTATCCTTCCCTTCAATCAACTTATTATTCATTTGTAGGAAAACATCTTTTGAGTAAATGAATGGAGTGGGGGTGGTGGTTGCTGAATGTTGCTCAAATATGAAACACTGATATGGGCATTAGAGTTAACACTCGCTTTATGTCTTTGTATAACTTTGGAGGTTCTTAATTTTTGGTATGCTTAAAGCAAAGCTGATACACAATGAACACTGGCGGCCGTAATTAGTAGTGAGGAAACAGATTTAATAGGTATAACCAACATTTTGAAACCTATACTGTATTAGAAAAGATAAAAAGGGAAGAGTGGTTGGTGGGGCTGCTGTGATCAGAAAGCACATAACTAACCAAGAGGTAGAAACAGAATCCATATGGATTGAATAAATGATAGGTAGGGTTAAGTCACCCAATGGAGTTAAAGGAAGTAAATTGGAGAATAATATTGACAAAGAGAGCAACAGTGGGCTGTATTTAAAGGAAAGATATATAGAGTTTAAGAATAATACATCCCACTAAATAAAGAACAAACTATCCAAGAATGTGATATCATGGACAAATAAAGAAGTGAAGTTAAAATTGAATTTAAAGAAAAAATGCTTGGACAAAGTACACAAAAATAAAAAGGATGACAAAGGGAAAAATAATGATCTTTGGAAAGAGACTATAAAAACATAATTAGGAAAGCAGAATGAAAACATGAAACTAAAATATCAAGGAGTATAAAAAGAATTAGTAAAGTATTCCACAAGCCGAGAACTAACAAAAGGAGAATTATAATAGAATCGGGTCACTAAAAGATGAATAAGATAAGCTCACAGGAGATGTCACTGAAATGGTAGGCATAGTGAATAGATATTTTGCCTCACTTTACACTGAAGAGGCTTTTGTATCATATCTTCAGTCCCTTTTCTGCCACAAAGCCACAGATACCTTAACATTGTCAATGTATTTGGCAAGGCCAGTAGTACTACAGGACCTGGCAGCATAGCAGATGGTGCATTGTTTGCAGCTCATCACCACATTTGCACATCGCTGAGTTACTGCCATAGAAGAAACATTCATGTTATGGCCTATGTCTGGCTGTTAATCAGTCTATGAATCTTTCTGCTACTTTATACCAGTCACGATATAAATGAATGAAGAGATTAACAAAGAGAGAATCACACTAGTAGAAATTGTCAAGATGGGATATTACAACAGTTAAAATGCAAGACGAACTAATGAATTGTAAGGAGGATATTGCCCCAGGTCCAGATAGATTGCACCCATGGATACTTAAAGAAATTAGGGAGGAGATAGCAGAAGCAGTAGTATCCATATATAAAACATCAGTAGAAAAACGAATAGTGGCAGAGCACTGGTGACTGGCAAATGTAATTTAAAAAGTGAGATAAACCTAAGAAAATAATAGTTTAATACCTACTGGCCTGAAAAATACTAGAAATGTTGCTAACAGCTGGAGATAGCAAAACAACTAGAGATGGAGTTCTATAAGGAAGGTCATGTTTAACCAACGTTATTGAATTCTATGAGGAAGTAACAGAAAGACTAGGCAAAGGCAATGCAGTGGATGTAATGTACAAAGACTTACAGAAGGCCTTCTGCACTGGAGAAAGTGCATAAGCTGCATCAGAATGCTATCAAAATTACAGGACGCGACAACAGGAACGATTGAGCAGGCTACGGTTCACATCTCTAGGAGGAGACCTTAATTGAGGTCCAAAAATTATGAAGGAGTTCAGGTGGTTGTGGAGAATTAATTTCCACTTGTGGATGAGTCCAGAAGAATGGGACATAAATACAAAACAGCCACTAGCAAATAGGAGGGTTTTGATAATAGGATTTAGGAGGAGTTTATCTACACAAAGCATGATGAGAATGTGGAACTCGCTGTCACATGGAGTGGCTGATGCAGATAGCATTGATGCATTTAAGGGGAGGTTTGATACAAACATGAGGGAGAAGGGAATAAAGAGATATTGGGGATAGGATGGGGAGAGGTGATTAGAGTGCGAGGAGGCTCGTGTGGAATATGAATACTGGCATAGACCATTTGGGCCAAATGGCCTGTTTCTATACTGCAATTCTATGGTGTACAAGTCAACTTACCAATAGTTTTTGTCCAGACTCTATAACATGCTGAATCCATTGTATAAGTGTGTACATAGCTCACAATTAGCTGGGACTTCATATGGTAAAGTAACAAAATCATCAAATATAAAAAGAGGCAGAAATTACAGGAAATAATCAGCAGGTCAAGTAGCATCTGTGGAGCAAGAAAAAGAGTGAATGGGCTGAATTTTGCCATTAACGGGGATGTCCTGCTGATGGGGCCAAAAGCGGTAGGCAACCCCACTTCAGCTGGCAGTGGGACCCGGGGTGATATATTATCGGTGGTACTCAATTAAGAGGCTGCTGCGGGGATGCCATCAAATTAAGGACGGCAGCCCACCCGAAAGAGTTGCCGGCTCAATCAGAGAGCTGGCAGCTCAACATCGCCTCCGCTAGTGGTGGCCACTGCTGAGGCTGCAGCTCCAGGGAGAGGGCACTGCATTGGCTGGGTGCCCTCAAAGACAGGTAAGTTGGGTTGAGGGAATGCTGGGACCAGGCAGGCAGTCCCCTGTGAAATAGGGGAGGCGGTGTGTCACTGAAACCGGCGGCGCTGTGGCCACAAGGGCATCCATTGCCACCAGGAGACTCCTCCATTGGCCATGGATGCTGGGTGGTCTCCCCATGCAGCGGCAAGCCCTCTCGATGCAGGCAAAATGCTCGCGGAGGGGAGAGATTGCCCTTTATTGGCCACTTAAGTGGCTCAATTAGCCTCCCGACAGGCATCTGAGCCGCCAACTTTCTCACCGCTGGCAATATGGCATGGCGATGGGAAGACATCGGGCTCCCCTCCCAACGTCTTCCCCTACCATTTTGACAGCCCTCCCGCCTCCCAGCCTGTCCCCAAAGGGCCCTGAAAACTCAGCCGAAATTTTCAGGTTGATGACCTTTCATCAGAACTGGACCTTAATTTCTGTCCTGGGGTTTTGCAGCAATCCCAGATCCTCAAATATGCAAACTTACTTCGAACCTTGTATTAATATATCATATCCCATTTAAATACTTATATAGATATATGAATAGGTATTGTGGCACATTTTATATTCTAATTTCAAGTGAATCAGAAATAATCATATAAATTAAAGTGATAATAATGATTCTGATGTTGATCTATAAAGTGAATATAATATAGAATGAAATCTAACTCAGTATTATAAAAGCAGGGGGCTCCCTGCTGAGAGAGCTAATGTGTTATCTCTTTCTCTCCATACGCACAGATCTGTTGTAATTCTTTCCTTCAAGCTTGTTCTTTTTTAGGTACTGTATCCCATCAATTATTTTTTCTACAGGGACATCTTGACATAAATTGCTGTGGCTGCATGAAGAAATGATATACAATGCCAGCAGTTATTGAGTTAATGCATAAGTACTGCATGGCTATGGACACACATGTGGCTATTTAATTGACAGCAACAAAGTGTAAACATAGGAAGCACTGTCTCGCTCTGTGAAAAGTTAATGGCAACATGTGTTAAGAAGCAGAAAACTGACTACTTTCACATTAGTTACGATAAATTAACTTAGGCTAATATGCTGAGGTTTAAAGTATGCCGATGGCATTACACTGATATGTTCATGTCCAGTTCACTGAGCAAACAAACCACAGAAAGATGTCCAAAAAATAATGATTTGGTCTACATTAAATTGAAATGGTGGTCACACCAGGCAGAACTAAAATAGCTACCAATGACCCTTTAATCAAAAGAAAATCACCTATCTCGATTCATTTTCATATTTCTTCTTACCTCTGGGAGCAATGGGTCATCCTTAGTGTACAGCTTCACAGGCCTCTGTCTGCAGGATACTTATCTGAGGGGCCATTACAATCAAGCTTGATCATGTCCTTTCCTGGCATGCGGACACAGACACACACAAACACCACCCTCACCATCCCCCGCACCCCTATCCCCCCCTCCCCCACCCCCCACAAAGAGTCATTGCAACTTTGAATGTGATATGTAATGTAAAATTATTAAACCGGATTTTGCAATGAGAATAATGGTAAGGTTATCAAGTTCTCTCCTGACAACATCTGAAAGCAACTTTTGGAAAACACGTGTGCACTATTAAAAGTGGAAGTCCCGAAGTTACCATCAGAGATACCCTCTGCTCCTCCACAGAATGCACTGATGCAGTTCTCACTGAGAGTTATGGCATTGAACTGACTGCATTGGCATAAACTTGCTGTACTTGCCCACTAACATTAAGAACAGTTGTAAAAGTTAGGAATACTGCATTGAGGAGTAAGTGAGTTTTTAACAGTGTGATAAGTGAAAATTGCTGCTGAAAAGCCTCACTGGCCCTGAAAAATGAAAGTTACAACTGTGGAGCCTCATTCCATCAGAAGAAAATTAGTGTTGGAGATTTATAAAAATGATTTATTTTCTTTTGCTGTCTGTTTCTTCTATCTCTCTCCCTTAATTCCATTTGTATCTTTCATTCATTATTCTCCTTCCTGTACTTCATTTAAATCTAATTTATATATCTACTTTGGACTCGGTGGGTGGAATTTTAACATGTAAAGGAGGGGAGCAGGAGGCGTGGGCAAGTGTTTGTCTGGGCGGGGAGTAAAAGAAGCAAAAATTCCAACATGTCAGGAACCCAACAGGAACCCGCCAGCTTCTGCATTTCACTGGTAGGAGTTTCTAAGCACATGGAAAACCTTCATTGGACACATGGGTCTGAGATTTAGATATGCAAAAGGTCAACAGACTGCAGCTTTAACCCTGGATTCCAGAGTTAACTGCCAGCACATGCATTTCACACGTTGTCTGAAACTTGCCAGGTTCAACAAGGTGAGAACACAGCAGGGATTGGCCGGCCTGAGTAATTGACAAGCCTTTAAATACAGCAATATGACAGCTGATTCTTTGTTAAAGGCTATTGCTCACAAAACATGCCACTCACCTTTCCTGCCCTGATAAAGTCATTGAAACTCTTATGGCACTGTATCTGTGAGCAAGGGACCATGCCCCTACAGCTCAACTCTGTTCTATATTGTTGTAGCAAAGATCGAGTGTTGTCTAAAGAGGTCTCAGGTTCTTTGTAGGGCTAAAGAATAATTCATTTAGTATATACAGATATAACTATTTACACTCTCCACAAGCCTTTCTAGCCAGTATACCTCGTGCTGCATCTAACCTCTTCCCAGTCTAATACCCATGTGACTATTACATCATCACCTACAGTGGGAGGGGTTTACTCTCACTGTCTCAAACATTAACCCCTTTCAGGCCCTTATACTACATCTCCCCCCAAGTCTTTGTCCCTATCTATTTTTACATACGTTCATTCATTTTGACTTTACATACTAGCCCATCTACCCCTAAGTCTCTGACCCTCACAAATTCAGTCTATCAGGAGTCTTCACAACTGTTACAAGCAGGTGAGAAAGGTGTCTAGGGTTCCCTTTCAGCCTTCATCTAGTATTACTGTAACAGGGTTTAATTTTAAACACACTGTGCTTTTAGCTTCCCCTTGGTGAATCCTTGTTCACCACTTTCCAATTATAAGGCAAAGAAACAGCACGTACAAGCTTTTTTAGGTTTAAAGAAGAAAGATTGAAATTTATTAAACTTAAACTCCAATCCGGTTAACGCCTATGGATACATGATGTGCCCATGCTAGCATGCAGACGCGATACACACACACGCAGATAGGGACAGAAAAAACAGAAGAAAAATAAAGCGGAAAGGTTTGAGGCAATTTATGAAGAGGGTTTTTTGTTACTGGCTTCGAGCTTGCTGTAGAGTCCTTGATTGCAGGTAGATCTTGCTTTTCATTGGGGTCCAGTATTCTACTTAAATCTTGTTTACTGTAGGAGACCTTTCTCTCTTGGGGTTCATGTGTCTTCAGTGGATTTTGGAGTTCCATGAGAGATGAGAGCAGATAGGAGAGGCTGTGGCAAGCCAGCCAAGAGGGGTCTTTTCAATCCAGGAGCAAACAGCTTTCTGCAGACTCTCAGTTCAAACTGTACAATTCAGAAAAAAACCCAGACTGCCAAGTAGGTTAGTCATGTGACTAACTGGTTTGACCACATCTGTTTGTGGATTGTATTGGAGCAGGGGATAGCTCCTTTGTTCCAAGCACTGTCTGTTAATATGCAAAAATGTCTTTCTAGCCAGGTGCCTGGCAGCCCTTTGTCACAGACCTTCTCTTCTTCCCAGCAACAATTTGAAATTTAGTGTCCATGTGGCGAAATTAACGTGTCACATTCTTGGCAGGTGGGGGCCTGCATGACACCAACTCTCCCTGATCTTGTTCTTGTCTGGTTTGGAACATTGGTAGTCGTGCTTGAAAATCTTTTTGTAAGACTTGGATGGCCTTGACCAATATTTGTAGTATCCTGTTGTCTCCAGCTTTCTTGATCATCATCTGGTTTATCCAGATAAATGATTGATAGTTGCTTCTGTGGAATAGGGATAATGTTTCTCCCATTTCATCATATAGTACTCTCTGCTGTGCATACTAGATACTATCTCTGATAATTTTCATCTTTTTGGATGACAGAACCTTCCTGTTCTAGGTCTCATATCTATAGCTTCTCGCCTTCCTTTAGCTCAGGTAAGTTTCTGGTATGAAATGTTTTGTTGTAATTGTGAGCTTATTGGTTCCTGTAGTACTTCTCTCTATCTTGGACTTTTTGGTAGTCTTTGACATTAAGCCCCGGAAGTAGTTTTCTCGGCAAAATGGGAAGTTGGGTTTTTAATCTTCCTGCCCATCAATAGCTCAAAAGTTGATAATCCACACAACAATGGACTAGATCGATAGTTAATAAATGCGGTTGGAAGATTTTCATTCTTCTTCAACAACATCTTTTTGGTTTTTACTCATCTTTTGGCCTTGCCGTTCGACTGAGGATATCGTAGTGTACTTGTGAGATGCTCAAATCCCCATTTTCTTTTGCAAAATGTGTCAAATATTGCTTACTGTGGTCCATTGTCTGACATGACTTTACCAGGGATACCATGCATTGCAAAGGTCTCCTGCAAATTTTGGATAACAGATTCTGTTGTTGTTAAGTAGAACCTTTTCAGTTCAATCAGTCGTGAAAAATAATCGAACACGATTATATAATATTTTCTGTTGTGCATAAATCCATCCCTCGCTGTTCCCAGGATTTGGTTGGAAATGTTGTTGCAATCAGAGGTTCTCTCTGTTCTGGTCTATGTATTGCACATACTTGGCAGATCAGGACAATGTTTTTTATGTCTTTGGATATTCCTGGCCACCACACTGATGACTGAGCCTGTACTCCACAATTTGTTATGCCATGTGGCCCTGATACAGACGTTCCAAGATATCCGTTTTGAGTGAACATGGAATGACTAGTCTGCCATTATACATCAGTAAATCGTTGATGGTTGTGAAATGCTTTCTGAATTTGTAGAAAGTTTTCATGATATTACCACTAGGACTTTCTTGAGGCCAACCCTGTGCGCAGCATTTACGTATTCGAGTACATTCTCCTTCCTTCTTTTGGGCATGACAAATTTCTTGCAGTTTCTGTATACTTGCAAGCCACTGTTGTACAATATATTGTGAATAGGATTCTATCTTATCCGCAGAGTTCACATCCTGTTGAGTTGGATGGTCTACCATTGCTCTTCAGCAGAAGTTTACGTATACGGTCTCGCATCAATCGTAACCAGAATTTCTGAATTCTTGGAGGCATTTTTGTGATCTCCTTCTTATCCAGTAAGGAAACTAATGGTTTGTGGTCTCTCAATGATGATTTCAATCATAATGTAATCAAAAAACTTCTCAAATGCCCACGTGACTGCAAGTGCTTCTTTTTCAATTACCGCATGTCTGGTCTCTGTCTCAGACAAAGCTCTTGATGCGTAATAGATTGTTCGTTGACTGTGAGGCTGTTCTTGGAAGAGGACTGCCCCTAACGCTGTGGATGCGGCATTTGCCGCGATCATTGTTGGTAGTGTAGGGTTATAGTGCGCTAAGATATCAGGCGATATGAGCATTTCCTGAATCTTTCAGAATGCCTGCTGTTGATGTGCACTCCAACACCATGCTTGATCTTTTTTCAAGAGTTGTCTTAATGGCTCAGTTACCTGCACTAGATAAGGTAAAAACCTGGCTAACTGATTCACCATTCCAAGAAATCTTTGGAGCTGTTGGACAGACATTGGAGTTGGAAACTTATTAATGGCTCATCTTTTGCGGATCTGCCATTATATCATTGTTACTTACGATGTGTCCCAAGAAACGAATGAACATCTTGGAGAATTCACACTTATCGTTAAGTGTGAGTCCTTCTTCTTGATGATGATGTAAAACCACTTTTACTCTCTATGTTCTTCTATGGAAGCTGCATGCACCAGGATGTCATCCATGTGGCCCCTTTAAGGCCTTGCAGAATGGAAGATTTCAGGTGTGGAGGTTATCCCAAATGGAAGGCGATTGAAGCAAAATCTTCCAAATGGTGTGATAAATGTGAGTAATCTTGACTGCTTGTCCATAGGAACCTGCCAAAATCAACTGTTCGTATCGACTTTAGTCAACATTATACTTTTGGATATCTTTGCTGGGCTTTGGTCTACCGATTACATAGGTTGGATTTCCTTCACCACAAATTTGTTAAGCTGCATTAAATCCACACAGATATGAAGAGTACCATTTGGTTTCAGAACCGGAACCACCTGCGAATACCACTCTGTTGATTTCATGACAGGAGAATGACTCCCATTCTGGTCATCTCCTTCAGCTTATTTTGTACTTGGTTCATCAACGGATATGGTATCTTTCAGAGTTTAAAGATACAGACCGGTCTGGCATCTTCTTTTAGTTCTATACTCTGTCTTCAGTCTTCCTAGACCTAAAAACTATTTGGCATAGTCTGCATGAAAGCAACTGTCTGTCTTTGGCTGTTTGACTTCATTCAATTTTTTGAGTAGCTGCAGGCCAAAGCTTAACAGGGAAATTTCTTGGTTTTTCAATATGTATGGGGTTTCCATAATCTGTCTTACTTTATACTGGAGAGTTGTTGAAGCATACCCTTCACTTCAGTTGGATCCCTCCTGGACCATACAACTGTGTGTCCGCTGGTTGCAAGCAATATGTCGACAACCACAGCTCTTGGTCCGACAACACACTGATACTTGCACCTGTGTCCAATTTGAAATTAGTAATATGTCCATTGACGTAGATGTCTGCCATCCAGGATCCTTGATTGAGGTCAATAACTTCTCCTTGGAAGTTTCCATGTTTATCGTCCACTGGAAGTTGTTCCAGCTCATTCATCGCTCTATAGGTGAAGACTTTATGTTTTGTAAATTTGAGTTACGAGTCTTGGTCTGGCACATCTTTCTGAAGTGGCCTGTCTTTTTGCAATTAATATTAGCAGGACACTGATCACGTCTATCTGTCATTCTGGCTCCACAACGCTGGCACAGTGTCTTGCACCCTGTTCAGACCAGGTGAGGAGGGGGGGTCTCAGGCTCCCCTTTTGCCCCTGCTCTGGTTTGACCACAGCAGGGTTAATCTTTTTTAACACTGTGATTTAACTTACCACATCAGTGAGCACTTGCTCCTGTTAGGAACATAGGAACAGGAGTAGGCCATTCAACCCATTGAGCCTGCCCTGCCATTCAACATGATCGTGGCTGATCATCCACTTCAATGCCTTTTCTCACAGTATCCGCATATTCCCTTATGTCATTTGTATTTCGAAATCTGTCAATCTCTACTTTAAACATACTCAATGACTGAGTTTCCACAGCCCTCTGGGGCAGAGAGTTCCAAAGATTCACAACCCTCTGAGTAAAGAAATTTCTCCTCACCTCTGTCCTAAGTGGCTTGCCCCTTATTTTGAAATTGTGTCCCCTGGTTCTAGACTCCCCAACCAGGGAAGCATCCTAGCTGCATCTACCCTGTCTATCCCTTTAAGTATTTTGTAAATTTCAATAAGATCACCTCTCTTTATATCGAAACTCTAGAGAAATCAGGCTCAGTTTTCCCAATCTCTCTTCATAGGGCAGTCCCACCATTCCGGGAACAAGTCTGGTGAACCTTCATTGCACTCCCTCGAAGGCAATAATATCCTTCCTAAGGTAAGGGAACCAAAACTGCACACAGTATTCCAAGTGTGATCCAACCAAGATTCTATACAATTCCTCGAATATAATTGCAAATGAACCAATCAGACAGGTTTTCTTGAGTTTAAACAAGAACAATGTAAGTTTATTAATCTTAACACTCTAAACCAGTTAAAATTACTAAAATACACTATGTATCCCACACACACACACACACACACACACACACACACACACACACACACACACACACACACACACACACACACACACACACACACACACACACACACACACATAGATTACAGAGGGAAAAACAGAGTTGGGATGTTGGAGTCGAGTCTGTTATAAATGGAATTCAAATACTGAATCTCAGTCTCAGACTTCTTGGTTGAAATTACAGTCCTGAAGTTCTCACTGGGCGATGTGCATAGTTCAGGCTTGCATCTCAGGTTTTGCAAGGCAGAAGAGGGGTTTTTATCCTTGTCCCCTAGTTGCTGGCTGCACTGGGCTGTAGGATTGAGGCTTAGTAGTTGCAGCCGAGGCTTCTCTGGGTCTTTTTTGGAGAGAGGGAGAGAGGAGAGAGATTGCAGCTCCCTTGATGACTTACAGTTACAGTCTGCATTCTGAGTCACCACTCACAATCTGTAGAGTAGCCCAAGCAGTCACATTGATATGACCACCTCTTTGTGTTTGAATGAGTATCTTTTGGAATGGTCTCTGAAATTCAAGGCTCTCCCCTCAGGCTGCCCAGACATACTTGGTGGGGGCTGGGGTGGGGGTGGTGGTTGGCTCTTTCAAAGTCAATGGGTGTTGATGGTTTTTGACGACCAAGGCTAACTCAGATAATTGAACCAGAGAGCACCCCATTGTTCTGCATCAATCATGTCTGTATCCATTCTGATCCTTTGTTTTTGTCATATGCAAATATTTGTGACCATCTTGGTTACTAGCTGTTTTGTTTTAAAAATTGTTTGTAACAATTTCCAGTAAAAGTCTCAGGCACAGTTCCACATGAGGAAATCAATATTTTCCATTTGGCATGTGGTGTTTTCATCACACCTCTGTACCAGACCAAATGAAATGCAAGAATGGTAACATTTCATTTTGGAGTTAAAAAGAAAACACAGGAAAACACACATGCATTTTTCATTCACCCTCATTCATTCAGAAATCTTAACATTTTTGCAGCTTGTCATTTTCTCTTGAGCAGCAGTGCTGACTTGAACTGCCCTTTTCCCTTGAAGTTGGTCTGGGATGGTTAGGTGTTCTCCAATGGGTTTAAAGTTTCTTTAGCATCAAAGAACAAAGAGAACAAAGAACAGTACAGCACAGGAATAGGCTGTTCGGCCCTCCAAGCCTGCACCGATCATGATGCCTGTCCAAACTAAAACCTTCAGCACTTCCGGGGTCTGTATCCCTCTATTCCCATCCTATTCATGTATTTGTCAAGATGCCTCTTAAATGTCGCTATCGTACCTGTTTCCACCACCTCCCCCGGCAGCAAGTTCCAGGCACTCTGTGTAAAAAAACTTGCCTCACACATCCCCTCTAAACTTTGCCCTCACACCTTAAACTTATGTCCCCTAGTAACTGACTCTTCCATCTTGGGAAAAAGCTTCTGACTATCCACTCTGTCCATGACACTCATAACTTTGTAAACCTCTATCATGTCGCCCCTCCACCTCCATTGTTCCAGTGAAAACAATCTGAGTTTATCCAACCTCTCCTCATAGATAATGCCCTCCAGACCAGGCAACATCCTGGGAGACCTCTTCTGTACCCTCTCCAAAGCCTCCACATCCTTCTGGTAGTGTGGCGACCAGAATTGTACGCAATATTCCAAGTGTGGCCTAACTAAGGTTCTGTACAGCTGCAGCATGACTTGCCAATTTTTATACTCTATGCCACGACCAATGAAGGCAAGTATGCCGTGTGCCTTCTTGACTATCTTATCCACCTGCGTTGCCACTTTCAGTGATCTGTGGACCTGTACGCCCAGATCTCTCTGCCTGTCAATACTCCTAAGGGTTCTGCCATTTACTGTATATTTCCCACCTGTATTAGACCTTCCAAAATGTATTACCTTACATTTGTCCGGATTAAACTCCATCTGCCATTTCTCTGCCCAAGTCTCCAACCGGTCTATAGCCCACTGTATCCTCTGACAATCCTCATCACTATCCGCAACTCCACCAACCTTTGTGTCGTCCGCAAACTTACTAATCAGACCAGCTACATTTTCCTCCAAATCATTTATATATACTACAACCAGCAAAGGTCCCAGCACCGATCCCTGCGGAACACCATTAGTCTCAGCCCTCCATTCAGAAAAGCACCCTTCCACTACTACCCTCTGTCTTCTATGACCGAGCCAGTTCTGTATCCATCTTGCCAATTCACCTCTGATCCCGTGTGACTTCACCTTTTGTACCAGTCTGCCATGAGGGACCTTGTCAAAGGCTTTACTGAAGTCCATGTAGATAACATCCACTGCCCTTCCTTCATCAATCATCTTTGTCACTTCCTGAAAAAACTCGATCAAGTTCGTGAGACACGACCTTCCCTTCACAAAACCATGCTGCCTCTCGCGAATAAGTCCATTTGTTTCCAAATAGGAGTCAATCCTGTCCCGAAGAATCCTCTCCAATAACTTCCCTAACACTGACGGAAGGCTCACCAGCCTGTAATTTCCTGGATTATCCTTGCTACCCTTCTTAAACAAAGGAACAACATTGGCTATTCTTCAGTCCTCTGGGACCTCACCTGTAGCCAATGAGGATACAAAGATTTCTGTCAAGGCGCCAGCAATTTCCTTCCTTGCCTCCCTCAGTACTCTGGGGTAGATTCCATCAGGCCTTGGGGACTTATCTACCTTAATGTTTTGCAAGACGCCCAACACCTCCTCCTTTTTGATATTGACATGACCGAGACTATCTGCACTCCCTTCCCGAGACTCCTCATCCACCAAGTCCTTCTCTTTGGTGAATACTGATGCGAAGTACTCATTTGGTACCTCACCCATTTCCTCTGGCTCCACGCATTGATTCCCTCCTCTGTCCTTGAGTGGGCCGACCCTTTCCCTAGTTACCCTCTTGCTCTTTATATACATATAAAAAGCCTTGGGATTCTCCTTAATCCTGTTTGCCAATAACTTTTCATGACCGCTTTTAGCCCTCCTGACTCCTTGCTTAAATTCCCTCCTCAAGGGCTTCATCTGTTCCCAGCTTTCTAGCCCTTATGAATGCTTCCTTTTTCTTTTTTATTATTTTATTTATTTAGAGATACAGCACTGAAACAGGCCCTTCGGTCCACCGAGTCTGTGCCGACCAACAACCACCCATTTATACTAATCCTACATTAATCCCATATTCCCAACCACATCCCCACCATTCTCCTACCACCTACCTACATTAGGGGCAATTTACAATGGCCAATTTACCTATCAACCTGCAAGTCTTTGGCTGTGGGAGGAAACCAGAGCACCTGGCGGAAACAGGGAGAACTTGCAAACTCCGCACAGGCAGTACCCAGAACTGAACCCGGGTCACAATAGGCTCACAATATCCTTCGTTATCCAAGGTTCCCGAAACTTGCCAAACTTGTCCTTCATCCTCGCAGGAATATGCCGGTCCTGGATTCTAATCAACTGACGTTTTACATACTCCCACATGCCAGATGTTGATTTACCCTCAAACAGCCGCCCCCAATCTAAATTCTTCAGTTCCTGCCTAATATTGTTATAATTAGCCTTCCCCCAATTTAGCACCTTAAAACTTACGGAATTATGGTCACTGTTCCCGAAATGCTCCCCTACTGAAACTTCGACCACCTGGCTGGGCTCATTCCCCAATACCAGGTCCAGTATGGTCCCATCCCCAGTTAGACTATCTACATATTGTTTCAAGAAGCCCTCCTGGATGCTCCTTACAAATTCTGCCCCATCCATGACCCTAGCACTAAGTGAGTCCCAGTCCATATCGGGGAAGTTAAAATCACCCACCACTACAACCCTGTTACCTTTACATCTTTCCAAAATCTGTCTACATATCTGCTCCTCTACCTCCCTGTAGTAAACTCCTAACATTGTGACTGCACCCTTCCTATTCCTGAGCTCCACCCATATTGCCTCGCTGCATGACCCCTCCGAGGTGTCCTCCCGCAGTACAGCTGTGATATTCTCCTTAACCAGTAATGCAACTCCCCCACCCCTTTTACATCCCCCTCTATCCCGCCTGAAGCATCTAAATCCCGGAACATTTAGCTGCCAATCCTGTCCTTCCCTCAACCAAGTCTCTGTAATAGCAACTACATCATAGTTCCAAGTACTAATCCAAGCTCTAAGTTCATCTGCCTTACTTGTTATACTTCTCGCATTGAAACAAATGCACTTCAGACCACCAGTCCCGCTGTGCTCAGCAACATCTCCCTGCCTGCTCTTCCTCTCAGTCTTACTGGCCTTATTTACTAGTTCCCCCTCAGTTATTTCACCTACTGCTCTGGTTCCCACCCCCCTGCCACACTAGTTTAAACTCTCCCGAGTGACGCTAGCAAATCTCGCAGCCAGGATATTTGTGCCCCTCCAGTTTAGATGCAACCCATCCTTCTTGTACAGGTCCTGCCTGTCCCGAAAGAGATCCCAATGATCCAGATATCTGAAACCCTCCCTCCTACACCAGCTGTTTAGCCATGTGTTTAGCTGCACTATCTTCCTATTTCTAGCCTCACTGGCACATGGCACAGGGAGTAATCCTGAGATTACAACCCTGGAGGTCCTGTTTTTTAACTTACTACCTAACTCCCTGAACTCCCCCTGCAGGACCTCGTTACTCTTCCTGCCTATGTCGTTGGTACCGATGTGTACCACAACCTCTGGCTGTTCACCCTCCCCCTTCAGAATGCCCCCTGCCTGTTCAGAGACATCCTTGACCTTGGCACCAGGGAGGAACATACCATCCTGGAGTCTCTTTCATGTCCACAGAAGCGCCTATCTGTGCCCTTGACTATCGAGTCCCCTATAACTATTGCTCTTCTGCGCTTTGTCCCTCCCTGCTGAACAACAGGGCCAGCCGTGGTGCCACTGCTCTGGATACTGTTGTTTTCCCCTGATAGGCCATTCCCCCCCAACAGTATCCAAAACAGTATACTTGTTAGAGAGAGGGACAGCCACAGGGGATTCCTGCACTGACTGCCTGCCCCTTCTAGCTATCCATCTATCTGCCTGCACCTTGGGTGTAACCACGTCTCTAAAACTCCTGCCTATGATGCTTTCCGCCACCTACATGCTCCTAAGTGCAATCAATTGCTGCTGCAACCAATCCGTGTGGTCTATGAGGAGTTGCAATTGGGTACACTTCCTACAGATGTAGTTGTCCGGAACGCTGGAAGCATCACGGACCTCCCACATCTCACAGGTGAAGCACTTTACTCCTCTAACTGACATTTCTAGCACTAATTAATAAATTAATTTAAAATAAATACTTATTAAATCCTTACTAAATGAAGTTACAATTAACTATATGGTCCCTCGCGCTAGATTTCTGCTATAATATTAAATGCTAAATACAGTAATCTCCTCCCTCCGGTTTAGTTACTCCTCTACTTATTAATTAATTAGTTAATTAAGGTTAATTCGTTTATCAATGTTTTATTTTCAAATTTTCAAATCAGTTTGCAATAAGCTGGAATGTATCCAATAAACATGTGATTGTTGGGGGAGCTTGGTGTCTGAAAATTTCCATAATTGTCTATGGTAAGTTCTCCTTTGTGCACAAGCTTTAACCCCTCAGCTGCTGTTTCTGCAAGATGTGGTTTTAACCCTTCAGGTTCCAGTACCTTGCTAAATTCTCTCCTGATGGTGGTATTGTGTGTGTAATGGGTTTTAAGCCCCAGTGATGTGTCTGAGATTTCCTCTGGGCCTTTGTTCTTGCTGGAATCTGAAGTAATATTGTGGGATTTGACTTGCTCTGACCTTGAGCTCTGATCATGGGAGTCTCCAGTGGGTAGATCTACTCTGACCTCACTTCCAGTGCTCCGGTGAATCACACAAGTACAGCTCACTTTAAGGCATTTTTGTTTCCCTTTTCTCTTGACTGTGTGGAGAGTCTCTTTGCTAATCTCCCCCATGTCCTCTGGGACATTCCTGCTCAGAGATAGCTGTCCAGATTCCACGGCATTCCCCTGTGGCACTTCAACTAGGCGAGGCATCACCTTCACGGCTTCTCTGCCTTTTTGGGAGCTTTCCTTGTCCCTACACATTTCTGTAAATGCTGTTAGCAGCCTAGGTAAGGTGCTTCTTTGGCCTGCATTTATGTAGGAGCGTGTGGGGTCTAATTTTTCCAGCACCTCAAGGTTGGCTGACCGCACTGTATGGGAATCCCCCTTTAACCTGTCTTTACTGTCCTTTTTGTCTCCTTCCTCCCTAACTGTCTGCCAGATCTGTGCTTGTCTGTGCTCTCCATCTGGCATGTGGGATTTTCATTACAATCCTCTCACCTGTGTGTACATTCTTGTCTGGAGATTGCTTTTCTATGCTGGGCTTCAGGAACTGAATCATCATCATTTTTTTCTGATCCAAGGTCTCTCTTCAGGCCTCAGAGTAGCTCCGTTTTGTCTTCGGACTTCTGCCTGTCTCACTATTTGAATCGCTTTTTCGAATGTGAGGTCATCTTTGGATTGCAAGAGGTCTGATATGGACTCGGCAGCTATTCCCACTACTATTTGGTCCCCCAACTCAGTCTTCAGTTCTCTGTACTCACATCTCTCAGCCAATCTGTACAAATCATTAATGAAAGCATTCACAGATGTGCTTATCGTCTGGACATTTTTATTAAATTTTGCTCTTTCCAGTATCTCATCACTTCTCAAATTAAAATATTTGTTGAAGGCTTGTAACATGTCTTCAAATGTGTCAAAAGCTTCATTTATACCTTGCCTCACGATCATGTCAGCAGCAATGGCACCCACAGAGTATAAAAGAGTATTAACTTGCTCAGCCTCTGATCTAGTGTGTAGCTGAGAACCTATTCTAAATCTTAGAATAACTCATTTGCTAAATGGTGGCACAGTGGTATACAGTTAGGATGGAGTTGCACTGGGAGTCCTCAACGATGATTCCTGACCCCATGAAGTCTTGTGGCATCAGGTCAAATATGGGCAAGGAAACCTCCTGCTGATTCGTACCTACTGCTCCCACAATGCCCCTCCCCCCCTTAGCTGATGAATCAGTGCTTCTCCAAGTTGAACACCAATTGGAAGAAGCACTGAGAGTATCAAGGGGACAAAATATGCTCTGGGTGGGGTTTCAATGTCCATTGCCAAGAGTGACTCAGTAGCACCACTAATGACCGAGCTGGCCGAGTCCTGAAGGACATAGCTGCTAGACGGAGTCTGTGGCAGGTGGCGATGGAATCAACAAGATGGAAAAATCTACTTGACCTCATCCTCACCAATCTACCTGTCACAGATGCACCTGTCCATTACAGTATTGGTAGGAGTGACCACCGTACAGTCCTTGTGCAAACTCCACGTGATATCAAGAGATGGCGAAAGGCACTGGATACTGCAAAGGCCATGGGCCCTGACAACATTCCGGCAATAGTGCTGAAGACCTCTGCTCCAGAGCTAGCCACGCCCCAAGCCAAGCTGTTCCATTCAAGACAGCTACAACACTGGCATCTACCAGGCAATGTGGAAAATTGCCCAGGGATGTCCTGTACACAAAAAGCAGGACAAATCCAACCTGGCCAATTACCACCCAATCAGTCTACTCTCAATCATCAGCAAAGTGATGGAAGGTGTCGTCGACAGTGCTATCAAGTGACACTTGCTCAGCAATAACCTGCTTAGTGACGCTCAGTTTAGGTTCTGTCAGGGCCACTCATCTCCTGACCTCATTACAGCCTTAGTCCGAACATGGACAAAAGAGCTGAACTCAAGCGATGAGGTGAGAGTGTCTGCCCTTGACATCAAGGCAGCATTTGACCGAGTATGGCATCAAGAGCCCTAGCAAAACTGGAGTCAATGGAATCAGGGGAAAATTCTCCAATGGTCGGAGTCATACCTAGCACAAAGGAAGATGGTTGTGGTTGTTGGAAGTCAATCATCTCAGTCCCAGGACACCATTGCAGAAGTTCCTCAGGGTAGTGTCCTAGGCCCAACCAGTTGCTTCATCAAAAATCTTCCCTCCATCATGAAGGCAGAAGTGGGCATGATTGCTGATGATTGCACAATGTTCAGCACCATTCGCGACTCTTCAGCACTGAAACATCCCATGTCCATTTGCAGAAAAACCTGGACAATATCCAGGCTTGGGCTGATAAGTGGCAAGTAACATTTGAGCCACACAAGTGCCAGGCAATGACCATCTCCAAGAAGAGAGAATCTAACCATCTCCCCTTGACGTTCAACGGCATTACCATTGCTGAATCCCCCATGATCAACATCCTGGGGCTCACCATTGACCAAAAACTGATCTGGAGTCGCCACATAAATGCTGTGGTTACAAGAGCAGGTCAGAGGCTAGGAATCCTGTGGTGAGTAATTCACCTCCTGACTCCCCAAAGCCTGTCCACCATCTACAAGGCACAAAGTCAGGAGTGTGATGGAATACTCTCTACTTGCCTGGATGGGTGCAGCTCCAACAACACTCAAGATGCTCGACACAATCCAGGACTAAGTGGCCTGCTTGATTGGCACCACATCCACCTCTTCAACATTCACAGGCCTCACCATCGATGCACAGTGGCAGCAGTGTGTACCATCTACAAGATGCACTGCAGCAACGCACCAAGACTATTTCGACAGCACCTTCCAAACCCACGACCTTTGCCATCTAGAAGGATAAAGGCAGCAGTTGCATGGGAACACCACCACCTGCAAGTCCCCTCCTAGCCATACACCATCCTGATTTGGAACTATATTGCCCTTCCTTCACTGTCACTGGGTCAAAATCCTGGTACTCCCTTCCTAATAACACCACATGGATTGCAGCAGTTCAAGAAAGCAGCTCACGAATACCTTCTCAAGGGCAATTAGGGATGGGCAATAAATGCTGGCCTAGCCAGTGATGCCCGCATCCACCAAACGTATTTTTAAAAATTACCTTCGGTGTCCCCAAAGCATCTATCCTTGGCCCCCTCCTATTTCTCATCTGCATACTGGCCCTTAGCAATATCTGCTGAAAACACATAATCAGTTTCCACATGTAGACTGTAACAACTACCTCACCCCCACCTCTCTCAATCCCTCCACTGTTTCTAAATTGTCAGACTGCTTGTCTGACCTCGAGCACTGGATGAGCAGAAATTTCCTTGAATTAAATATGGAAAGCCAAAGCTATTGTCTTCACTCCCCACCATAACTTCTGCTCCCTAACCTCCTATTCCATCCCTCTTCTAGGCAACTGTCTGAGGCTGAACCAGACTGTTCACAACCTTGGTGTCATAATTGATCCCAAGCTGGCCATCACTAAGACCACTTATTTCCACCTCCGTAACATTACCTAACTTCATCCCTGACTCAGCTCACCTGCTGCTGAAACCCACGTTCCATGCCTGTGTTATTTCTAGGCTTGACTATTCCAACTCACTTTTGGCTGGCCCTAAACATAAAATCATTCAACACTCTTCTGCCCATGTCTTAATTCGCATCAAGGCCTATTCACCCATCATGCCTGTGCTTGCTGACCTACATTGGCCTACACGGGTTAAGCAACACCTCGATTATCTTGCTCTCAACCTTGTTTTCAAATCCATCCATAACCTCACCAATGCACCAAA
Source organism: Heterodontus francisci (assembly GCF_036365525.1). Classification (NCBI taxonomy): domain Eukaryota; kingdom Metazoa; phylum Chordata; class Chondrichthyes; order Heterodontiformes; family Heterodontidae; genus Heterodontus; species Heterodontus francisci. Next base: position 82,064,991 of record NC_090371.1, on the reverse strand, counting down.
GCCATCTCTGTTTGATTAGTGCCAACACACTTGGGAGCTCTGCCTTTGAGAGGACTGCTGCATTTGTGATTTTGTCCTGCCATATACCCATAAAGCGCCACAGACAACAAAGTTGGAAATTATTGAGCTTATTTTACAGGTAGCTGTAAGTCACCCATGTTTCACAGCCTTACAACAAGACAGGCCTTATACACCATTAGCTTGGTCCTAAAGGCCAGCTTGGTGTTATCCCTTGCATGTTTCACGAGCAAGCCAAAGGTGGTAATTGCTTTCCCTATGTATTTATCAAGTCTGCATCAAGGGACAGATTGTCTCTCACTGTGGACCCAAGGTAGCAGAGTGTGCTAACCACTTCCAGTGATGTGTTATTTCATGTGATCAGGGTGGATCAGACATGTATTTCTCTGATTCTGGCCTCTTGAGCATGCCCAATTTTAATCGCTGCATTTGTGGCTGTGCCTTCAGCTGCCAAGGCCCTGAGCTCTGGAATTTCCTCCTGAAACCTCTTTGCCTCTCTATTTCTCTTTCCTCTAAGACATTGCTTAATATCTATGACAGAGGTTTTGGTCATCTGCCCTAATGTCTCCTTATGTCACTGTCAAATTTTCTTTTATAACATTCATTTGAAGCCCCTTGGAATGTTTATCATGTTAAAGGTGGTCTATAAATAGAAATTGTTGTTGCAACCGCAGCATCAGAAAATTCCCAGTGAAACAACCAGCTCGCACTCACTGCCTAACTATCACACATGAAGAAAGGCCTCTTGAGCCAGTACATGCAGGAGTCGAGGGATAATAATAAAATTGTAAGCATTAAAGGAAGAACTGAACAATACAAGAACACTTTAAATTAGTAATAAGTTTAGAGAGAATGGATTAAAAAATCAGGTGCACACTAAGCCACATTGAACTAGAGAAGTAGTTTGGCTGCACAACCCAGTATCTTTCCAAAATCCCTCACCCATTTTGACTCTCTCCGTCATTCAGCATCCATTCCCTTATCGAATTATAGTTTATTTTTTCTGCCTGTCTGTGAAGCACAAGCAAATAAAGGGATTGGATTAATTCCAGTTTTTGTTGCTAACCAAATTAAATTTTCTAAATGGCACAGAATTATATGTCATGATGCTAATGCATTGCAGCTTTCCTATTATATTTTTTATGTCAGCGCACTTGTTGCCAGTAAAAGATCATTGACTTCATATGAAGTCCCCGATGAATCCGTAAAGGACATCCAGTCCCCATCAGCACATTTAATTCAATTCTGGCAGGACTATAAATATTGCCCTACAGATGTCTTTGACAGAGAAGGAATACTTTGACCTGCAGAACAATTACATGTGTCAGGTAACAGGCCCATTTGTTCACAGTCAATGGGAAAAGAAAGCAGGATGTCAGACAAATGGGTATTAATGGCATTTGAAGAGGTAAGGACAAAACCATATGTTGGGCAAATTATTCCTGCGGTGCATGGTGTGATTGTGCTGATTCTAGTCAATATATTTTGACCATGTCCACATCTCAGCAAAGGACAAACCATCAACTTTTTACAAACACTTAGCTGGATTTAGTGGCAACCTCTCCTGGCAGTGGCATCGGAAGCGGGTGTTGTTTCTGCATGGTCGTTCAGCGGCCATCTGCATGCGATTTTGGATCAGCTGGCCAATTAACTCACACAAGGCATGGTGGCCATCCATTCGAAAGTCCATGGTGGAAGTCAGGGGGTGAAGTCGGAGTCAGCTGATGCTGCGGCAGGTACTGACACCATATTTAAAGGGCTGCCAGCCTTGCATTCACTGCTGCCTGTACAGAGGAGTCCTTTCGTTGACTGGTGCTCGTAACCATCCTGCTGCAGCTCCTTGACTGCTGCCTGCAACCAACCAAGGAGCTTACCAGAAGGCTACTCTAAGAATGGCAGGTGGAAGACCTCAGGTGGTCCCACACAGTTCAGTGATACCTCCCTGCAGGTTCTCCTCCAGGCTGCAAGAACAAGGCAGGAGGTCCTCTTCCCCAGGGACGCAAGGAGGTGGGGGCTCCAGCTGACAAAGCAAGCCTGGACAGAGATTGCAAAGGAGATCAGCAGCTGTGGGGTCAGCCCTGAAACCTGGAAACAGCGCCGCAAGCATGTCAATGATCTCCTTTGGTCTGCCAAGGTGAGTATTCCATATGTCTTTTCCCTTTGGACTTTGCATGTGGTAACAAGCGAAGGTGTGCTTGATGAAGAGAGAGTGACCACCAGTTGGTGGCAAGGGGGTGAGGCAGCACCATAGCCTGCCAGCGGCGGGGCTGCATCCTAGTGAGAGGCACACATCTGTCATTGCTGTCCCCCACAAGCCCCTCGAAAGTGGCTATATGTATGTGGCATCCGTGTGGCCCCATTATCGACTGCTGGGCTGCCACCAGTATAGGTGTAGTGCTTGTCTCCGTGGGGAAACTAACTGTCTTCTTTCTTGTGACTGAAGGAGAAGACGGCACACTACACCAAAGAGAGGGCCAAGGCTGGCAGAGGGGTACTGTAACTCAACCTCCTGACCCCCAGGGAGGAGGAGGCCTTGGAGATAGCAGGGCACCAGGTAGTCACACAATTGCTGATGGTGAGACAGGAGTGCCAACCCAACAGAGAGAATCAGTGCATCTGGCACACACGAGGCATAGAGTCTATGTAACCAAAGCTGGACATGTGAAGCTCCACAGAAAGCATAGTTGGGATGAGGAAGTGGGAAGCCCTTAAACCTTAAATGTTTATGTTCTCTCCACCACCACTGATACACTTGGGTCAGTCGGTATACATTCACAATTAGATTCAGGGTGACCAGCTGGTGAGCACAGCACAGACGTGGCCGAGCAGTTGACAAAGTCTGTGATAGCTGAGGCCACTGGCAGTTAAAGAACTGTGGGAGGCCAGGCACATGCTAAGCCACAGGCTGATGACATGCCTCTGGAGTTTTCCGCAACATGGCAACTGCTGGTTCTACAGCGAGAGGTGAGGGAACATCTGGCGGCGCTTTGAGAGATTATGCACACTCATGTGCAGACGATGAAGGAGTCCATCCAGGCCATGAATGCTAGCAAGTCTCTGGAGTGTGTGCATATGGCTTCCTCCATGGAGAGACTGGCGACTCTCATGAAGAGCCTGATGCAGCAGACCATTCACTCAGTGGATGCTGGAGATGTGCACAGACCTGTGTGCCATTGCCTTGTCCATGAGCTCAATGCAGCTGTGGAAAAGCAAGAGGGGGACAAGGTGTCTGTGTTCTCCACTCGGTACTCATCCTTCTCAGGTCGACAGAGAGGAACAACTGTACCTCGCAAGGGAGCAGGAGAGGTTGCCTTCCACTTCTGGGTGCTTCTCTCAAGTTGTTCCTGGTGTGGACAGCAGCTCCTCAACCCATCTGCCAGTGACAATGGTGCCTCAAGTAGCCATGACAACAGAGGAGAGTTCTGCACCTATGCAGAAGCCCCTCAGCATGCTGGGCCCTCCATGCCTCACGCAGCCAGAGGAAGGCCACCAAGGTCATCCCAAGCCAAAGGGCAACACAGTCAGCAGCCTGCCTCTACTTCAGCTGCAGGCGCTGGGGTAGTACCACATAGGAGCACTCATAGAGAGTTAAGAAGTGCACCTAGCACTTGGGTTTCAAAGTGAATAGAATATGTAGGTGTTAATCCACACTTCTGCTGTGCAGCTTAATAAATATTTCATTCACTGTTGTTGCTTTTCCTTCCAATTTTTGCTGCCCTGTGAGATCTCATCTACACCCTTGTTCCCTCAATGAACTTGAAGCAATGGACTAAGGCGCATCTGTTCAGCAGCCCAACATTGCCACTGTGTGCTGTGCACCTGGGCACTGGGCGATAGAGTGCAAAATGAAGGGGCAACAGCAGAACTGCTTAAAGGTATGGCTTTATTGGAATCTTTCTGAAAGGGCAAAAGGATCACAGGAAATGGTTCTGTATTAGCATGTCCCAAGCTTCCCTTGCATGCATCTCATTGCATGTAATCCAAGGGGGTCCCTCATCTTGCATTGCCTGGCCAGCTGGCTCTTCCACATTCTCATTGTCCAAGGAAGTGTCATGATCATCAATGTCTTCATTGTTCAACATCTCCTTCTTCTGCAGTGCTAGGTTGTGCAGAGCGCAGCAGACCACCACAATATGTGAGACCCTTACTGGGGCAGACTGCAGGGCTCCACCGAATCAGTCCAGGCATTGAATGGCATCTTCAGAAGTCCACTGGCCTGCTCAATGGTCACTCAGGTTGACCCCTGGCACGTGTTGTAACTCTCCTCTGCATTTGTTCCTCAAGGGTGTAAGTTGACATGTCTTCAGTGTGTAGCCCTTGTCTACAAGTATCCATCCCTGAAGGTGTGCAGGGGGCCAGAAAAGCTGTGACACCTGAGACTGCTGAAGTATGTAGGCATCATTGCTGCTTTCCGGGAACCATGCACACACCTGAAGGATCCGTTTTCAGTGGCCGTAAATCAGTTGAACATTGAGGGAGTGGAAGCCCTTCCTGTTGATGAAGGCCACTGGCTGGTCTACGGGAGGCTTGATGGCCACATGCATGCAGTTGATGACACCATGCACCAGTGGGAATCCAGCGATGGCCCCTAACCCAATTGACCTCTCTGCCCAACTGTCCAGATCAGTACAGTAATACACATAGTCATTGGCCCTCTTGAACATAGCATTGGTCACCTCCTTGATACACCAATGGGCTGCAGACTGGGAGATCCCACACATGTCACCAGCAGATCTCTGGAAAGAGCCGGAGGCATTGAAGTTGAGAGCTGCTGTGGTCTTCAGCAGCACTGGCATTGGGAGTCCACCAATCCTCATGGGTCTCAGCCCATGCTGCAGTATGACACAGAGATCAGTGAAGGCCTACCTGGAGAGCTCTCGTCTTCACTGATGCTACCACTCAGACAGTTGGAGAAAATGTAGCCTCAGATGGTAGACTCTGTCCTGGGGAGAGCCTCTTCTGCATGCAGTTGCCTGTTGGCGTGGCCCTCTATGCTCTTCTCCAGCGTGCCCATTCCAAGTCTTGCCATCTTGCTGGTTCTGAGGTTCCTGCTGTGCCCCTGCTGGGGTCTGAAACCCACTTCCTCTGAGCTGTCCCTGCTCCTCAATGGGGCCCTGAAGCCTGGGCCAATGAGGCCCGTGGCAGGTGGATTTTCTCTTATTCCTGGGCCTTCTATCCAGATGGACCAATCACCCCCTCAAATCTGTTCCTCAATTCTTTCCTTAGAGCAAGTTCCCCTGCCCATATGTGACTCTGACAACACGTCCCCACAGTCCTGGTACCTTCTCACCCCTTCTGCAGATGTCTGGCAGTGCCCTCTGTGCACTTCCTGCCACCATACGTTGGCTCTCCCAATGATTTTGTGAGAGACCCAGCACTTAGCCCCTGCTTCCTTGCCACCTCATGTAACCAGGTGGTGCTCTGAAGTCTTGTGGTCCCCGTGTGCCATCAGCAAAATGCGAACTGCGCTGTAAAATTGCTATTAATTAGCCTTTCAACTACCTTATTGATGTCCTGCCACATCAATGTCCAAAGTCCGCCCTGTATGGTTCCCGCCATTGAGAAAATCCAGGAGCGAAGGCAAGATGTTGGACTTCCAGCCAAATGCGGTTTGCTCCAATTTTATGGTCCCCCAACCCTGCCTCTGAACTCACTCTAAATGGCCCAGTAAAATTCTGGCCACAGATACAGAACTGTATACCATCAGATTATTGAATATTACAGCACAGAAACAGACTATCAAGCCACTGATCCTTTATTTTGTCCATTTGATCCACCTCATCAAATCGTGCTGTCCTGATCACTGCCCATACCCTGAAATCAGATTACTTATCAAGCAACTAGCCAAATGTTATTTTAGTACTCTGGACTCTGCTTTCATCTTATAGCTATTCTCTGTAAAAGAAAGTCTACCTTTCCCTTTTTTATGATTATCTTAAATGTATTACTTTTCTTTGTTGTCTCACTGACCAGTAGAAATAAACTATCACCATCAGCCTTCTCATGATACTTCAATATTCTGAAGATCTCCATCAGGTCACCCCTTAATCTTCTGAGTCTGAATAAATTGGGTGGCACAGTGGCGCAGTGGTTAGCACTGCAGCCTCACAGCTCAAGCGACCCAGGTTCGCTTGAGCTTAAGGATAAGAGTAGTCCTCGGGTGAAGGTGCTAAATTGGGGGAAGGCTAATTATAACAATATTAGGCAGGAACTGAAGAATTTAGATTGGGGGCGGCTGTTTGAGGGTAAATCAACATCTGGCATGTGAGAGTATGTAAAACGTCAGTTGATTAGAATCCAGGACCGGCATGTTCCTGTGAGGATGAAGGACAAGTTTGGCAAGTTTCGGGAACCTTGGATAACGAAGGATATTGTGAGCCTATTGTGACCCGGGTTCAGTTCTGGGTACTGCCTGTGCGGAGTTTGCAAGTTCTCCCTGTGACCGCGTGGGTTTCCGCCGGGTGCTCTGGTTTCCTCCCACAGCCAAAGACTTGCAGGTTGATAGGTAAATTGGTCATTGTAAATTGCCCCTGGTGTTGGTAGGAGAATGGTGGGGATGTGGTAGTGAATATGGGATTAATGTAGGATTAGTATAAATGGGTGGTTGTTGGTCAGCACAGACTCGGTGGGCTGAAGGGCCTGTTTCAGTGCTGTATCAATAAATAAAAAAATTATCCTCCCTCACCTCAGGTATCTTTATAACTGTATTCCTTCATCCCTGATAAAAGTGAATCCATATTTAAGCATTTTCATGGCTTTTCGTGTTCTTCAAATAATGGGATAGCCTGAATGGTACAGAAGAAAGATAACTATATGAAATCAGGTTCTCAGAGTGGAGCTGCATCTGCTGGGATCATATTTGGAGAATATGCTGCCCATCGCTCCCCCCTTCCTAAGGTTAGCCATCCATTAATTTGAATCTGCACCTGAATTTCCATTATGCATTGTGGAGAGGTTAAGGTGCAGACTGGGAATGTGAATGAAATTGCACACAATGGGCTGAATTTTATTGGCAGCGAGCTCAGAAAATGGGCAGGCCGCACGCCAAAGAGCCGCCGCAATCTCAAGCGCAGAAGCTCATTTAAACAGCCGGGGCACCCCACATCCCCCCAGTCTCGTGTCCATCCCCCGCAATGACGTCAGCTGCTTGTGCACAGGCGCTGGCGCCATTTTTAAAGGGCAGTCAGCCCTGCTGCCCAATTTAAATTTTTTAAGTCCTACCCCACAAAATTAAATAAATAAATTCCTAACACACTTTCCCACTCCCCAAAAACAATTATGATAACTATTTGTCCGTTCCCCCCCCCCGCAAAAACACTTACATTTTACATCTGACCTTTCTCCCCCAAACTGCACAAAGTTTCAGGTTCAACCCCTCCCACCATCGCCTACACCCATTATGTATATTTGACCCCGTCCCCTACACCCACCCCCTCCTCCACCCCCGCACTGCACTGACAAACTTACATCTTCCCCCCTCCCCACCACGTTTCCCCGGACAGGCATCTGAAGGCACGGCAGTGCTGACCGACGCACCGGAGATCACAGCAGGCCCTCAAGATTACAGGAAAGTCTATTTAAATGTAATAACTTTATTCATTTGAATATTAAACTTTTGGTCCCATCGCCCAGTGGCAGGAGGGCTGCCATGGAGCCTCGCGCCGCCAGGACGTTCGGGCTGGCCCTCATGGCATCAAGGTCCGTGGCGGGCCTCATCCGGAGCCATCTTCAGGCCCCCCTGCCATGGAGTCCGATGCCTGGAGGAGAACAAAATCCAGCCAAATATGCCAAAAGCGGTATACCTTGGCTTTATTAATAAAGGCATAGAGTAGAACAGCAAGGAAATTCGGCTAAACCTTTATAAAACACTGGCTAGGTCTCAACTGGAGTATTATGCTCAATTCTGGGCATCATACTTTAGAAAAGTTGTCAAGGCCTTAGAAAGGGTGCAGAAGAAATTTAGTAGAATGGTTCTTGGGATGAGGGACTTTAGTTATATATAGACTGGAGAAGCTGTGGTTGTTCTTCGAACAAAGAAGGTTAAGAGAAGGTTAACTGGAGAAGTATTCAAAATTATGAAGGATTTGAGTGTAAATGAGGAGAAACTCTTTCCAGTGGCAGAAGGGTCGGTAAACAGGAGGCCTAGATTTAACATGATTCACAGAAGAACCAGAGGCGACATGAGGAAACCTTTTGTTACACTGCGAGTTGGAATGTACTGCCTGAAAGGGTGGTGCAAACAGACTCAGTAGTTACTTTCAAAAGGGAATTGGGTAAATACTTGAAAGGAAAACATTTACAGCAGGTTTGTCCAACCTATATGCATGGGGGGTGTGGGGGTGGGTTGGTGGCGATGGCCACATTACAATTTTTGGCTTACATCGGGGGCCGGTGAGACAATTTCGGAAAGATAAAAGCATTAATAATTTATCTCACTATTAATCAAAACAACAACAAATATGCATTTTTGTGAAGAAGCTGTAAATGAGAAGATTAATTTATTGACTTACTTTCTCATCACTATGTTGGATACTGATTTAGTGAGATACCTGGCATTTTTTTACTTGCACAAGTAGTCAATGTTTGCCCGCACACTTCTTGTAACGATGCTGTGTATTCCAGATCAATGTACTTCTGTCAGGAGTGATCTTGATCACTCTCCCTCTCTCTTTCTCTCGCTCTCTCTCTCTCTCTCTGCCTGTCCCCTCACTCTTTCTGTTCCTCCCCTCTCTCTCTATGTTCCTCACCTCTCCCTCTCTCTCTCTCTCTCTCTCTGACAGTTGCAGGTAGCGGGAGTGCTCAGCACAGCAGCTTTGTGGTTGGTCAGTTTTTTTTTTAAATTGCGCTGTCAGTTTCACAGCTGACAAGTGCTGACATTAGGAACAGCAGTTTCCCAACTTCGGACAGATTCGAGGTTTTCCAGCGGGCTTTTAAAAAAAAGTCAGAACCTGCCGAGAAACCCTAACATGCAAGTAGTCCTGTCGTAGCTTCATCAGGCTGACACTTCAGTTTTATGTATGCCTGTTGCTGCTCCTGACATGCCCACCTGCACTCTTCATTGAGCAGGGCCGGTGACTACATGGATCCCAAATCTCAGGCTGAGAGGTCCATCAGGTTTGGGACCATCACTGAATTGCCCCATGTATAGAGTGTCATTTACTGCATGCATGTGACCATCAAGATTCTGGAACCAGCCAGCAGCCTTCATCAACATGAAGGGCTTCCACACCCTCAATGTGCAACTGGTCTGCGACCACCTAAATGGATCCTGCAGGTCTGTGCACGCTTTCCGGGATGTTGTCACAATGACTACATTTTGAGGCAGTCCCAGGTGAAATAAATTTTCCAGCCTCCCTCCCGCCTTCAGGGATGGATCCTTGGAGACACTGAGGGTATGGCTACTGATGCCTGTGAGGGACCCACACACAGATTCACAGGAAAGGTACAGCTCCTGCCATGGGACAATGCAAGCAACCAGTAAGCAAGCCATTGGTCTGCTGAAGAAGAAATTCACGTGCCTAGATTGGTCTGGTGGATCCTTCAGTATGCCCCGTCGAGGGTTTCACATATCACTGCGGTCTGCTGTGCACTGCACAACCTGGCCCTGCAGAAGGGGAGGCCTTGAACAATGAGGAATGCGGGGAGCACGATGCCCCCTTGGATGATGAGGATGCAGAGGAGGAATGCCAGATTAAGGACCCCAGGGACAAAAGGAGAGATGTCACGAGATACATGCAAGGGAGGCTTGTGATGTCCTTATACATTCGTGTTTCCTTTGATCTTTACTGCCGGTTGTACTTTGACCAATAAAGAATTACCTATATGCAACGCTGTTGTTGCCTTCTTTCCTTCAGGCACTCACTGCCCACAGTGTGGTGGAAGCGGAGATGACCAATAACTTCAAGAGTAAGTTGGATGGCCACCTGAGTAAAATAGATTTGCAGGGCTAGGGGGATCAAGCCGGGGAATGGGACTGACTGCATAGCTCTGTGGAGAGCCGGCATGGACTTGATGGGCCGAATGGCCTCCTTCTGTGCTGTAAATGACTCTATGACTCCATGACGCTGGGAAGAATTCATTCACTGATCAGTTGAGAAGTGCTGAACTGGCAAGGCTCCAGACTGCACTCCTTGCTGCATGATCCCTAGCCTTCAGTTTCTTCATAGAACCAGGGTTGAAACAAACAACCAAAGGCCTTATGAAAGAGGAGGAGATCTTGGTTGGTTTCAAAATAAACTTTAATCACTGCTAACAGTAGATACTATCCTTTCTGTCGACAACACACAATCATCCTTGAAAACCTTATGATTCTCAGTGCTCTTCCCCATTCTTTTGCGTGCACTCCTACGTGGTGCTCCCTCTCAATTATTAGCTAAAGTGAAGGCAGACTGCTGACCTTGCTGCCCTTTGACTAGAGATGACTTAACAGTCATCCTTTGGTTGCCTTAGACCTGGAGGGCCTCGGCATGTTGGGGTCCTCCTGCACAGAAGCAGTAACACCCTCTTTCATCAGGGATGATGGAGGCCCTGGCATCACTGGGGCAGAGGAACTGCTGTCCACACCAGGAGCACCCTGAGAGAAGCCTCCAGCAGTGGGGGGCAGCTGCTCCTCCTCCCTTGCAAGGCAGACTTCTGCCTCCCTGCTGGCCTGAGAGGACAGAGGACCTGATGGTGACTCCAAGTCCCCTGTCACCCTCTCACCTTGCCACTGGAGCCTTGTGCCCATGGTCAGGATGAGGGTATGGAGGTCTGCACGAATGTGCTGCAGACACTGAGTGCTCTGCTGGACGTGGCTTCCCATCAGAGCCACCAAGCTCTCAATGGAGGACGCCACTCATGCACCAGTCAGAGACAATGCTGAACTCAAGGACTGGATGGACTCTTCCACTGCCTGCACTTGTGCATGCATTGCCTCTGGCATCTCTGCCAGATGTTGCCTAACCTCTCGCTGCAGCTGCAGAATTTCACATGATGCTGATGACACCAGAGGCATGTCATGAGCCTGGAGCTCAGCATGGGCCTGGCTTCCCACAGTCCTCCAACTGGCAGAGGACTGGGCTGTCACAGCCTCTGTCAGCTGCTCGGGCATATGTGTGCAGTTGATCACCTGGTTGGGTTGGATTTTATGGGATCCACTCAGCTGGGGTTGAAGGTGGGGCACCCACAGAATTGCAACAGATGGTGGGGGGTGCTGGCTGCATCATCCAAGTGATTTTCCTGGGGGTGGGATAGTCCGATGACAACCTACCTGCCCAGAGGTCATTTGAGGCCCTAATGTGGCATATTAACAGCCACTAAGGGCCTCATCCCTCCCCCGTCACTGGGATTTAACTAACAGCGTAGAGTGGGGGTTTCCCGCCAAGCAAGGAGGGCACCTTATAATACAAGGCACCCTCCCTGCAGGCTTGTTTCGAGGGTGGGGGGGAAGGTTCCTCCTCCGTGGGCAATCTGTGGCCCATGGAGGGCCCAGGTTGGGAAACAATGCACCTCCCAGAACCCCCCTCCCCTGGACTTTATGACCACCATCCCAACCCGTAATTGCTGGGGCCTTCCAGCCTGCTCCCGGCAACCCAGCCTCACTTACCTTAGGTCCGGGGTTTCAGACCTGTGCCTGGGTCTCAGGATTTTGCGTACCAGCAGTGACCACGCTGAGCTGTTGGCCTTGGAAAGGAGTTTCTGCCTCTCCATCCACAACATTCCATCTGTCTTGCAGTCCAGTCAGCTCCATGGCCTCCTCCTCCATCAGGGTCTAGACATGAAGAATCAGCAACCCACTGCCAGTCTTGGCCTGTTCTCTGCGATTTTGTGAAATCTTCTCCGAGAAATCCCTCTGAGAGGGATGGAAGCTGTTGGTTCCCAAGTGAAAACAATCCCAAGGCTGGTGGTAGTCCAGCTGCCACTAATGGGACACACAGATTCCTCCTGCATGTGGCCCCTTTCCAGGCAATTTGTGAGAGTCTGTAATGACAAATGGTATCCTCTCAGGCACAGGCAATTTGCCTGCATCCCTTGACCCTTTTTCGATGCCTGGGTGTGCACTCCCTCTCCCCCTGTGCACTGTCCTCCTTCTGCAGATACAAGACCCAAGAGCTGAAGGCTTTAAGAGGTAGTCACTTTCACTGCCCAGAAGAGGTCATTGAGCTGCTTGCAGTGTTGTTTCCAGGTCAGTGGAGTGACCCCATGGCTGATGACCTCCTCTGCAATCTGCAGCCAGGCTTGCTTCATCAGGCGCCCAGCTCTCCTCCTTCCATCCCCAGGGACCTCCTGCCTTTCCCTGGCAGCCTGTAGGAGCGCCTGGAGGGAGGCATCACTGAAGTTTGGGGTCGCCCAGGATCTACTTTTTGCCACCGCTCTGCAGCCTCTCTGAACTCTGTCTCTCCTATCATTGCAGACAGCAAGATTGAATGCAGGGCTGGCAGCTGTTTAAATACGGCATCAGCACCTGCTGTGGCATGAGCTGATACCAGCTTTTCCACCTCTGCCCCACCACCTACCATGTAATTGGTTGGCCCTTGTGCCACCTGGCATTTAATTGGCCGGCTGCCGCTGGATCACATTCAGCCGGCTACTTCCGGCCCCAATGTGGAGCACACCCAGTTCTGGTCCCGATGGTAGAACTGGCAGCTGCAAAACAAAATCTGACCCAATGTGCTGAATGGCCTCCATCTGTGCTGTATCATTCTATGATTCTATGAATCTGAAGAAAAGATTTCTATTACTTTGACCTAACTATGAAGCGACGATCACTTCCAAATGATTTGTTTCTTTCTTTGGCCTCCTTGTCTCGAGAGACAATGGGTAAGTGCCTAGAGGTGGTCAGTGGTTTGTGAAGCAGCGCCTGGAGTAGCTATAAAGGCCAATTCTAGAGTGACAGGCTCTTCCACAGGCGCTGCAGATAAAATTGGTTGTCGGGGCTGTTACACAGTTGGCTCTCTCCTTGCGTTTCTCTCTTTTTTCCTGCCAACTGCTAAATGTCTTCGACTCGCCACTCTTTAGCCTCGCCTTTATGGCTGTCCGCCAGCTCTGGCGATCACTGGCAACTGACTCCCATGACTTGTGGTCAATGTCACAGGACTGTCATGTCGCCTTTGCAGACGTCTTTAAAGCGGAGACATGGACGGCTGGCGGGTCTGATACCAGTGATGAGCTCGCTGTACAATGTGTCCTTGGGGATCCTGCCATCTTCCATGCGACTCACATGGCCAAGCCATCTCAAGCGCTGCTGGCTCAGTAGGGTGTATATGTTGGCCTCCTTGAGGACTTCTGTGTTGGAGATATGGTCCTGCCACCTGATGCCAAGGATTCTCCGGAGGCAGCGAAGATGGAATGAGTTGAGACGTCGCTCTTGGCTGACATACGTTGTCGAGGCCTCGCTGCCGTAGAGGAAGGTACTGAGGACACAGGCTTGATACACTCGGACTTTTGTGTTCCATGTCAGTGCGCCATTTTCCCGCTCTCTTGTCCAGTCTGGACATAGCAGCGGACTCCTTTCCCACGCGCTTGTTGATTTCTGCATCGAGAGACAGGTTACTGGTGATAGTTGAGCCTAGGTGGGTGAACTCTTGAACCACTACCAGAGTGTGGTCACCGATATTGATGGATGGAGCATTTCTGACGTCCTGTCCCATGATGTTCATTTTCTTGAGGCTGATGGTTAGATCAAATTCATTGCAGGCAGCTGCAATCATGTTGATGAGTCTCTGCAGACACTCTTCTGTGTGGGATGTTAATGCAGCATTATTGGCAAAGAGGAGTTCCCTGATGAGGACCTTCTGTACTTTGGTCTTCGCTCTAAGATGGGCATGCTCCAACACTCTGCTCCCCACCTGAAGTTAAAGACCAGTTCTATGAGGAACTCCATAATATCATTCGTAGCATTCCAAATACCGTACATCTGTTCCTGCTGGGGGACTTTAACGCTAGGGTTGGGGCCGACCATGACTCATGGCCCTCCTGCCTTGGGCGCTATGGCATTGGAAGGATGAATGAGAATGGACAAAGACTGGTGGAGTTGTGTACCTATCACAACCTCTGCATCACCAACTCGTTTTTTCATACTAAACCCTGTCCCCAGGTTTCATGGAGACATCCAAGATCACGTCGTTTGCACCAACTGGACCTCATCGTCACAAGGCAAGCCTCTATAAACAGTGTCCAAATCACATGCAGCATCTGCAGTGTGGACTGCGACACCGACCACTCCCTGGTGTGCAGCAAAGTTAGACTCAAACCAAAGAAGCTACATCATTCCAAGCAGAAGGGCTGCCCGCGCATCAACACTAACATCCTGTTACATAAGTTTCTAAATTCACTTGAAAAAGCCCTTCAAAACACTCCTGCAGGGGATGCAGAGACCAAGTGGGCCCACATCAGAGATGCCATCTATGACTCAGCATAGATGGCAAACGTGAAAAGCAGAATGCAGACTGGTTTCAATCTCACTTTGAAGAGCTGCAACCTGTCATAGCCGCTAAGCCCATTGCACTGTTGAACTACAAGAAAGCCCGCAGCGAGTTAACATCCTTAGCACTTAAAGTAGTCAGAAGTACTGCACAAAGAACAGCCAGGCACTGTGCAAATGACTACTGGCAACACCTGTGCAGTCGTATTCAGCTGGCCTCCAACACCGGAAACATCAGAGGAATGTATGATGGTATTCAGAGAGCTTTTGGGCCACCCTCAAATCTAAATCAGAGGACACGGTCACTGACCAACGAAAATAAATGGACTGCTGGATGGAGCACAACTAGAACTGTACTCCAGGGAAAATGTTGTCACTGATACCGCCCTCAGTGCAACCCAGTCTCTGCCAGTCATGGACAAGCTGGACGAACAGCCAACTAAATCGGAACTCAGTGATGCCATTGATTCCCTAGCCAGTGGAAAAGCCCCTGGAAAGGATGGCAAATAAATAAATAATCAGGTGTGCCAAGCCTGCTATACTCTCAGCAGTCCATGAACTACTTTGCCTGTGCTGGGATGAGGGAGCAGTACCACAGGACATGCGCGATGCCAATATCATCACCCTCTATAAGAACAAGGGTGACCTCGGTGACTGCAACAACTACCGTGGAATCTCCCTACTCAGGATAGTGGGGAAAGTCTTCGCTCGAGTCGTTTTAAACAGACTCCAGAAGCTGGCTGAGCGTGTCTACCCTGAGGCACAGTGCGGCTTTCAAGCAGAGAGATCCACCATTGACATGCTGTTCTGCCCTCGCCAGCTACAGGAGAAATGCCGCAAACAACAGATGCCCCTCTACGTTGCTTTCATAGATCTCACCAAAGCCTTTGACCTCGTCAGCAGAAGTGGTCTCTCCAGACTACTAGCAAAGATCAGATGTCCATCGATGATACTAAGTATCATCACCTCATTCCATGACAATATGAAAGGCACAAATCAGCATAGCGGCGCCTCATCAGACCCCCTTTCCTATCCTGAGTGGCGTGAAACAGGGCTGTGTTCTCGCACCTACACTGTTTGGGATCTTCTTCTCCCTGCTGCTCTCACTTCAAAATGATACAGAATCAATAATTATATTAATTATTTCATACATTGCAACTGATTGCAGATAGGAAAAATTTAAAAAAAGCTTGCATTTATATAGCTCCTTCCATGAGGTTACTACATCCTAAAATGCTTCATGGCCAATGAAGTATTTTTGAAGTGTAGTCACTGTTGTACTGTAGGACCAACATGGTAACCGATTTACGAAAAGCAAGGCCCCACAAACAAGTAATGAGATGAATGACTAGATGTTCAGTTTCAGTTATATTAATTGAGGGATGAACACAGGACAGAGGGAAAAAACCCTGATCTTCTTTAAATATTGTCACAGGATCTTCCATATCCACATGATAGAAGAGACAGGGTCTGGGTTTAACACCTTATCTGAAAAACAACATCGCCAACAAAGCAGCACTCCTTCAGCACTGCACTGAAGCACCAGCTCAGTTTACATGCTCAATTTGTGAACTAGGGATTGAATTGACAGCTTTCTGACATAGAGACAGGAGTGCTACTACTGAGACAAGGCTGATTATTGTAGGCTTGAGCTGGAAGACTTCACTGTAAGTTCATGGTAAACATATTACAGAAGTAATGAGAAATGTTTTGGTGACCATTTAGTAGAACAACTTTGAAGCAGAATTTGCAGTTACAGGCTGGTTATATTGGTGAAAAAATTGATATTCTTTTATTCTCAATGTCAGGTTTTATTTGGAAATAAAATTTGTCACTTTTCTGCATCAATTTTCTTTCTATTTTGATCAAGTTTTGTGAAGCAGCACAACTGGGCCTGTGTTTTCTGCTTCAGACTTTCTAACTGGGAGCATTTACGGAGTATCAATGTGTGATTTTCCAAACAATGAAATGAGTGGTTGGAAAATCATGGGCTGGAGGTACAGAATTTCCTGATATACAGACTTAAGGCGGCAGCACGGAAATGTAAAATATAGATCTTAATGTTCTTGACGTACATTCTCCATTTCTCCAAATTATTTTGAAACTTGAACTACTTTATGGAGCATTAATTGGTCTCCTGTGGTGTTGCTGACAGCGAAGAAGATTCTGTAATGACAGGACTGCTTTATCATGAGATAGAAATTAATTGAAATACAATATACTTGATGTCCTACGGCATTTGACGTGGATATGTAACTGTCTCTGCTTATTTCCTACTCCAATTCTGTTCCGTTATCTCTATTTTTTTATTCTCCATTCTTTCTGTCCATTTCACTCACTTTTACTCTCTTTTCCTGTATGACTCTTATAAATTTTGTGCTTGTCTTTATTATTCTGGTTATGGTTGCAATTTATTTTCTTCTCCATTATGTACGTCTCTCCTTATCTCTATGTCATCCCTTCGGCACATCTGTCTCTACACTTCTCACAAATGTTATGCCTTTTTCTCTGCAGCCTGGAAATCACTGTTGACAAAAATGGTGACACCAGCAGTGGGTGTGAACTGGAAAGCAAATTGAGACTATTTTTTACTTCATCCTGCAAAGACATATTAGTGGCACTCACTACGAGAGATCCCCTGGATTAAAGAAGCGCTGCTGGGTATTTTTTTTTGCTCTGGAAGAAACCATCAATAGACATTTTAAAGCAAATCAGTTCCTCATCAGATGAATGAGCTTTCTTTTGGCCACTTCTGGGATCTTTACTGTGGCCTTAGTGGTCATCATGCCAGCACTCAGTTGACATGAGTTCTGCTGAGACCTTTTAAAGATGTTAGGTCTTTGTGTGAACATGTTTGCAGGTTCCATTCTTCTGCTATTTACCACAGAACCATGCCCACTTACATTGATTTAGTAGCTTATTTCATATTGTTAAAATTGATTAAAACAATTAAATAAGTTAATATACCAACAAGTATAATTTCAAGACCTTGGTTTCTCCTTTTGAAGATCTCCTGAACCAAACCATAATGTTATGATATAGAAATGAATTTTTCATTTACACCCTTGAGGCATTTCGATTATTTGTTTTTAAAGTTGATGAAATGATTGATTTTAAATCCCATTTTCAGATGAATTCTTTACTTCAAGGGATAAAACATAGGAAAGATCACATAATGTGTGCCTCTCACTAAAATTATTTCCGAATCAAAACAGCACGACTGGGGAATTATATGGATTTTCTAATTCACACAAAAGGAATTACTGGAGATCAAGTAGGAAATCAATTCAGTGTACATGAACATTTGTACGACTCAAAAGCTTCAAGGGATAAGAATTCTTCTGGTTCCATATGGAGTGACAGTATGGCCTAAAAATCTGATTGTGCATGAAACAGGAGTGCAGGGCACAGTGGGCCTGCTCAAACAATGCTGGAAATCTGTAATAAAAACAGAAAATGTTGGTAATACTCAGCAGGTCTGGCAGCATCTGTGGGGAGAGTTAATATTTCAGGTCGATGACCTGTTCCCACTCCTGTCTAAGTGACTGCAGGGACCATGAAGGCAGTTTTAACCACCTCCGCCAACCTGGTTTCAGCTATTCTGGAGAGGGCAGCTAACATAAAGCAGGATACCTACCCACTAAATTGTCATCCCACTCTGGCCGACTGCAATTTTAAGTTGCAGGCGGCAAGGATTAAGTTGCACCAGCCAGCAGAGACCTTTATAACTACACAAATCAAGGGCTGATCAGGTCATTGGAGCCTGATCTGCAATTTGAACCTGAGACCTGAGCAGGAATACACCAGCCCAAACTTGCTCGGAACTGAAGCTACACCCAGAAAAGTCCCAGCAAGGTCAGTTTTATAAAATTATTTTTAGTTCCATTGTGGAGTCAGGAGGAGGAGGAGCAGAAGAATTCCTTGGGCTCCACAAGGAAACCTTTGGTCCCTGCTTTCCCAGGTTTTCTCACCCTCCCCCTTCCCCTGCTGGGATTCCGCTCATAGCAACTGGATGGTGTTTGTGAGGATGGTTATTGCAATGATATGGAAACTGTTGGTGTGTTAGGAAGGAGAGATGGTCCAGGTGAAGCGGTTTTGGATGAGTTGTTCTCGGAGAACTGTGTAGCTTGTGGAACTGGTGGTCAATGCTGTTCCTGCTCTTCCTCCTCTTCATGATAATCTACCTCCTTCTCAATTTCTTCTTCTTGTCCAGGTGGTGGAAATGGCTGGGCCCTCTGTGTTGCAAAATTATATAGCATGCAGCACCATGAAAAATTTGGAGACACAGTCAGAGGTGTACTGCATATCTCCTTCAGTGTAGTCCAAGCAGTGGGTAGGTTTAATAAGCATAGCAATGGTCTGATTAATTCAGATTTCTGGTGGTGGCACAGCCCTCATTCTGGGCCAGCTTTTCAGCTCACTGTTCATTGCTGCATAAGTTAGGTGACCAATGTTTTCTGCTCAAGGAAGTGCACATACATCTCCTTCCCTATCAATCAAGTGAAACACGACAAGAGAGCACTCGGCTCAACATGTATTGCAGACGTCCCC
The DNA here is from genome assembly GCF_036365525.1 of Heterodontus francisci. NCBI lineage: Eukaryota > Metazoa > Chordata > Chondrichthyes > Heterodontiformes > Heterodontidae > Heterodontus > Heterodontus francisci. Next base: position 82,046,021 of record NC_090371.1, on the reverse strand, counting down.
AGTGTCATAGACTGCACTAACTGTGCTACCCATCACCAGCCATGGCATCTTCCTCCAAGAAAGGGATACCATTCCCTCAACTTGCCTGTTTTTGACCACAATTGCTTGCTGCACCTGAGCTGTGAGATCTTGTTGATGTCACCTGCTGAAGCCAAGAATGACCTTGTGGCATAAAAGTTAAGGGCCACAGTGACCTTGACATCCACAGGTAGTTCTGTCCATGCCGTGGTTTGGGACTCTTATTATGGCTGCAGCTGTTGACAGAGTCTCAAATGTGACAGTCCGACCAACTACAGGCCAGTTAGTTTAACATCAGTGGTGGGTAAGGTTTTGGAAACAATAATCAGGGAAAACAATCAACAGAAACTTGGAGAGGTTTGAGTTAATTAAGGATAGCCAGCATGGATTTGAAAAAGGCAGATCATGCTTGACTAATCAAATTGATTTTTTTGATGAAGTAGCAGAGAAGGTTAATGAAGGAAATGCAGTGGATGTTGCTAACATGGATTTTAAGAAAGCGTTTGATAAGGTGCCACATAAAATGCTGATTAACAAAACTGAGGTTCATGGACTAGAAAAGTCAGTGTTCAATTGGATAAAAAATTTGGCTGAAGGACAGAAAACAGTGAGTCGTAGTAAATGGTTGCATTGATATATATTGTGAACAGCTGGGGCCCAAACACTGATCCCTGTGGTACCCCACTAGTCACAGCCTGCCAACGTGAGAATGACCCGTTTATTCCTACTTTCTGTTTTCTGCCTGTTAACCAATCCTTAATCCATGTCAGTATATTACCTCCTATCCCATGTGCTGTAATTTTGCTAACCAACCTCCTGTGGGGGATTTTAACAAAGGCCATTTTAAAATCCAAGTATACCGTGTCCACCGACTCACTTTTATCAATTCTGTTAGTAACATCCTCAAAAACTCCAACGGGTTCATCAAACATGATTTCCCATTCATAAATCCATGTTGACTATGCCCAATCAGATCATTATTATCCACGTGTCCATTTATCACATCCTTTAGAATAGATTCTAGCATTTTCCCAATGTAAGACCAATAGGTCTGTAATTCCTTGTTTTCTTTCTCCCTCCCTTCTTAAATAGTGGGGTAACATTTGCGACCTTCCAATCTGCAGGAACTGCTCCAGAATCTATAGCATTTTGGAAGATGATTACCTATGCATCCACTATCTCCATAGCTACATATTTCAACACTCTGGGGTGTAGAATATCAGGGCCTGGGAACTTATCAACCTTCAGCCCCATTAATTTCTCCAGTACAACCTTCTTACGAATACTAATTTTCTTCAATTCCTCTATCCCCCTAATCCCTTGGATCTCTAATTCTGGGAGATTTCTTGTATCTCCCTCAGTGAAGACAGACACAAAATAATCATTTAGCTTCTCTGCCATTTCTCTATTCTCCATTATAAATTCTCCTGACTCTGCCTGTAATGGACCCACATTTGTCTTCGCCAAACGTTTCCTTTTTACGTACCTGTAGAAGCTTTTACAGTCCGATTTTATATTTTTGCTAGCTTACGTTCATATTCTATTCTCCCTTTATCAGTTTCTTTGTCCTCCTTTGCTGTATTCTAAAATCCTCCCACTCCTCAGGTTTGATTCTATTCCTGGCAACTTTATAGGCCTTTTCTTTTAATCTTACACAATCCTTAACTTCCTTTGTTGTCCACAGTTGACTGCCTTTACTTTTGGAGTTTTTGTACCTTGAAGGAATGCATAGCTGCTGTAAACTATGTAATATTTCTTAAAGACTATCCATTGCCTGTGTGCTGTCATATCTTTTAATGTATTTTCCCAATCCACCTCTGCCAATTTGCCCCTCATACCTTCATAATTTTCGTTGTTCAAATTTAACACCCTGGCTTCAGATTGAACTACCTCACTTTCAAACATATGTAAAATTCTATCATATTATGGTCACTCATCCCTAAAGGTTGTGGGCAAGAGATGCAGGGGAAGCACTTTTTTATGCAGCAGGTGGTAATGACCTGGAACTCGCTTCCCACAAGGGTGGTGGAAGCGGAGACAATCAATAACTTCAAGAGGAAGCTGGATGGCCACCTAAAAGAAATAGACTTGCAGGGCTCTAGGATTCAAGCGGGGAAGTGGGACTGACTTGATAGCTCTGTGGAGAGCCAGCATGGGCTTGATATGCCAAACAGCCTCCTTATGTACTGTAAATGACTCTATGACTATGAATCTGTGACCTTCCAGCTCACTATCTGTATAACCCAGTGTGATGGTTTCTGTACTAGTATTTTGGAGGGATCGAGCGAATAAGCACTGCTTTTGTAGGAAGATTGGCCCCTTTGAATCTTGCTCTTTAAGGTCCAATGCAGAAGATGAACTGAGAAAAATAGAAAAAAAATGAGATTGAAAAGTAGCAGATGATTGGCACCACTATGCAGCACCAGTCTGCCATAATGTTTGTATGCCCGATTTCTTGAGGAGAGAGAAGCATTAAGGGTAATAGGTAGATACCCTGCTGAGTGTGTCCTCTAGCCTCACCTTGCCTGATGCTTATTGAGCTGCCTGCCTGAGGATCTCCAAGGCTTCATGGTCCATCTGGGAGAGGGTCTGGATGGTGGCTGGCCTTCCCCCACTTCTGGTCCTCTCACTAGTCTGATGAGGCAGCTGCTCCTGCAGAAAGACAGGGAATGCTTTAAAGTTGTGTTTTTTTGTAAAACTGAGCTGTGCTGATGTGTGAGGCAGCTTTCTATAATGTGCATGCTTAGAGGGAAAAACAGCAAGTTGTGAGCAGATGGAGAGCTAGTCATGGGCGAGAAAGTGGCTCCAGGGTGAAATATGAAAGCAGTTGGCAGAGAGCGAAGCGCTTTGCAGTTGCTACCAGGTGAAAGAACGGAATGGTGTTGGTGCCTGTTGTGAGAGCAGTAACAGCAGCAGGTGAGTGTGTGATTAGAATGCGGAGAGTTGATAGTGTCCCCTTGTGATTGGAGGAGAAGCATGTAGAGTATGGCACAAAATATTTAGAGTGCTGGGGAGCAAGTTCTGTGGCGAGATCTCATACAGACAGGCCATCATAGAGTTATAGAGTTGTACAGCACAGAGACAGGCCCTTCGGCCCATCATGTCCATGCCAGTCATCAAGCACCTATCTATTCTAATTCCATTTTCCAGCTCTTGGCCCATTGCCTTGTATGTAATGGCGTTTCAAGTGCTCATCTAAGTACTTCTTAAATGTTGTGAGGGTTCCTGCCTCTACCACCCCTTCAGGCAGTGTGTTCCAGATTCCAACCATTCTCTGGGTGAAGAAATGTTTCCTCAAATCCACTTTAAACCTTCTGCCCCTTACCTTAAATCTATGCCCTCTGATTATTGACACCTCCGCTAAGGGGAACAGTTTCTTCCCATCTACCCTATCTATGCCCCTCATATTTTGTATACCTCATTCAGGTACCCCCTCAGGCTTCTCTGCTCTAAGGAAAATAATCCTAGCCTATCCAGTCTCTCTTCATAGCTGAAATGCTCCAGCCCAGGCAACATCCCGGTGAATCTCCTCTGCACCCTCTCCAGTGCGATCACATCATTCCTATAGTGTGGCGACCAGAATGGTACACAGTACTCCAGCTGTGTCCTAACTAGCGTTTTATACAGCTCCATCATAACCTCCCTGCTCTTATATTCTATGCCTCGGCTAATAAAGGCAAATATCCCATATGCCTTCCTAACCAGCTTATCTACCTGTGCTGCTGCCTTCAGTGATCTATGGACAAGTACACCAAGGCCCCTCTGACTCTCGGTACTACCATCCATTGTATATTCCCTTGCCTTGTTGGTCCTCCCAAAATGCATCACCTCACACTTCTCAGGATTGAATTCCATTTGCCATCTTACCAGCCATCTATATCATTCTGTAATCAAACACTTTCCTCCTCACTATTTACAACACCACCAATTTTCATGTCATCTGCGAACTTACTGATCAATCCTCCTATATTCACGTCTAAATCATTAATGTACACTACAAACAGCCTGGGTTCCAACACCGATCCCTGCGGTATCCCAATGGTCATAGGCTTCCAATTGCAAAAACAACCCTTGACAATCACCCTCTGCCTCCTGCCACTGAGCCAATTTTGGATCTAATTTGCCAAATTTCCCAGATCCCATTGGCTCTTACCTTCTTAACCAATCTCCCATGCAGGACCTTGTCAAAAGCCTTACTGAAGTCCATGTAGACTACATCAACTGCTTTACCCTCATTCACACGCATAGTCACCTCCTCAAAAAATTCAATCAAATTTGTTAGACATGATCTCCCCCTGACAAAGCCATGCTGACTATCCTTGATTAATCCCTGCCTCTCCAAATGGAGATTAATCCTGTCCCTCAGAATTTTTTCAAATAGTTTCCCTACCACTAATGTTCGACTCACCAACCTGTAATTACCTGGTTTATATCTACTACCCTTTTTGAATAGTGGTCCCACATTTGCTGTTCTCCAGTCCTCTGGCACCTCTCCTGTGGCCAGAGAGGATTTGAAAATTTGTGTCAGAGCCCCTGCAATCTCCTCCCTTGCCTCACATAGCAGCCTGGGATACATCGCATCTGGGCCTGGGGATTTATTCACTTTTCAGCCCGCTAAAACCACTAATACCTCCTCCCTTTCAATGCTATTTTGTTCGATTATATCACAATCTCCCTCCCTGATCTCTACACCTACATCGTCCTTCTCCATAGTGAACACAGATGAAAAGTATTCATTTAAAACCTCACCTACGCCCTCTGGCTCCACACACAGATTGCTACTTTGGTCCCTAATGGGCCCTACTCTTTCCCTTGTTATCCTCTTGCCCTTAATGTACTTATAAGATGCCTTGATATTTTCCTTTATCTTGCCGCCAGTGTTTTTTCATGCCCCCTCTTAGCTCTCCTAATTGCTTTTTAAAATACCCCCCTACACTTTCTATACTCCTCTAGGGCCTCGGCTGTTTTCAGCGCTCTGAATCTGCTATAAGCCTCCTTTTTTTTCTTTATCCAATCCTCTATATCCCTTGACATCCAGGGTTCCCTGGACTTGTTGGTCCTACCCTTCACCTTTATGGGAACATGTTGGCCCTGAACTGTTTATTTTAGAGATACAGCACTGAAACAGGCCCTTCGGCCCAACGAGTCTGTGCCGACCATCAACCACCCATTTATACTAATCCTACACTAATTCCATATTCCTACCATATCCCCACTTGTCCCTATATATTTCCCTACCACCTACCTATACTAGGGGCAATTTATAATGGCCAATTTACCTATCAACCTGCAAGTCTTTGGCATGTGGGAGGAAACCGGAGCACCCGGAGGAAATCCACGCAGACACAGGGAGAACTTGCAAACTCTACACAGGCAGTACCCAGAATTGAACCCGGGTCGCTGGAGCTGTGAGGCTGCGGTGCTAACCACTGCGCCACTGTGCTGCCCTCACTACACAGTTGGGCAGGCCAGCTACTGTCTGGTTCATCAACCTTTGGAAGGTCATTGGGGCATTTCTTAATCCAAAGGGCATCACCCAGCATTGGAATAAGCCATCTGGCGTGACAAAAACCGAGATCACTTTAGCTCTGGTGGATAAGGGAACTTGTCAGTACCCTTTTTACAAGTCTATTTTGGTTATGTCGTTGACCTTTCCTACTCTATACAGTCTTCCAGATGGGAAATTGGGTAGGAATCATCCTGCATTAATCTTTCTGTAATCAATGCAGGTCTTTGTTGAGCTATCGGGTTTGGGCACATCTGGGGAACTCCAACTGCTCGGACTGGGTACAATCAACTTGTGCTCCAGAGTATACTGTATTGCCTCCTGAACCTGGGTCAGTTTCCTGAAATCTAGGCGATAGGGATTTTGTTCTCTGGGAGGGGTCTCTCCTCCATCCACATAGTGTAGCGTAAGGGTTGTGCACCCTGGTTTGTCCCTGCAGATACCTTTAAATGCTGTGAGCAGCCTTGTTAGGTCTCCTCTCCGTTCTGCATTTAAACAGGAGAGTGCAGTTTCTAATTTCCCCAACATTTCAGTGTTAGCTAACTGGATGGAAGGGGGTTCAATGTGAGAATCCTCCAGGCCTTCCTCGAACTCATCCTCACTGTCCCTTTCGCCCTCCTCCTTTCTGAGTACCTGACAGACCTGTGCTTGATTGTCCCCTTCCCAGCTGTGATGCCGTTTTAACATATTGACATGGCACAGCCTTTGCTTTTTCTTACATTCTGGTGTGTCAATTATATAATTCACTTGGTTAATTCTCTTTACTACTCTGTATGGGCCACTGAACCGGGCTTTCAATGGCTCTCCCTGTATTCGAAATAGCACTAACACATGGTCTACGGGCTGAAATGTGCTGGCATTGGCATGTTTATCCACATACCTTTTCATAGCTCTCTGGGAGGTTTTTAGGTGTTCTTGAGCCACTGCACAAGCTCTTGTGAGTCATTCTCAGAACTTGGAGATGTAGTCTAACAGGGAAGATTCCTCCCTGTGTCCCCAAAGCCTCTTCTTGATTAGTTTTAGAGGACCTCTCACCTCATGTCCATAAACTAATTCAAAGGGACGAAAGCCAGTGGATTCATTGGATGAGCCCCTGGTAGCAAACAGAAGAAATCCCAGCTCTTTGTCCCAGTCATGGGGGTACTCATAGCAGTATGCTCTGATCATTGTCTTGAGGGTCTGATGGTACCGCACCAAAGCCCCTTGTGATTATGGGTGGTAGGCTGAGGACTTTAACTGGGTTATGCCCAGATTTCCCTTGACCTTCTGAAAAATACAGGACATAAAATTTGTGCCCTGATCTGACTGGATCTCAGCAGGCAGCCTATATCGGGTGAAGAATTGGGTTCGCCCCTCCACCACTACCTTGGCAGAGATAGTTCTAGAGGGATAGCTTCTGGAAATCAGGTAGCCACATCCATAATGGTGAGAAGATGCTGGTGTCACCCTTTGTTTTTGGCAGGGGCCCATCACAATCTACCAGCAGTCTGCTGAACGATTCACCAAAAGCCAGTATGGGAATTAGGGATGAAGGTTTTATTGCAGGTTGAGGGTTCCCAAGTGTGACAAGTCCTTCAGAACTCCACCACATAGCCACTGAAAATGCAGTCTGATGTGGGCTTGGGTTTTTCTGATACCAACATGACCAGTCATTGGACTCTCGTGGACTATTTTCAATATTTCCTTACAATACCTCGCCGGCACCACTATCTGGTGAGCTACTGTCCACTCTTCATCTACAGGTCTGTGAGGAGGTCTCCACTTCCTCATCAGCACCTCATCCTTTAAATAATAGCACACTGGAACTCCCTCTGCTTCAACTTCAGTTTGGGTAGTCGGTGCTAACATTTTTAACCCTGGATCGGCTTGCTGAGCCTCGACCAAGGAAGACCTGTTTAACCTATCCATTGGCTCCTCTAACTTCTCAGAGAGGGTTTCAGATAACCAGACAGAAGGGTCATCTGTCTGCAGTGCAAGTTCAGCCTCCTCTGACAGAGCTTGTTTGGCCATGGACCAGGTCACCACATAGTCAGGAAAAATAACAGGAACCTTTTCCTGTAACTGCTCTGTCACCCGCTCTGTCTCCCTGACCTCTTTCGGTCTCTCTAAAACCACTGAGGAAGCGACCACCTTCGCCCCCACCAGATCATTACCCAGGAGCAGGTTGACCCCATCCACAGGTAAACTAGGGACAATCCCCATGGTTACCTGCCCTGAAATAATGTTGCACACCAGGTGCGCACCCCCCCCACCTCCCACCACCACCCCCGGCGCGGTATAAATGTATGGGCATTTACCTTCCTCCAATACCGTTTACTAGCACTCTAGCATTCAATGCACCCAATGGGGGAAAAGGTCATACCTTTTCCCAGCAGAAGGGATTGGGAGGCCCCTGTATCCCTAAGTATGATTGTGGGCTTACTCACCTCCCTCGAGGAGTAAGGGGCAACTTTTCCTCTGGACACAAAATCCTGGTAACTGTCAGGGCTTTTGTTAAGTTTTCCTGCACTCTCAGCGATTGGTTTACTGGGTTTTACTGCCGCAGTTAAAGCTACAGCCTGTTCTGCTGTACTTTCCATCAGGTCACCTTTTCCTACACTGGTCTGGTGTACCCTAACTAAACCAATGGGTTTTCCCCGTAACTTCTAGCAGTCAGCTCGAAGGTGACCTGCCTTGTTACAAAGGAAACATACATGCTTCTGGGCATCACTCCTGTTCTCAGCACCTTCCATTTTGGCCTGAGGAGGGGCCCCTGTGTTTCCAGCTCTCCCTTCTCACTCATGGCTATTTATCCTCCTATCACCCTTCCACCTTCTATTCTTTTCAGGTTTTTGGAGGTGAATAGAGAAGGGTTTCCCTTGAGGAAAGGGCTTGTGAATAAATGTATAATCATCAGCCAGGATTGCTGCCTGCCTGGCTCTTGGAACCTTTTGTTCCTCCACATGGTTTCTTATGGAAAAAGGAAGCGAGTTTTTGAACTCCTCGAGGGGATCGCCTCCCTAAAGTTTTCATAGGTGGATTCTATCTTAAGTGCTCATATCCATCGGTTGAAAGCAATCTGCTTAACCCTTTCAAACCCAAGGTAAATTTGTTCAGGCTGCTTTTGGAGGGTTCAGAATTTTAGGCAGTATGCTTCCAGTACTCACTCATATGTGCTCAGGATAACATTTTTAGTCATCTCATAATCTGATGAACTCTCATCAGGCAACAGTCAATAAACTTCATGGGCTTTTCCTGTTTGTTTGCTTTGAAATAACAGTGTCCAACTGTCTACTAGCCACTTCAACTATTCTGCAAGCTTTTCAAAAGATATGAAAAATGCTTCTACGTCCCTCTTATTGAGCTTTGGTATCAACTGGGAGAACTTTAAGTACTCGGTCCTGAGCTAGGGGTAGTTTCCTCACTAGCGGTGCCTTCACTGGGTACATTGGGTCTTTACCTATTCAGTTCAAGCTGCCTTAACTTGAATTCCCTCTCTCCCTTCCATTCCTGGAATTCTCTCTCCTCCTTCTCCTTCTGGAAAGCTCTTTCTTTCTCCCTTTCCTGGAATTTTAATTCTCGTCTCCTCTGTTCTAGCTGTATCTTAGCTAATGTTACTCTGTCTCTTTCAGATCCTAAGCCTGTCTCTGCTTGTTCAGTGTCAATTTTAAAATGTTGGCCACAAGTTTTAGGATTTCAGGCTTCCTAGCTTTTGGACATATAGTAATCTCTAACTGCCCAGCTACATTCCTCGACTCTTCAACAGATAGGGCTTTTAATATGGCCTAGGAAGATACTGGCCTCAAATGTGGATATTTTAGTTCTCTCGAACTGAAAACCACAAGAATTGCTTTATTGAAGTTTTAAAATTATTGCTAGGGATCAATTTGGTTTCCTGCTCTCAATTTCCCATTTGTCTTTGGGTTTGATCCAAGACGTGAGCCGCCAAATTTTTGTTACAGTCAAGTGAGGAGTGGTGGAAGGTCTTCCCTCTTTTCCCTCTCCTTGTTTGACCACAACAGGTTTAATTCTTTATTAAAGTGGATGTACTGGCCAATTCAGTAGGCGATTGATGATTTACTTGCTACAATCATATCAAGAACCAATCAGACAGGTTTTCTTGAGTTAAAAAAGACAGAAGTTAACTTTATTGTACTTCAACTGAACTAATGAACATAATAAACAACGTGTCAACTTTCACTCACACACACACTAGGGCCGGGATTTTACAAAGCTCCCCATGACGGGCTCCATGGCAAGGGGGAGGTGGGTCGGAAGATCATTCTGGCAGCAGCCTGCAACGGAGCCCGATGTCGGGAGAGCTGAGCCCAATCTTTCCGGCAGCGGCGAGGTTCCGTGGTGGCCCGCCCGCCTCTGGGCGACGGGACCCAGATTAAATATTCAAATTTAGCAGAATGCATACATTTAAATAAAATTGACTCCAATTTTACCATCGGGCAATGATCTTCTGAGTGGCGGCCAGCACTCAAGTGCTATCACTTTCCTGTCTGGCGAGAGCAGACGACACACTGGTGGGGAAGGGGGGAACTTAAGATTTTTAGTGCAGGGTGGGATGGGGTCAAATTTATATCATGAGTGTCGGGGATGGTGGGAAGAGGTGACCTGTGCACTTTGTTCAGTTTGGGGGGAGGAGAGGAAAGGTCAAGTGGTTTGTGGGGGGGAGCGCAAATAATGAATTTTATTGTTATCGGGGGCATAGGAAATGGGTGGCAGATTTTTAATTAGTACAGTGGGGTGTATAACTTTAAAATTTTAAATTAGCCGGCAGGGCTTTAAAAATGGCACCAGCACCTGCACACAGGCAGTTGAAGCCATTGCCAGTGTTGGAGAGCCTGCCCCCTCCACCTGACTGGAGGGGCAGCCAAACAGGCATATTATTGTGAGCCGCCGTGATCAGTGCATGGCCTGCACCTATGGGCCGCCATTTTCTCGCCCTCCGCCGCTGCCAGCAGCAGGTGCATAAAATCCAGCCTTGGAGGTTTACACACACACAAATAGGTTACAGAGTGGGGAAAGGTAGATTGGTTGAGTTAGAGTCCATAAACCAAAATGATAGACATTCTGTGGGGTTTGGTGATTTGGCTGGCTTCCAGCTGAATTCGGTGGTCTTGAGGCTTTTAGTTTGAAGAGGTAGGTGACTGGTTCAGTCTTTCAACAAAAATATAAATTCAGATCTCCAGTCAGTGGATTGAAGAAAATCTTCATTCAACAAAGCACATTGCATAACATCTCTCCACCATGTGAAATGAAATGTGACAACAGGAACATTTCATTGCGAGGTCACAAATTAAAACGAAATTGTACACACACACTCATCAGTCTCATTGTCATAGCCATATTCCAGTTTAATTTTTTTTACATCCGGGATGTTTCCGTGCTGAGCTAAACTCTAGATAAAGCATCAACTATCACATTGTTTTTCCCTGCAATGTGGATAATTTTTAGGTGGTAAAGTTGCAGAAGCAGGCTCCAATGAAAAAGCCTTGCATGATGGGTTTTGAATTTCTCTATAAAGGTCAAAGGATTGTGGTCGGTAAAAGCTACAGTCTCTCTATATCCATTTTGGACATCTACCTGAAAATTTTTGAGAGCCAGCAACAGTCCACAGTCTCACAGCAATGCATTGGCATAACAATAGGTTCCCCACCTGATCAACAGGCTTGGCTTCCAATCAGGTGGGCGGACTCCCAGGGGGAACGTCCAGCGAAGCCATGTGGGTAGAACTTAGAAATAAGAAAGGGGTGATCACTTTGATGGGATTATACCATGGGCGGCACAGTGGCGCAGTGGTTAGCACCGCAGCCTCACAGCTCCAGCGACCCGGGTTCAATTCTGGGTACTGCCTGTGTGGAGTTTGCAAGTTCTCCCTGTGTCGGCGTGGGTTTCCTCCGGGTGCTCCGGTTTCCTCCCAGAGCCAAAAGACTTGCAGGTTGATAGGTAAATTGGCCATTATAAATTGCCCCTAGTATAGGTAGGTGGTAGGGGAATAGAGGAACAGGTGAGGATATGGTAGGAGTGTAGGATTAGTATTTTTAAAAATGGGTGATTAATGGTCGGCACAGACTCGGTGGGCCGAAGGGCCTGTTTCAGTGCTGTATCTCTAAATCAAATAAATCAAATCAAATACTATTGCCCCCCCCAATAGTCAGAGGGAAGTGGAGGAGCATATATGTAGGAAATCACATATAGGTGTAGGAATTATAGGGTTGTAATAGTAGGTGATTTTAACTTCCCTAATATTGACTGGGACTACCTTAGTGCTAAGGGATCAGATGGGGAAGAATTTGTCAAGTGTGTCCAGGGTAGTTTTCTGAAGCAGTATGTGGATGGCCCTACTAGAGAAGGGGCTACACTCGACCTCCTCTTAGGAAATGAGAATGGGCAGGTGGTTGATGTGTCAGTGGGGGAGCACTTTGGGACCAGTGACCATAACTCTATTAGCTTCAAGATAGTTATGGAAAAGGTGAGGACTGGTCCTCAGGTTGAAGTCCTAAATTGGGGGAAGGCTAATTCCGATGGCATCAGACAGGAACTCTCAAAAGTTGAATGGGAGAGGCTGTTTACAGGTAAAGGGACGTCTGGCAAGTGGGAGGCTTTTAAAAGTGAGATAGGAAGAGTTCATTTCTTGATATATTGAAGGGAAAGGCTGGTAAGTTTAGGGAACCTTGGTTGACGAGGGATATTGAGGGTCTGGTCAGGACAAAGAAGGAGGCATATGTCAGGTATAGGCAGCTTGGATCAACCGAGTCCCTTGAGGAGTATAAGGGATATAGGAGTGCACTTAAGAAGGAAATTGGGAGGGCGAAAGGGGGCCTATAGATTTCCCTGGCAGATAAGACAAAGGAGAATCCTAAAAGATTTTATAAGTATATTAAGAGTAAAAGGGTGCTAGGGAGAGAGTAGGTCCCCTTAAGGATTAGTGTGGTAATCTATGTGTGGAGCCATGGGAAATGGGCGAGGTCTTAAATGAATACTTCTCGTCAGTATTTACTATGGAGAATGTCATGGAAGCTAGTGAGTTCAAGGGAGGGAACAGCGATATCCTGAAGCATATCAACATTACAAAGGAGGAGGTGTTGGAGGTTTTGAAGCGCATTAAGGTGGATAAATCCCCAGGGCCTGACCAGGTGTATCCTAGGATGCTATGGGAAGCAAGGGAGGAGATTGCTGGGGCCCTGGCAGAGATTTTTGTATCATTGTTAGCCACAGGTGAGGATAGCTAATGTTGCACCTTTATTTAAGAAGGGCAGCAGGGATAAGCCAGGGAATTACAGGCTGGTGAGCCTTACATCAGTGGTGGGAAAGTTATTGGAAGGGATTCTGAGAGACAGGATTTATATACATTTGGAAAGACAAGGTCTGATTAGGGACAGTCAGCTTGGCTTTGTGCGTGGGAAATCATGTCTCACGAATTTGATTGAGTTTTTTGAGGAGGCGGCCAAGAGGATTGACGAGGGCAGGGCAGTGGACGTTGTCTACATGGACTTTAGCAAGGCCTTTGACAAGGTCCCGTATGGTCGGCTGGTCCGGAAGGTTCAAACACATGGGATCCAGGGTGAAATAGCAAATTGGATACAAAATTGGCTTGGTGATAGGAGGCAGAGGGTGGTAGTGGAAGACTGTTTTTCAGATTGGAGGCCGGTGACCAGTGGTGTGCTGCAGGGATCGGTGCTGGGCCCTCTGTTGTTTGTTATATATATTAATGACTTGGATGTGAATGTAGAGAGCATGATTAGTAAGTTTGCAGATGACACCAAAATTGGTGGTATAGTGGAGAGTGAAGAAGGTTGTCTAAGGTTACAACAGGATATAGATAAACTGGGAAAGTAGGCAAGGGATTGGCAAATGGAATTTAACGCAGACAAGTGCAAAGTGATGCATTTTGGGAAGTTAAACCCGGGCAGGACATATACAGTGAATAGCAGGACCCTGGGGAGTGTTGTTGAGCAGAGACACCTTGGGGTGCAAGTACATAGTTCCCTGAAAGTGACAACACAGGTAGACAGGGTGGTGAAGAAGGCGTATGGCATGCCTGCCTTCATCGGCTGAGGCACTGAGTACAAGAGTTGGGATGTCACGTTACAGTTGTACATAACGTTGGTTAGGCCGCATTTGGAATACTGTGTGCAGTTCTGGTTGCCGCACTACAGGAAAGATGTGATTAAGTGAGAGAGGGTGCAGAAAAGATTCACAAGGAGGGCTTGAGTTATGAAGAGAGATTGGATAGGCTGGGTCTGTTTTCTCTGGAGTGAAAGAGGCTGAGAGGGGACATGATAAAGGTATATAAAATTCTGAGAGGCATAGATAGGGTAGATAGCCAGAGTCTGTTTCCCATAGTAGGGGTGACTAAAATTAGAGGGCATAGATTTAAGGTGAGAGGGAGGAGAGGAGATCAAAAGGGTAAATTTTTCACACAAAGAATAGTGGGTATCTGGAATGAGCTGCCAAGGGGGTGGTGGAGGCAAGAACAGTAGCAAAATTTAAGAGGCATCTGGACAGGTATTTGAATGAGCAAGGCATAGAGGGATACGGAATTAATGCAGGCGGTGGGATTAGTATATTTAGGCATTATGGTCGGGATGGACACGGTGGGCCGAAGGGCCTGTTTCTATGCTGTACGACTCTATGACTCCACAGCAGGCTGCAGCAGCAGGTTGGTCTGATCTCTGACTCTGGACAGGAGCTCAATCCTCAACCCCCGGGGTGGGGTCCAAACCCTGATGCCAGACTTCTTTGTATGGGGCTCTGATGGGGGCGGAGCTTGAAGGGCTGCTCCTCCTGGCCTACAAGCAGTGCTGTGATGGCATGTACTCTCTTTTTGAAGCTATCCTCACATCCCTTAAACGACCAGATTTCCTGCAAAGCTGCAAAGCAGGTTAAATCAGAAGCTGCTACTCTCATTAAAATATTTCATTGGCGAACCTGCCTCCTGGGAGTGGATTAATTGCCTACCCCTTGTCCTGCGTTTGGTAAACCTGAAAGTGGGTGGATTGGGGTTGGGTTTGAGATTTTTGGAGGTTAAAATTCACCCATTAACTGTTTCTCTCTTCATAGATTCTGCCTGGTCTGTTGAGTATTTCCAGCATTTTCTATTTGTTTTGCAGATTTCCCCCAATCTATAAATAGTAAATTGGAAGCAGACCAATTTCATTGGGTTGAGAACGGATCTGCCTGGGTAAATTGGAATCGGAGATTGGCAGGCAAAACTAACCAAACAGTGGGCTGCATTTAAAAAGGAATTGCTTTGGATACAGTCGACGTACATTCCCACAAAGGGGAAAGGTAGGACAATCAAAGCCAGAGCTTCCTGGATGATGAAAGAAATAGAAAGTAAGATGAAGCAGAAAATGTGTACGTATGACAGATGTCAGGCTGATAAAGCAAGTGAGAACCATGCCGAATATAGAAAGTTCAGAGAAAAGAAAGACTTTCCTTTATATAGCACTTTCTATAACCACTGGATGTCTCAAAGAGCTTTCCAGCCATGAAGTACTTTTGAAGAGCAGTCACTGTAAGAAAGGCGGCAGTGAATTTGTGCACTGTAAATTCCCACAAACAGCAAAGGGATAATGACCAGATAATCTGTTTTTGTGATGTTGATTGAGGAATAAATGTTGGCCAGGACACCATGGATGACTTTGCTGGGTTTTTTTTCAAAATAGTGCTGTGGGATCTTTTCCAGCCACCCGGGCAGGCAGATGGGGCTTTGGTTTAACATCTCATCCGAAAGACGGCAGCTCAGACAGTGCAGCACTCCCTCAGTGCTTCTCTGGAGTGTCAGCCTTGATTTTTGTCCTGGAGTGGGACTTGAACCTAGACCTCTGCTTCAGAGGTAAGAGTGCTATCAATGGCTGACATTAGAGGGGAAGTGAAAAAGGAACTAAGAAGGACCAAGAGAGAGTTAGCTAACATAAAGGGAAATCCACAAGTGTTCTATAGACAGATTAATAGTAGAAGGGTAGAAGGAGGAGGGGTGGGGCTGATTAGGGACCAAAAAGGAGACCGACATGTGGAAGCAGAGCGCATGGCTGAGATACTGAATGAGTACTTTGCATCAGTCTTTGCCAATGAAAAAGATGCTGCCAAAGCCATACTGAAAGAGGAGGTAGTTGAGACACTGGATGGGCTAAAAATTGATAAATTTACAATAGTGACTACACTTTAGAGTATTTCATTGGCAGTAAAGCATTTTGAGATGGCCAATGGTCATGAAAGGTGCCATATAAATGCAAGTTTTTTCTTTTCACATTACCGCTCTGCTTTTGTATTCAATTTCTCTATCAATAAACCCCAATCCTTTTTTTTTGCACCTTTTTTGGTCTTAACAACTTGTGTTGCTACTTTTTATTCCCAGATTTCTTTGTTCATTTACCCAACTTAGCTTTTTATCTTCCAAAAAATACTTGTTGCTTCAACTAAAATGTAGCACCTCACACTTCACTATGTTGAATTTCACTTGCCATTCATCGACCTACTCTGAAAGCCTGTTGAAGTCTTTTCTTATATTTTGGCACATTCCACCATATTATTAGCTTCTTCTTTGGCCTCCTTGTCACGAGAGACAATGGATAAGCGCCTGGAGGTGGTCAGCGGTTTGTGAAGCAGCGCCTGGAGTGGCTATAAAGGCCAATCCTAGAGTGACAGACTCTTCCACAGGAGCTGCAGATAAAATTGGTTATCGGGGCTGTTACACAGTTGGCTCTTCCCTTGCGCTTCTGTCTTTTTTCCTGCCAACTGCTAAGTCTCTTCGACTCGCCACTCTTTAGCCCCACCTTTATGGCTGTCCGCCAGCTCTGGTGATCACTGGCAACTGACTCCCACAACTCGTAATCAATGTCACAGGACTTCACATGGCATTTGCAGACGTCTTTGAAGCGGAGACATGGACGGCCAGTGGGTCTGATACCAGTGACAAGCTCGCTGTACAATGTGTCCTTGGGGATCCTGCCATCTTCCATGCGGCTCACATGGCCAAGCCATCTCAAGCGCCGCTGGCTTAGTAGGGTGTATATGCTGGGGATGTTGGCCGCCTCGAGGACTTCTGTGTTGGAGATACGGTCCTGCCACCTGATGCCAAGGATTCTCCAGAGGCAGCGAAGATGGAATGAATTGAGACGTCGCTCTTGGTCGACATACGTTGTCCAGGCCTCGCTGCCGTAGAGCAAGGTACTGAGGACACAGGCTTGATACACTCGGACTTTTGTGTCTGTGTCAGTGCGCCATTTTCCCACACCCTCGTGGCCAGCCTGGACATAGCAGTGGATGCCTTTCCCATGCACTTGTTGATTTCTGCATCGAGAGACAGGTTACAGGTGATAGTTGAGCCTAGGTAGGTGAACTCTTGAACCACTTCCAGAGCATGGTCGCCAATATTGATGGATGGAGCATTTCTGACGTCCTGTCCCATGATGTTCGTTTTCTTGAGGCTGATGGTTCGGCCAAATTCATTGCAGGCAGCCGCAATCCTGTCGATGAGTCTTTGCAGACACTCTTCAGTGTGAGTTGTTAATGCAGTATCGTCAGTGAAGAGGAGTTCCCTGTTGAGGACTTTCCGTACTTTGGTCTTCGCTCTAAGACGGGCAAGGTTGAACAACCTGCCCCCTGATCTTGTGTGGAGGAAAATTCCTTCTTCTGAAGACTTGAACGCATGTGAGAGCAACAGGGAGAAGAAAATCCCAAACAGTGTAGGTGCGCGAACACAGCCCTGTTTCACGCCACTCAGGATAGGAAAGGGGTCTAATGAGGCGCCACTATGCTGAATTGTGTCTTTCATATTGTCATGGAATGAGGTGATGATACTTAATAGCTTTTGTGGACATCCGATCTTTTCTAGTAGTCTGAAGAGGTCAAAGACTTTGGTGAGGTCAATGAAAGCAACGTCGAGGGGCATCTGTTGTTCACGGCATTTCTCCTGTAAGTGACGAAGGGAGAACAGCATGTCAATGGTGGATCTCTCTGCTCAAATGCCACACTGTGCCTCAGGGTAGACACGCTCAGCCAGCTTCTGGAGCCTGTTTAAAGCGACTCGAGCGAAGACTTTCCCCACTATGCTGAGCAGGGAGATTCCTCGGTAGTTGTCGCAGTCACCGCGATCACCCTTGTTCTTTTAGAGGGTGATGATATTGGCATCGCGCATGTCCTGTGGTACTGCTCCCTCGTCCCAGCACAGGCAAAGCAGTTCATGGAGTGCTGAAAGTATAGCAGGCTTGGCACTGTTGATTATTTCAGGAGTAATGCCGTCCTTCCCAGGGGTTTTTCTGCTGGCTACAGAGTCAATGGCATGACTGAGTTCCGATTTTGTTGGCTGTACGTCCAGCTCATGCATGACTGGCAGAGACTGGGCTGCATTGAGGGTGGTCTCAGTGACAACATTTTCCCTGGAGTACAGTTCTAGGTAGTGTTCCACCCAGTGGTCCATTTGCTTGCGTTGGTCAGTGATTGTGTCCCCTGATTTAGATTTGAGGGTGGCCATTTTCTTGATGGTTGGCCCAAAAGCTCTCTTAATGCCATCGTACATTCCTCTGATGTTTCCGGTGTCAGAGGCCAGCTGAATATGACTGCATAGAGGTTGCCAGTAGTCATTTGCGCAGCGCCTGGCTGTTCTTTGTGCAGCGCTTCTGGCTGCTCTAAGTGCTACGGATGTTAACTTGCTGGGGCTTTTTTGTAGTTCAGCAGTGCAATGCGCTTAGCGGCTATGACAGGTTCCAGCTCTTCAAAGTGAGATTGAAACCAGTCTGCATTCTGCTTCACACGTTTGCCAAAGGTGGTCATTGCTAAGTCATAGATGGCGTCTCTGATGTGGGCCCACTTTGTCTCTGCATCCCCTGTGGGAGTATTTTGAAGGCCTTTTTCAAGTGAATTTAGAAACTTATGTAACAGCTGTGGATGAAAAATTATGCTAGTGTTTTTGCGCGGGTGGCCCTTCTGCTTGGAGTGATGCAGCTTCTTTGGTTTGAGTCTAACTTTGCTGTACACCAGGGAGTGGTCGGTGTCGCAGTCCGCACTGTGTATGCTGCGTGTGATTTGAACGCTGTTTACAGAGGCTCGCCTTGTGACAATGAGATCCAGCTGTTGCCAATGACGTGATCTTGGATGTCTCCAAGAAACCTGTTGACAGGGTTTAATGTGAAAGAACGAGTTGGTGATACAGAGGTTATGATAGATACACAACTCAAGCAGTCTCTGTACATTCTCATTTATCCTTCCAATGCCATAGCGCCCAAGGCAGGAGGGCCATGAGTCATGGTCGGCCCCAACCCTGGCATTAAAGTCCCCCAGCAGGAACAGATGTTCGGTATTGGGGATGCTACGAATGATATTATGAAGTTCCTCGTAGAACTGGTGTTTCCCTTCAACTGGGGAGCAGAGTGTTGGAGCATAGATGCTGAGTAGGTGTCCTGGACCAGAGGCAGTGAGCAGTCGGATGGACAGTATGCATTCCGAGCCATTTGAAGCTGGCTCTATCATACTGAGCAAGGAGTTTCTGATGGCGAAGCCCACTCCATGCTGTCTTGGTTCTTCACGATCCCTACCCTGCCAGAAGAAGTTGTAGTCTTGCTATATTATTATATTATTAGCTAAACACCTCAATTTGGTATCATCAGCAAATTTCAAATCATTTTTGTATCCAGTGAAAAACAGTGGTCCCAGCTGTGAACACTGTGGGGCACCACTTCCCATTTTCTGCCAGTCCAAGCAACTTATCTTAACTACTGTTTGTTTGGTAGCCATCTTTCAATCCATTCTCCGACTGGGTTTCATAACTCCACATGTCCTGATGATTGGTCATGAGTCTCTTAAATGGCACTTTGTCAAAGGCTTCTGAAAGACCATGTATACCAGATCCACTGCACTGCCTTTGTCTATTCCTTCTGTTATTTCTTCAGAGGACTCAATAAAATTGATTACTATAGCCTTCCTTTTAGAAATCCAAGCTGACTATTTTTATCATATTCTCCATATCTAGATGTTTGTCTTCTGATCATTTAGCTAAAAATCTAGCATCTTTCCTACTACTGACATTAAGCTAATTGGTCTGGAGATTTCTGGATTATTTCTATCTCCCTTTTTTAATATAATAATTGCATTTGCCATTGGCCAGTCCTCTAGCACTGTTCCTCTTTCCATTACATCTTTATATATGGATACTAATGTTTTGGATTCTATGTTGCCGCCGCCGTAAAAATGGCGGCCCACATGTACTGGTTTTACACCTCGGAGCTGCCACGATCTTATACGCAGTGGCTTATTAACATGGCTGGGGCGGACTGCCCCCACCACCCCCCCCGACCCCGATGACGTGGAGGGGGCAGGCGAGCCGTCCTCTTCCCCGGTGTCCAGTGCCACTGTGCCGGTGCCATTTTTAAAGGGCTTCCAGCCCTTACATTTATTTTAAATTTTTAAAGAGACATTACTTTAAAAATTATTACAAATAATGAAATAAATGTTCCCAGCCCATCTCTCACCTTCCCAATAAATTTACATTTCATCCCTTGTCCTCTCCCCCGCTCAAAAAAAAACTCACCTTCTGTACCTGACCTTCCCCCCACCACCTCCCCAAGTTCAGAAACTTTTAACTTTACCCCTTCCCATCACCCCTGTGACAGAAACCACACCTGCCAAATGGAAACATTAATTTCATTATACGGAACACTAATTTGAACTGATACTGAACTTTGAACAAACTTGCTTAAAAAGACCACAGGACTGAGTGGCTGAAAACATGGCTGCACATTTGCACTCTGAGAGACAGTTGCCTAGAGAGACAATGGAAGTACTCCTTGATCCAATTAGCAAAATGGGTTATGCCAATAGTGATGATCAAGAGACATTGAGAGTCATTGAATGTGTAAGAGCCAGCATTCCATGCACCACCAGCTGCCCCCACCCCCACTGAAAGTGTCTGGTAAGCTTTAAGGAATCCACACACCTCGCAGGCAAGGCTGTTTCAAACAAAAAGCTAGTCACATGACTAACCTGCTGGTCAACCTGGGAGTGAATTGAATTGTGTTCACAGAAAAATTTTAATCAGACTGCTTTTTGAAGATGAAAGAGAAGCAAGGCCTCTCTTTCTCTCTCTCTTTCTCTCTGTCTCTCTCTCATGCAAAGTTCCAGGGACCCATGGAAGTAACTTAAGCCTCAAGACAGAAGACCAGCAAAACAAGTTTGAAAGTATGCACTGGGCCCCAATGAGAACTGCAAGACTTAACTTCAATCAAAGACTTTACATCCAACCCAAAACCAGTAACTGAATCCCATCTACTACTTCAAACCTTCCCCCTTTAATTCTTTCTCCTTGTTACGACCAGGTGAGAAAGGTGTCTCGGGGTCCTTTACTGTCTTTATCTGGTCTTATTGTAACAGGGTTTAATTTTAAACACACTGTGTTTTGAGCTCCCGCTTTGTGAATCCTTGTTCACAACTTTCCAATTATAAGGCAAAGAAATGAGCACAAACAGGCGTTCTTTGGTTTAAAGAAGAAAGGTGAAATTTATTAAACCTTAAACTTAAACTCTAATACTGGTCACGCCTATGGATATATGACACGCCCACGTTAGCATGCACACGCAATATAAAAATGCTGATAGGGACAGAAAAGAGCAGAAGATAAGATAAGTAGAACAGTTTGAGGCATTCTTACTGTTTCTCGAGCTCGCTGTAGTCCTTGATTGAAGATATGGTCTTGCATTTCATTAAGGCCTAGTAGTCTTCTTAAAACCTTGTTCACGTAGGAAACCTTTCTTTTTTGAGTTTCACGTGTTTTCACAGGATTCAGTTCTTTTAGTTTTTACTTTTAGTTTTAGAGATACAGCACTGAAACAGTTCTGTGGGAAGAGATGAAGGCAGGCCAACAGGAGAGGAGATATTCTCAGTCCATGAGCACATGGCGTTCTCAGTTCAAATCCTTTATTTGAAGTTCAAATTCAAAAACTCCAGTCAGCTAGTCATGTGGCTAAAACTGGTTTGACCACTTCTGTGTATTGAGGAAGCAACTGCTGGGTCCCCATTGTTTCAACATTGTCTGGTTCTATGCAAATGTCCTTCCAGTCAGGGCTTGCAATTTTAAGCTTTAATATTCACGTGGTGAAATCATGTGTGCCTCAGACTTGGCAGGTGGGGTTTGCCTGACATCCTCCCTTGTATCCATTAGTCTGTGTGTTTATTGCGTATGCATATTAGCATGATCGCATCGCGTATTTGTAGTAGTTTTAATTGAGTTTGAGTTTTAAGGTTAATAAACTTACACCTTTCTTGTTTAAATCTGAGAAAGCCTGTCTGCTTGATTTCTTTGCAATTACAATTAGACAGCAGTGAGCAAGGACTCTCTGAGGGGAAGATAAAAACACTGTATTTTAAAAGTTATTCCCTGTTGTGGCCAAACCAGGAAAAAGGCCGAGAGGGGAGCCCTAGACCCCTTTCTCACCTGGTCGTAACACCACCTAGACCAATCAAGTGGGTTTGACCCCGCTTCCCCCCTCCTGCACTGATAAACTTACCTCCTCCCCCCTCCCCACAGGTGTCGAGCCTCGTTTCCCCGATGGGGATCAGAAGGCGCGTCAGTGCTGGCCACCAGGATGAAGATCACAGCAGCACATCAGGAGGTGATGGGAACTTCATTAATGCAGGTAAGTTAATTTATTCACATATGTAAATTGAGCTCCCGCTGCCGAGCGGCGGGGGGGCTGCCACGAGGCCTCGTCACTGCCGGCGAGTTTGGGATGGGCCCTGCTGGCATTGAGGTCCATTGCAGGCCTCATACCAGGCAATCTTCATGCCCCCCTCCCCACCCCGCCGTGGATCCCAACTTCGAGGCCACTATAAAATCCACGCAATATGTCTATTGACTCCTCACTCATTTCTTTGAGGAACCGCAGGTGCAATCCTTCCAGAACCGCACCTTTGGCATCATTAAATTTGGGTAGTTTGTCTAGAATCTCCTTTCTTTCTTTATTACTGTTCTAATATCACTCTTGACTTCTTTTACCATTGCCATTTCCTCTACAGTGAAAACTGAGGTACATTATATTTTCAGTATGCCTGCCATTTAAATATAATTTCTTTTGAGTTGATCTTGCTCATCGCCTTATGACTCTATCCATGTCTTAATACACCTATTGTTAATTATGTACCTATAGAATACTTGACTTTTTTCTATCCTTTGATATTTCAATTTCGTATTTCCTCTTTTCTTCTTCATTGTCTTTTTAACCTTTTCCAACTCATCAACTCATCATACCCGCTTTTGTCATCTTCTCCTTTAATGTTTACTGCAGCACTGTTGACAAGGAAACTGACAGGTGCAGGAAGTACAGAGTTCCTTAGAAAAGCCAGTATTCAAAGAGTTAGTACATTAGAGATTTGTGTAATTACCTTAAAAGTCAGTAGGAGATTTCACTGAACTTTACCTTAATGGATTTTAACTGTACGTGGATGCTTCCCTAAGGAGACTGAGTTCGATATAGTGGAAGGCATGGTAGATTGAATATGGTCTTTGAAGGGAACTGGCTTCATGGATCAAGTGATCTTTTATCATTTTATGCTATTTTATCATCTTAAGTACTCACATTACTGCTCCCTCTAAAGCTTCTAGTGCTGTTCATGATTCTCTTCCCAATGTTACCTATCCTATTGCAGCTGTTGGAGAAGCTAATCCAGACTTCAATATCTGTTACCAGTGTACCATGTACGAACGTAATTACTGATAGCAAAGCTGAAATCATTCATGCAATATTGGTATCAAATATGTTAATGTGTTCTTGTGAAATTCCTCATTCTACTCTTAATTATGTTGTTAATCTGCAGGTTATAGAGTCATAGGGCTGGAATTTATAATCCCGCTGACAAAATTGGCGGCGGGCGAAAACAATGGCATCGTGGAGTCGCCACGCTATTCAGCACGGCGGCTCATTTAAATAGCCGGGATGGGCCGCTCCCCCCCACCCCATCCCGATGATGTGGAGGGGATGGGCTGTCTGTCCCCAGCAATGTCGTCAGATGCCTGTGCATTTTAATATTACTAATTTTAATAAAATTTAATATAAATAATTAAATGCATTTATTTTGCCCCTATCCCAACCCCCGTGAACAATTAAATTAATTTCTTTCCCTCTGTCCCCACAAAACACTTGCTTTGTCCACCTGACCTTCCCCCCCTCAAAGTGCAAATCCTTTAACTATAAACCTTCCCAACTTTCTCTACACCAATGAAATTGTTTTGACCCCGTTCTCTCCCCCCTCCTGCACTGAGAAATGTACCTGCTGCCCCCTCCCCACCAATGTTCTGCCTCGGTTCCCCGGACAGGGATCCAAAGGCATGGGAGTGCTGGTCAACGGCACGTAGATCGCTCCGGGACAGACGGCGGGAGCGCAATGGTAATTAATTCATTCATTTAAATTAATTTACATATCGAAATGTGGCTCCTGTCGCCGAGCGGCTGGGGGGCCGCCACGAGGCCTAGCTGCCTCTGGCAATATCAAGCCAGGCCTTCCCGGCGTCGGCCTTCTCCCGGACGCATTTTCCGGCCCCCCCGCCATGACCCCCGACATTGGAGGGTCTGTAATATTCAGCCCATAGAGTCACAGGCCAAGATTTTATGCTGTCCTTGGAGTTTGGAATGCAGGTGGTGGGGGGTGGCACAAAATGGCAAGGGGTGGCATCAGGAAACCTGCCCAACGTTGTCCTGGCACCTGGCCATTTTGTTTGGGGTGGGAAGGCCAAGGACGACCTTCCCACCCTAGATCAATTGAGGCCCTTACGTGGCCAATTAATGGCAGCCTCCCACCTCCACTCCGATTTTATTGAAGTCAGAGGGGTCTACCGCTGTGTGGAGCCGCTGCCAGGTGAGATGTGGCAGGCCCCTGGGGGTTGGGGATCCCTCCTTTGGGGATCAACCAGATGTCATTGGAATAGACAGGTCTAGAGGTAAGACATGAATGAAGGTTTCAGCAGCAGATGAGCTGAGACGGGGCAAATTTGTGCGACGTTATGGAGATGGAAATAGGCTCTCTTCATGATGGCACGAATATAAAGTCAGAAGCTCATTGCAGGGTCAAACGTGATATCAAGGTTGTGAATAGACTGGCTTAATCTCAGACTGTTGCCAGGGAGAGGGATGGAGTTGGTAGCTAGGGAACAGAGTTTGGAGCAGGGATGGAAAAGGAAAGCTTCAGTCTTTGTAATATTTAACTGGAAGGAATTTCTGCTCTGCAGTACTGGATGTCGGATAAGTAGTCTGATAATTTAGCAACAGTGAAGGTGTTGAGAGAGGTGGTGGGGAGATAGAGTTGGGTGTTGTCAGCTTACATGTGAAAACTAACACTGCTTTCAGATGATGTCATCAAGGGCAGTATGTAGATGAGAAATAGGAGGCGGGGTCAAGAAAATATCCTTGGGGGACACCAGAGGTAATGGTGCGGGAGCAGGAAGAGAAACTATTGCAAGTGATTCTCTGGTTATGATTAGATAGAAAAGAATGAAACCATGTGAGAGCAGTCCCACCCAGCAGGATGTCAGTGAAGAGGCATTGGAGGAGGATGGTGTGGTGAACTATGCCAAAGGCTGCAGACAGGTCAAAAAGGACGAGGAGGGAAAGTTTATCTTTGTCTCAGTCACATCGGATGTCATTTGGGACATCATAAGGGCTGTTTCAGTATTGTGGTGGGACGGAAACCTGATTGGAGGGATTCAAACATCTGGGAAAGATGGGAACAGAATTGGGAGGTGACAACATGTTCAAGGACTTTGGAGAGGAAAGGGAGGTTGGAGATGGGGTAGTAGTTTGCAAGGGCAGTGGGGTCAAGGATTGTTATTTTGAGGAGAGGGGTGATGACTAAGAGATTTAAACGAGAAATGGAAAGCACCTGAAGGTAGAGACTGTAAATGATATCGGCTAACATGGAGACTGGGAGGGGAAGTGGGGGGTGGTCAGCAGTTCAGTGGAAATAGGATCGAGGAAGATGAGCTCAGAAAGGAAATGAAAGGAGATCGGAGAGAAAATATAAAGAAAGATGTGAGTTCAGGGCTAGGGCATAGAGGAGCATTAGAGGAAGTTTGGTCAGGTGGGCTAATGGAAGGGAGGGACACGGCAGAGGCAGCTGATCAGATGGTCTCAATCTTAGTGACAAAGAAGTCCATAAGCACCTCACCACTTATTGTTGGAAGTGAGGGTGGAGGGTGTAATATTATTTATTCCTTTGGAATGTGAACTATTGTAAGACTCACAGGACTACAAGTACTATCCAGAGAAAACATGGATTTTTATTATAACATATATGTACAAACAGTTGCAGCATGAGCACATCTAAATACATCACACTCTGTCGGTCTGCACCCACAACTCCCTGGTCATCTGTGACTCAATATTACTTCCTCTGGTGGCCTTCACTTACAGCTTCTTAAGATGGTTCTCTTAAGGTCATCCCACAACATCCCCCTTTTTTCCAAAGATAAAAACGTGCGTACAATATACAATGATGTTGCGGTTCGGGCTAACATGATTAAACCATAATGCTATTTACAAGTAAGTAATCTTAACACTCTCTAAAACGTAGAGGAGGTTTGCTTATCCCATTCTTGTTATTGTAAATCTCTTCCCAGAGCCGATCTCGTCTTGATGATTCCTCTGATATTCTGGTGACTCAGAACTCTGGTTAGCACGTTCTTCCTCTGTGCTCGTAGCCTCTGTACATTCATCTTCAGACTTGTCTTTGAATATGTCCGCGATGCCACAGGGTTGTCACATGTAGCGTTGTTGTACACCTCTCTGAGTTGACTTAGGTTCCGTCTGAGAATCGCACCATTGGAAGTCTGGACCTTGTCTGATCTGGGCTAGCCACATATCCTAGCAACCTCTGCAGGATACCAAGTTCCTGATGCATGATTGAGGACTCTGACCTTCTGTCACACTTGCGATCAATGTAATTGTGGTCCTGCTTGCCTGTCATACTATGCCTTCATTTTCCCTTGTTTAGATAGCTGAGGAAAATGATGACTGGCAACATCAGCAATCACCGGCAATCCCTCTGGCCTCTGGGTGCTTGCTGCAACAAACTGAAGCCCGAGGAGAAACTTCCGGTCATATTGCCTCTTCGTCTCAAGACTCGCAGCCTTTGTGTTGCTCTTTACATGGACCGACCCAATACACGTGACCTCGATACTTTCTAGCATTTTCGTGCATTACTGACTCCATGTATTGTGACAATTTGTAAATCTCAGCATAACGAAAATCCTGCGATAGCTGATCCAGTTGTGGCTACAATATAAATCATTTGTGGTAGCCATTTGGAGCTGCCATAGCTGCACTGTAAGGTTATCATTCCAATACACTTTATTGGAAAACCATTGTAGGCAGTCAGCCTAGCTGTGGTGGGTCGTACCATAGATTTCCATTTCTTTAAGTACATGTCCTTCAGCATACGGATGGGCAGAATATTTGCACTAGCTCCAGTGTCAGTTTTTATTCTGAGTTGATGCCCACCACTCTTCTGTGTACATATAATCTAGATCATGGTGAATTCCTCAGATTGTGTGATAGCATTGACATGTTGATCCAAATTAACCATGTGAATTGCTTGCTCGCTGTTTGAATGAGTGCGCTCTTCACCTGTGTCCTCCTGGCAGTCTGTCTCTCTGCTGACCTGATGGACCTGCTTCGGCTTTTGTTGTATGTTGGCATACCTTTTGTTGCATTTGCCATCCTGTCTTGCAGACATTCTCTCTGCATGTGATCTGCCACCACTTCGGTGTGCAGTATCTGAGCTCGGCCTTCTGCACTGTCTTGCCCAATGTCCATGAATACCACAAGCTTTGCAGTGGTCCTGGTACGCTGGGTGAGTCAGGCTACATTTGCCAGAAGGCTTAACAGACTTCTAAGCCTTAGTTACCGTATCAATTGTTATAGTTTCCCCCAACACATGTAACTTTGGGTGCCCAGCCATGATGGCTTCACATTTCCTTCCATCATTGAGTTGTGTATCTATGGTGTGCCCTTTCTTCTTTTTTAGCAGGGCTTTTTGAAAGACCTCTATTAGGGTAGATGCAATTACTAGCTCTATAACCCGTTCTGACAACTCGATATCTGTGAAGTCACAATATTGAGCTTTGTCTTGCCATTTTGCAGCAAACTCGCCAATGCCTTCGTTGGTTGCTCATAAGCTAAAACAAGAAGAATCCTAACAAGCAATGGACATTCCTGAAGCAGCAACTCAAGGTATTCTTCTGATTCTCAGCTGACAATCCTGGTGTGTGGTTCATTGCAGGCCCTCATTGCCCAGTGCGATCTTAGTTTTGATAGCTTGTTTCTCTAGTTCACCCACTTCTTGATCCAGGAAACACGGCTCCATCCGCTGGTGAAACAATTTAAATTCAGATGCTATATCCAACACCTTCCAATCTGTAACTGGATATCTGAAAGTCATTGTCTTAATGATCCTGCTTTTGTTTTATAAATATAAGACTTTTTCAAGGTTTTCATTTTCACAGGCACATTTCTTGTTTAGACAGATTCATTTTCTGCAGGCCTGCCCCTTTAAGAATGAGAGACTAAATTGTTTTTTTTTAAACAGAGAGCGCAGCTGTTTGTTTACACAGTTTGTCCTTTTTTTAACTGAACTTTTTTAAACTGAGATTTTTTTTGAAGAGGGCTGTAGCATGAAGTACCAGCAGCTGCCACAACCAGCCTTTTCACTGTGCTGTGGACCTCCAGTGGCATTGTTGAGTTCTTCCCTCTCTTTTTGGCAAAGGCCCCACCTACAAAGCCAAAAAAAGGGAAACTAAAACAGTAATGGCTTCAGTGACTGGCTTTCAAATTGTTCGACTCACTGCCAGACCATTTAAAAGCTCCGATCCCCTGGCACGTTGCTGACTGTACTCATAGAGTTTCAACACCTCCCAGGATCCTGTCAGTTGCCTAGCTCACTGCACTGTTGTGTGGTCTCCTGCCAGTTGCTCTTCAGGATCTTCAGCCACTCCAGCTAGGCAACCTACTATTCTTTATGCTCTCTTTGTGTGTTCTTCAGAAAAAATCAAAGTTGCCAGGATGTGATATTTGGTGGTCTTCACAAAAATATATCCCAAATGTTGCCACCATGTAATATTACTTGTTTCTTTGGAATGTGAACTATTGTAAGACTCACAGGATTCCAAGTAATATCCAAAGAAAATGTGGGTTTTTATTATAACTTAACTAGAACATATTTATATAAACAGTTACTGCACAAGCACATCTAAACACATCTCACTCTGTCGGACTTCACCCACAACTCCCTGGTGTTGTGATATTGCATCCTCAGGTGACTTTCACTTACAGCTCTCTTAAGGTCGTCCTACAACAGAGGGGACAGGGGAGAGGGATTTAAGAACATGGTTTGCAGTAGAGAATAGAAGCCAGGAGTTATCTTTGCATTCCAGGATGATCCTGGAATGGTCAGTTGTTTTAGCAGATAAGAGCAGGACCCGAGAGTGTTTTAAGTGGTCCAGCCAGATCTGGCAGTGGATGGCTAAACCAGTTGTCTACCATATCCTTTCAAGTTTGCATTCCATCGACTTAAGGGAGTGGATATGAGGGCTGTTCCAGGGGAATGGCTAGGGTGAGAGAGCATACTGGCTTTATTGGGGACTACGGCATCAAAGAAGGAAGTATGGGTGCAGTTGGTCAAATCAGTAGCTGCTAAATGTTGTGGTGAACGGAGGGTCAAAGGCTAGTTGAGATTTTAAGAGTGCATTGTAAGCAAATTAGGGAATAGTTTTTTTCCACGGATAGATACAGAAGGAGGTAGGGTTGCAACATAGAAGGGGGATGTGGGTGGAGAGTGATACAAGGAAGTGATCAGAGATGGCCTTATCTGTAATTGATACAATTGGACGAGCAGGGCCACATAGAACCATAGAAGGAGGCCATTCAGCCCATCATGTCCGTGCTGGCCAAAAAACTAGCTGCCCAATCTAATCCCACCTTCCAGCACTTGGTCCATTGCCTTGCAGGTTACAGCACTTCCGGTGCATGTCCAGGTAACTTTTAAAAGAATTGAAGGTTTCTGCCTCCACCACCATTTCTGGCAGTGAATTCCATACACCCTCCACCCTCTGGATGAAAAAGTATTTCCTCATATCCCCTCTAATCCTTCCACAAATCACCTTAAATCTGTGCCCCCTGGTAATTGACCTCGCCACTGGGGGAAACAAGTCCTTCCTGTCTACTCTATCTAGGCCCCTCATAATTTTGTACACCTCAATTAAGTCACCCCTCAGCCTCCTCTAGTCTAGGGGAAACAATACTAGCCTATCCAATCTTTCCTCATAGCTGCAACTTTCAAGCCCTGACAACATTCTTGTAAATCTCCTCTGTACTCTCTCCAGAGCAACTATGTCCTTCCTGTAATGTGGTGACCAGAACTGTACACAATATTGCAACTGTGGCCTAACCAGCATTTTATACAGTTCCAGCATTACATCCCTGCTTTTGTATTCTATACCTCAGCCATTAAAAGAAAACATTCCATATGCCTTCTTCACCACTCTATCTACCTGTCCCGCCACCTTCAGGGACCTGTGAACATGCACTCCAAGGTCTTCCTCTACCTCTCTCAATATCCTCCCGTTTATTGTGTATTCATTTACTTTGTTTGCCTTCCCCAAATGCATTACCTCACACTTCTCTGGATTGAATTCCATTTGCCACTTTTCCTCCCACTCAACCAAACCATTGATATCCTTCTGGAGTCTACAGCTATCCTCTTCACTATCAACTACACAGCCAATTTTTGTGTCAGCAGCAAATGTCCCAATCATGCCTCCCACATTTGAGTCCAAATCATTAATATATACCACAAATAGCAAGGGACCCAACACTGAGCCATGTGGAACGCCACTGGAAACCACTTTCCATTCACAAAAACATCCGCCAACTACTACCCTTTGTTTCCTGTCACTGATCCAATTTTGGATCCAACCTGCCACACTGCCCTGTATCCCATGGGCTGTCATTTTACTGACCTGTCTGCCATGTGGGACCTTGTCAAATGCCTTACTAAAATCCATGTAGACTACATCCACTGCACTACCCTCATCAATTCTCCTTATTACTTACTCAAAAAATTCAACCAAGTTAGTAAGACATGACCTTCCCTTAACAAATCCATGCTGACTATGAGATGACAAGATTGAGGGGGTGGCCTTGAATAAGGGTTGGGGAGTTTACATGGAGGGAGAGATTTAAGGAGGACAAGAGGGTGGTGAACTCAGAGGAGAGCGAACTTGATGAGTTCAGATGGCAGTTGAAATCACCGAGGATGAGAAGTGCAGAGGTTCAGGGAGGAAAGCAATAAAGATAGTTCAGTGAGGAAAGTTTTTCATACTTGGGAGGGCGATAGAGAACGATGATTTTGAAAGAGGTGTAGGGGTGGAACAAGCAACAAGGTGAGATACTCGAAGGAGGAGAAGGTGTCAGAGGAGTCGGGGATGAAGGCAAGATGTGATCTGGTGATAGGTGTCACACTACCACCACGATGGTCTTGGCGGGGCAACTCGTGGAAGATGTAGCCATGCAGGGAGGCTTCATTAAGTAGCAAGGTGTCATTACCCCTCAGCCAGGTTTTCTAAGTGCAAGGTTTTAGAACAGCAATATATTTTCTGTTGCATTAGCACAGACACTGACTCAATAAATACATAATAAATAGGAGCAAGAGTAGATTATTCAGCTGCTTGAGCCTGCTGAACCATTCAATAAGATCACCTTCCTGTACTATCCCCATATCCCTTATAGGATTAGTAGGTGGCCCTGTGAACTGAGATATGGCCCTAGGGTCTGGCGAGCAGACCACACATTGAGGAACACCAAGAAAAAAAAACAAATAAGAGAGGCCAGTGAATAAAATTGACACATGGCTATCAATGAGTTGATCAACTTTCCAGAACATCAGATAGTCTGATGGGGGACCAATTCAACTGAGCTTCAGGTATTGCATATAATAAGCTCCACTCAAGCTTGCACACAGTTCCTTCACTAATTCTGAAGCTGACTACATCTCTAAGCGTGTGAGACCTTCATATTTGATCTGCTGCTCTACCATTTCAAACAGTTGTAAATGATTCAAAAGTTCAAATAAAATGTATCATTTATAACTGCAGTCAAATCAATTGTCACACCAGGTGGCAGGATTGGCTTTGAGGGCCAGCTTGCGGGGCTGTCTTGTTCAGGAACTGAGGGTGTAACTGACATGCTGAGCTGATAGATAGGAATATAGTGGTAGTAGTAGTCGGAGTAGTAGTCCATGATGGAAGGCCTAAACTTTCCTTGTGGGTCCTGAAGGAGCACTCCCATTCCTCGGCTTCACAGAGAAAGTAAAAAAATCCTGTTTTGGCCATTTATGGCCTCAGCTCCTCGTCCTTGCTCTGTTCTCCTGGTGGGAAAGCCACAACGGCTTCCTGTTCAGGCCGTACAGTGAAAATTGCAGCCAGGTTCCAAAGATGTGCATACATGAAGAAGGACCCATCACCTTTGGGTAAATGTCCTTGTCCAAATCTCAAAAGAACAGGTTAAAATTAATGTTCGGCTCCTGGTGGCTACAGGGTGGCAAGTAAACTCGGCAATTTTAATTGCCCACTTGCCTGGTTTCATTGTATAGGTAGGATTAAAATTGCTCCCTCTGTGAATGACAGGAAACAAAGAACACGTAAGTTTGAAGAACAACAAAGTTAGTACACGTAACATTTTTTAGCATGAATAAATTTGCAGCTCCTGAGTTACATTTTCTTGATAGATAACCACCAGTATTGCAATACCATTTAATGAGTTTTTAAACACTTTATTCAAACTGTGCTAAAATGGCAGTGAACCATTACATTTTGCATTGTT
The DNA here is from genome assembly GCF_036365525.1 of Heterodontus francisci. Taxonomy (NCBI): domain Eukaryota; kingdom Metazoa; phylum Chordata; class Chondrichthyes; order Heterodontiformes; family Heterodontidae; genus Heterodontus; species Heterodontus francisci. The sequence goes on along the minus strand of NC_090371.1, from coordinate 82,013,645 downwards.
TAGTTTTGTTATCTATATATAAATAGTTTCTCAAGACAATTTCTAATTTGATATACCTGCTATTTGCCACAATTACTGATATTGTGTTACACAGACATCAATAAATAGTTTTCTTGTGATTCCTTCCAGGTGTTTTTGCTGTCTGAATTCAAAGTGATGAAGTGATGCTCCATTTGTACATGTGGAGAGCGTGGCACAGAACTTCATGAAAGACAGATTGACCTTGGAAAGGGTACACTGCAGATTCACCAGAATGACACTGAAGTTTAAAGGGTGAGATTATATGACCAGGTTGCATAAACTTGGTTTTTATTCCCTTGAGTTTAGAAAGTTGAGGAGTGATTTAATTGAGGTGCTTAAATTAATAGAGATTCAATAGGGTAGGTACAGATAAAATATTTCCTCTGGAGGTGGAATCCAGATGAAGCAAGAAATTAGATAAATGACATAATCTTAAAATTGGAGCTCAGCCAATTCGGAAGAATTTTTTTACACAAAGGGCTGGATTTAGCTGCTAGACTAGGGATGCGGCAGGTGGTGAGGGAACAAACAAGAGGGGAAAACATACCTGATCTCGTCCTCACCAATCTGCCTGCCGCAGATGCATCTGTCCATGACAGTACTGGTAGGAGTGACCACCGCACAGTCCTTGTGGAGACGTAGTCCCACCTTCACATTGAGGATACCATCCATCGTGTTGTGTGGCACTACCACCGTCCTGAATGGGATAGATTTTGAACAGATCTAGCAATGCAAAACTGGCCATCCATGAGACGCTGTGAGCCATCAGCAGCAGCAGAATTGTACTCAACCACAATCTGTAACCTCATGGCCCGGCATATCCTCCACTCTACCATTACCAACAAGCCAGGAGACCAGGCCTGGTTCAATGAAGAGTGCAGGAGGGCATGCCAGGAGCAGCACCAGGCATACCTCAAAATGAGGTGTCAACCTGGTGAAGCTACAACACAGGACTATCTGTGCGCCAAACTGCGTAAGCAGCATGCGATAGACAGAGCGAAGCTATCCCATAACCAATGGATCAGTTCTAAGCTCTGTAGTCCTGCCACATCCAGACATGAATGGTGGTGGACAATTAAACAACTAACTGGAGGAGGTGGCTCCACAAATATCCCCATCTTCAATGATGGGGGAGCCCCGCACATCAGTGCGAAAGATAAGGCTGAAGCAGTTGCAACAATCTTCAGCCAGAAGTGCCGTGTTAATGGTCCATCTCGGCCTCCTCCTGAAGTCCCCAGCATCACAGATGCCAGACTTCAGCCAATTCGATTCACTCCATGTGATATCAAGAAACGACTGAAGGCACTGGAGACTGCAAAGGCTATGGGCCCTGACAATATTCTGGCAATAGTACTGAAGACCTGTGCTCCAGAACTTGCTGCGCCCCTAGCCAAGCTGTTCCAGTACAGCTATAACACTGGCATCCACCCTGCAATGTGGAAAATTGCCCAGGTATGTCCTGTACACAAAAAGCAGAACAAGACAAACCCGGCCAATTACCGCCCCAGCAGCCTACGCTCAATCATCAGTAAAGTGATGGAAGGTGTCATCAACACTGCCATCAAGCGTCACTTGCTTAGCGATAACCTGCTCAGTGATGCTCAGTTTGAGTTCCACCATGGCCACTCAGCTCCTGACCTCATTACAGCCTTGGTTCAAACATGGACAAAAGAGCTGAACTCAAGAGGTGAGATGAGAGTGACTGCCCTTGACATCAAGGCAGCATTTGACCGAGTATGGCATCAAGCAGCCCTAGCTAAACTGAGGTCAATGGGAATCAGGGGAAAAACCCTCCTCTGGCTGGAGTCATACCTAGCGCAAAGGAAGATGGCTGTGGTTGTTGGAAGTCAATCATCTGAGCTCCACGACATTACTGCAGGAGTTCCTCAAGGTTGTGTCCTAGGCCCAACCATCTTCAACGGCTTCATCAATGACCTTCCTTCAATCATAAGGTCAGAAGTGGGGATGTTCGCTGATGATTGCACAATGTTCAGCACCATTCATGACTCCTCAGACACTGAAGCAGTCCATGTAGAAATGCAGCAAGACCTGGACAATATCCAGGCTTGGGCTGATAAGTGGCAAGTAACATTCGCGCCTCACAAGTGCCAGGCAATGACAATCTCCAACAAGAGAGAATCTAACCATCTCCCCTTGACATTCAACAGCATTACCATCGCTGAATCCCCCACTATCAACATCCTAGGGGCTACCATTGACCGAAAACTGAACTGGAGTAGCCATATAAATACCGTGGCTACAAGAGCAGGTCAGAGGCTAGGAATCCTGAGGCGAGTAACTCACCTCCTGACTCCCCAAAGCTGTCCACTATCTATAAGGCACAAGTCAGGAGTGTAATGGAATACTCTCCACTTGCCTGGATGGGTGTAGCTCCAACAACACTCAAGAAGCTCGACACCATCCAGGACAAAGCAGCTCGCTTGATTGGCACACCATGTACAAACATTCACTCCCTCCACCACCGACGCACAGTGGCAGCAGAGTGTCCCATCTACAAGATGCACTGCAGCAAGGCTCCTTAGACAGCACCTTCCAAACCCGCGACCTCTACCAACTAGAAGGACAAGGGCAGCAAATGCATGGGAACACCACCACCTGGAAGTTCCCCTCCAAGTCACACACCATCCTGACTTGGAACTATATCGCCGTTCCTTCACTGTCGCTGGGTCAAAATCCTGGAACTCCCTTCCTAACAGCACTGTTGGTGTACCTACCGCAAATGGACTGCAGCAGTTCAAGAAGGCAGCTCACCACCGCCTTCTCAAGGGCAATTAGGGATGGGCAATAAATGCTGGCCTGGCCAGTGACACCCACATCCCATGAATGAATTTTAAAAAATGTTGTTCTCCCCCAGGCATCGGGTTCCATGGCAGTGAAAGGGGTGGGGGGGGGGGGGGGGCGGAGGGGGGGAGCGCGGGGGGGTGGGCAGTGTCCTGAAGATGCTTCTGGAAGAGGGCCGCCACGCACCTCGATGTCGGGACGGCCTGGCCCAATATTACCGTTGACGGCGAGAGCTTGTGGCAGCACGCCTGCCGATTGGTTATTGCGTCCCCATCTGAATCTTTAAATAAATTAAGATGAATTAAGAAATGATACTCACATCGCTGCCTGATGTCCCGTTGTGATCTTCAGCCCGGTGGCCGGCACTCCCACGCCTTTGGATCCCCGTTTGGGGAAACAAGGCGCCACATTGGTAGGGAGGGGGGAGGAGGTAAGTTTATCAGTGCGGGGAGGTGGGGGAGAAACAGGGTCTAAGTAATGTCATGGGTGTCGGGGACGGTGGAGGGAAAGGGCAAATAATTAATTTTATTGTTATTAGGAGTGGGAGAGATGCAGAAGAAATGTCTGTATTTCTTTTTATTTACTTCACCTTTAAATATTTAAATTTACCAGTAGGGCTGACAGCCCTTTATAAATGGCGTCAGCGCCTGCGCAGAGGTAGCTGATGCCATTGCTGGAGACATATAGCCCACCCCCTCCACATAATCGGAGTTGGGGGGGGGGGGGGTGCCTTATCTATTTAAATAAGCTGCCAAATGGAAGATTGTGGTGCCTAGCAACATGTGACCCGCACAGGTGGCCTGCTGTTTTTCCCACCCGCCACCGCCATCGGCAGCAGGCACAGAATATTCAACCCAAAGGGTAGTAGAAATCTAGAGCTTGCTCCCTCTTAAGGTCAATTTTCAAAACTTAGATTAATATATTTTCATTAGGTAAGGGTATCAAGGAATACAGAACAAAGGCAAGTAAATGGAGTGGGATACAGATCAGCCATGATCTAACTAAATGATGAAACAGGCTCAGGAGCTGAATGGCTTATTTCTGTTTTTATGTTACCTATGAATATGGTTGACCTTGTAGCATAAATCAATGAAAGCAGGATACGTGCAACTTGGAAAATAACACACATCTGCCTGATCATAAGGAAAGGAAATACAACAATAAATAGAGGTCTTCTCTGGTATGTCTAGTTGCATATGAAACAGTCCATTTCTTTCTCTGCTTTTACAGCCAGCAGGTTGTACTCTGGGTTGTCTCCATAATAAATGTGGCCAGGTCATCAGTCTGATCAGGGAAAGCTGTGTAGATCTGATGGGGGTAGGGGGAAGGGTTGCCACTCCACTCCCATTGGAGGTGAGCTCCCTGCTGGATGTCAACCCAGTCTTCAGAGAACAGAACTCTCATCCTTACTCGTAGTGCAGTAAGAATTATAGGAATAAGACATAATGAACTAAAGACAAAATTCTAATATGCAATCTATCAACTGATAAAAAAATCTGGTGCTTTAGGGTATATAACTACACTAGGGCTTTACAAAGTGCACTTATTTCATAATGATATATCCGAGGCTAAAGTAATCATAGATGTTGCTGTTATGTTAAATATAACCAGGATAAACATTTGACTTCTACATTTGTCAAGGCTCAATAGTCTGATCAAATATCATTCACTAACAGATAACAAATTCATGAACTGAAACAGAACTAATGGTTATCATGATACCAGACCGAATAGTTAATCTTTCTTCAAAAATCGTAAATCAAGTAAAATTTATCTTTAAATCAATATTAATAATAAACAGGGCTGGATTTTACATTTTGAGTTTTTTTCATGTTAACGGAAATCTTTTGATGGGAATGATGTTATGTTATTGGAACATCTATTCTATGCTACTGTGCATATTGAGTTGAAATTTGTTTGTTTTGATGGTCCAGCAGTTCAACAGACCTATTTGTCTAATTCTTTCCATTAAGCAATTACCATCAGCGTAGATTTAAATATATTGGAAATCAATTATTACCTCAGAAAATAATCTCCATAATATATGGTGCTATTGATCATTTCTTTGTTATCTAAGAGGAACTATATCATGAGTCTTAATTTTTCTGCCTTGGTCATGTAGATATTTTTCAATAAAATATTTTTTTGATTTTTAAAAAAATGAGATTTGATTTGTGATGTCCTCTGAAAATGTAACAGCCATACAGAAAGCATAGTTTTACATTTTACCATTATAGCAACAGCAGGTATTTCAAATTATTGTCTGAAACATTAGCCTTCAAGGAATTATATTATTTTCATGGATAGCCTAATGAATGAGAACTAAGTCCTTTACTCAAAGGGTGATAGTGTGCCTAACATTGTTCCTCACATTTGTTAAGTGCATGAACAGGAGGCAGAACATAAGGCGAAAGCTTAATGTGGAGAGTGGGACATCCCCCTCTCTTACAGTAGATGGACCTGGCTTTGATTCAAAAACTGCATGGGCTGAATTAAGTTATTAAAATTCAATGCAGACAGAGCTCTGTTGTTGGATGCTCCTTGTTGTCACAGGAATATTCTTCTGTGTACAGTTGGTGTTCAAAAAAGGCTTTGCAACTTAAAAATGTTCCTAAATGTGCAGGGCTATGGGAAGAAGGTGGGGGAGTGGCACTAGGTGAATTGCTCCTTCAAAGAGCCACACAGACACGATGGATTTAAAAGCCTCCTTCTGTGCTGTAACTATTCTATGATTCTATATTGTTTATACTTTATTGCACCTAGTTAAAGCAAGGGAAACTTTGGCCTATTGTTGGGTAGTACTGCCATATCCAGATGCATTGCTGAAGCTCAGATCTGATCATGAGGTAAACCTGACTATGATTCAGAAACTGTGGACTAGGTTAATTCATTGCAATTGAACATAACCTGGACTCTAATGTCACATTACTAATTTGTCGAGAAGGACAATTGATTTTGTTCAAGTTTACTTAGTAGTGAAATAAAGATGGAATTAGTTTTTATCTATAATTGATAATTGCAATATCTTTTAGGACAAGCATAATATATGTTTTGGAAGGAACGACCTTTATTCACATATAAATTTAAATAGAAAGTAACACAAAAAGATCCAGAAAGACAGTTCACCGAAGTTCTGATGAAAGGTCATGGACCTAAAATATTAACTCTGCTCCTCTCTCCACAGATGCTGCCAGACCTACTGTATATTTCCAGAGCTTACTGTTTTTACAGCTGAAGTTGGACCTTTATTCACCTCTTCCTGAATTTTCCAACTTCCCGAGGATAGCTGACCACCTACTGGTGGCACTCTTGACCTGGTTCCACCAGCATTATTTAAATTAGTTGATCTATTGGTTTCAGACAGAAATTTCCAGGGGCATATGTTCTTCTGCCCTGCATTTAAGCCACTGGTAATGCAGACACAGGAATTTCCTGGACATAGTTTCTTGAAAGTATAAATGCTGGTAGATAAAGTTGTAAATCGGTGAGTTTTATAAATAGTAGTACAGAGCACAAAAGCAAGACAATTGTGACAAATCTGTGCAAGGCCAAAGTTAGAGTAATGCACATAGGTTTGAGTGCGGCCATTATAAAAAGGGCATTAAAGCCATAAAGAACAAGAGATTATTAGCAAAACAAAAATTGCACAGAATTGAAGGAACTTTATGACATAGCTTGCTAATCGGTTGGGAGGTAGGAGACAGGGAGTAGGGGCATAGATTAAATAAGTGGGAAAAACTGTGGCAGATGGAATTCAATGTGAAGTATGAAGTCTTTCACTATGGATCTAAGGAAGACAAATCAGAATACTCTGTTAATAACGAGACAGTAGGACTGTGGAGGAGCAAAGGAATTTGGAGGTATATGTGTACAGTTCATTAAACACTAGTGCATAGGTACAAAAGGTAATCAATAAGGTGAATGAAATGTTGGCCTTTATGTTGAGGGTGCTGGAATACAAAACGGAGGAAGCAATACTTAATTTGAACAGGGATTTAGTCGGACCTCGTATGGATTACTGCTTTCAGTTTTGGGAAATGCACCTTGGAGGAGTTGAAGTACAGACACATCAGAATGGTACCAGGGCTTAAAAGGATAAATTATCACAATAGGTTTCAGAACCTTGGTTTATATTCTGTTGAGAATAGAAGGTTGCGGAGTAATCTAATTGAGATATTTAGAAGAGTAAAGAGATTCAATAGGGTAAATGCAATTTCCCCTGGTGTGGAAATCCAGAACAAAAGGGCTAAAGATAGACCATTTAGGAATGAAATCAGGAAGCACTTTTCCACACAAAAGGTCATGGAAATCTACAACTCTCTCCCCAAAAACTCTGGATGCTGAGTGAATTGAAATTTTCAAGATTAAGATCGATAGATGTTTGCTAGGTTAAGGTCTACAGAGTGTTGCATAAAATGTTTTATCACCAGGAATAATAGAGGCAGAGGCCATTGTAACATTTAAGCAAAAATGGATATGCCTTTGAAGCAGAGGAATACACCAGACTGTGGGGAGAAAACCAGGCACTGAGAATAGTTTTAGATGGCAGCAACAAAGAGCCATTAGATACAATGGGCTGACTGCCTTCTTCTGAGCTGTAAGTTTCTATGATTCATCTTGGTCTTCATCTGAGGTCCAATCTAAGGCAACATATGCAGCACCCATCCTGATGTGATACAGCAAGCCTCCAAAACATCTAAATTTCACCTAATAAGTTATCAGCAAAAGTACTGAGAACAAAAAATTCCCACTAGCAGTTAAGAAAGCATCTGCATATTTATTGGCATCTTGGCCTGAGATTGCTTCAGCCCCCTCAATTGCTGCTGTGTACTCACCTTGGCTTCACTGGCAAGTTTCAGAAAGCCCAGGGAAACCCATGGATCCAATAATAAAGTGAAAACAGCGTGTAAATATTGCTCTAATTTAGCTATTAGCATATGGAAATTGACAACCCGCCTCTTTCGAGGGGGTTTCTGCACAAAGCCTGACGCACTGGAGTCAAATGTGGAGGCCAGCAGGTTGGAGTTGGCTTCTCGTTGCACTGCCAATTTCACTGGTTTCAAAACCCCACCCTCTTCCAAACCAAAGCACTTCTGCATGCTAACATTTTGCCTGAAGTCTCAGGTCAATGACCCTTCATCAAAATTAAATAGATCGCTTAGGGAGTGCAAAATAAAATTTCATGCAGATTATTTAGAGATGATGATCATTAAAGATGCATGCAGTGGTAAAAGTGGAAATGAAGATTTGAGTGTGACTATTGATTAATAAAACCTACAAAGATATAAACAGCACAAGTGATAGAGGACCAACAAAAAAGGAAATGCAAACCAAAGTATCATTCTTTCAACAGATAGCCAGCATGATGGTCAGCAACAGATTCAAAGATTCAGTCTCTTCCCACCTACATCGGTGACTCTTCTGACACCCTACGTCATTTTGACAATTTCCAGTTTCCTGGTCCCAACCGCCTCCTCTTCACTATGGATGTCCAATCGCTCTTCACCTCCATCCCCCACCAGGATGGTTTGAGGGCTCTCCGCTTCTCCATTGAACAGAGGCCCAACCAGTCCCCATCCACCACCACCCTCCTCCGCCTGGCTGAACTTGTTCTCACATTGAACAACTTCTCCTTCAACTCCACTCACTTCCTTCAAGTAAAAGGTGTTGCTATGGGTACCCGGCTGGGTCCTAGTTATGCCTGTCTTTTTGTGGGATATGTCAAGCATTCTTGGTTCCAGTCCTACTCAGGCCCCCTCCCCCAACTCTTTTTCCAGTATATTGATGACTGTATTGGTGCCGTTTCCTGCTCCCGCCCCGAACTGGAAAACTTTATCAACTTTGCTTCCAATTTCCACCCTTCTCTCACCTTTACATGGTCCATCTCTGACACTTCCCTTCCCTTCCTCGACTTCTCTGTCTCCACCTCTCGGGATAGGTTGTCTACTAATATCCATTATAAGCCCACCGACTCCCACAGCTACCTCGACTACACTTCTTCACACCCTACCTCCTGTAAGGACTCCATTCCATTCTCCCAGTTTCTCCGTCTCTGACGCATCTGCTCTGATGATGCTACCTTCCATGACGGTGCTTCTGATATGACCTTTTTCCTCAACCGAGGATTCCCCCCCACTGTTGTTGACAGGGCCCTCAACTGTGTCTGGCCCATTTCCCGCACCTCTACCCTCACCACTTCTCCTCTCTCCCAGAACCATGACAGGGTTCCCCTTGTCCTCACTTTGCACCCTATCAGCCTCCATATCCAAAGGATCATCCTCCGCCATTTCCGCCACCTCCAGCGTGATGCCACTACCAAACGCATCTTCCCCTCCCTTCCCCTGTCAGCATTCCGAAGGGATCGTTCCCTCCGCGACACCCTGGTCCACTCCTCCATTACCCCCACCACCTTGTCCCCTTCCCATGGCACCTTCCCCTGCAATTGCAGGAGGTGTAATACCTGCCCATTTACCTCCTCTCTCCTCACTATCACAGGCCCCAAACACTCCTTTCAGGTGAAGCAGCGATTTACTTGTACTTCTTTCAATGTAGTATACTGTATTTGCTACTCACAATGTGGTCTCCTCGACATCGGGGAGACCAAACGCAGACTGGGTGACGGCTTTGCGGAACACCTCCACTCAGTCCGCAAACAGAACCCTGAGCTTCCGGTTGCTTGCCATTTCAACACTACCCCCTGCTCTCATGCTCACATCTCTATCCTGGGCTTGCTGCAGTGTTCCAGTGAGCATCAACGCAAGCTCGAGGAACAGCATCTCATTTACTGATTAGGCACACAACAGCCTGCCGGATTGAACATTGAGTTCAATAATTTCAGAGCTTGACGGGCCCCCCATTTTACTTTTATTTTTAGTTATTTTTTCTTCTTTACATTTTTTACAATTTTTTTTGTATGTTTATTTCATTTCATCTTAGTTTGTTCAGTTTGCTTACCCACTGCTTTTTTTCATGTTTGTATTTGCTGGTGTTCAATCTTCAGTCCGTTAACACCCTATCTGTACTAATGCTTTGTCTTTCAACACACCATTAACATATTGTTTGCCTTTGCTCCATGACCTTTTGGTCAGCTATGTGGCCTTGTCCAATCTACACCTTCTCCTTTGTTATCTCTTGCCCCACCCCCGCCTCACTTGCTTATAACCTTTGACATTTCTAATATTTGTCAGTTCCGAAGAAGGGTCACTGACCCGAAATGTTAACTCTGCTTCTCTTTCCACAGATGCTGCCAGACCTGCTGAGTATTTCCAGCATGTCTTGTTTTTATTTCAGATTTCCAGCATCCGCAGTATTTTGCTTTTATTTTAGATTCAAATGGACTTTCATCAAGTGCTTGATCAATATGAAATGGAAAAGATAGCTAGTTAATGAAAGTATCCAGAAAATATGAGGCCATTGCCAGAAAATCTAATCTTTAAATAGGATTATATCGTTGGACCAATTCAGTTTCTGGTCAATGATGACCCCAGGATGATGATAGTGGGGGATATAGCAATGGTAATGCAGTTGAATGTCAAGGGGAGATGGTTAGATTCTCTCTTGTTGGAGATGGTCATTGCCTGGCACTTGTGTTGCGCCCATGTTACTTGCCACTTATCAGCCCATCCTGAAAGTTGGTCAGGTCTTGCTGCATATGGACACGGACTGTTTCAGTATCTAAGGTGTTGCAAATGGTACTGAACATCATACAATGATCAGTGAACATCCCCCTTCTGATCTTATGATGTAGGGAAGGTCATTGATGAAGCAGCTGAAGATAGTTGGGCCTAGGACACATCCTGCAGTGATGTCTTGGGCTGAGATGATTGGCCTCCAACAACCATCCTTTGTGCTAGGTATGAGTCCAACCAGTGAAACGTTTTCCCAGATTCCCATTGACTTCAATTTAGCTAGGGCTTCTTGATGCCATACTCGGTTAAATTCTGCCTAGATGTCAAGGGCAATTACTCTCACCTCACTTCTTGAGTTCAGCTCTTTTGTCCATGCTTGGACCAAGGCTGTAATGAGGTCAGGAGCCAAGTGGCCCGGGCAGAACCCAAACTGAGCATCAGTGAGCAGGTTGTTGTTGTTTAAGTAGCGCTTGATAGCACTGTTGAAGACACCTTCCATCACTTTGCTAATGATCGAGAGTAGACTGATGGGGCGGTAATTGACGGATTGGATTTGTTTTGCTTTTTGTGGACAGGATATACCTGGGCAATTTTCCACATCGTTGAGTCGATGCCAGTGTTGATAGAGAGGGACAAGGTCATGGAGGGATTTGGAAACAAGGATGAGAATTTTAAAATTGAGGTATTGCTTAACCAGGAGCCAATACAGGTCAGCGAGCAAAGTGGGTGATGGGTGAATGGGACTTAGTATAAGTTAGGATACAGGCAGCAGAGTTTTGGATGACGCAGGTTATGCAGGATGGAAGATGGGAAGCCGGTCAGGACATCATTGGAATAGTCAAATCTAGAGGTAACAAAGACATAGAATCATAGAAAGAATAGAAAGTTTAAGGCACAGAAAGAAGCCACTTGGCCCATTGTGTCTGTGCCGGCCGAAAAACGATTCACCTATTCCAATCCCATATTCCAGCATTTGGTCTGTAGCCCTGCAGATTATGGCACTTGGGGTGCATATCCAGACTCTTTTTGAATGAGTTGAGCATTTCTGCCTCAACTACACTTTCAGGCACTGAGTTCCAGACTCCCACCCCCTCTGGGTGAAAAAGCTTTTCCTCATCTCCCCTCTAATCTTTCCACCAATCACCTTAAATCTATGCCCCCTCAGCACTGATCTCTCTGCTAAGGTGAATAGACCCGTCATCTCCACTCTATCCAGGCCCCTCAAAATTTTGTACATTTCAATCAGATCTCCCCTCAGCCTTCTCTGTTTCAAGGAGAACAATCCCAGTTTATCCAATCTTCCCTCATAGCTTCCTTTTTGCAGTCGTAGCAATATCCTCGTAAATCCCCTCTGTACCCTCGCTCGTGCAATTACATCCTTCCTGTAATGAGGTGACCAAAACTGCACACAGTACTCAAGTTGTGGCTTAACCAATGAGTTATACAGTTCCAGCATATCCTCCCTGCTCTTATATTCTACACCTCAGCTAATAAAGAAAACATGGATAAGGGTTTCAGGAGCAGTTGAACTGAGACAGTGGTGAAGTTGTGCAATGCTACAGAGGCGGAAGTAGACAGTCTTGGTGCTGAAGCGGATGTGTGATCAATCTCATCTCGCGGTCAAATACAACACCAAGGTCGCAAACAGTCTGGTTCAGCCTCAGACAGTTGCTAGGGAGAGGGATGGAGTTGATGGCTTGAAAACGGAGTTTGTGGTGGGGACTGGAGACAGTCAGTCTTCCTAATATTTAGTTGGAGGAAATTTCTGCTCATCACGTACTGGATATCAGACAGCAGCATGACAATTTAGAGACAATGGAGGTGGTTGAGAGAGGTGGTGGTGAGTTAGAGCTGGGTGTTGTCCATGTACATGTGAAAACATTTGCTGTGTTTTTGGATGATGCCACCAAGGGGAAGCATGTGGCTGAGATGTAGAAGGGGGGACACCAGAGATAACTGGGTGTGGGAAGAGAGGACGTTGCAGATCTGACGTCAGAATGTCACCACTTTCAAAGAAGGTGTGTGCTTTGGGTTCTTCCACTGCTACAGGCAAGGCTGTAAGCAACTAACTCTAATTGTTAGTTAGAGTTAGATTAGGGCCAATCAAGGATAGTAGTGGGAAGTTGTGTGTGGAATCAGAGGAGATAGGGGAAGCGTTAAATGAATATTTTGCGTCAGTATTTACAGTAGAGAAAGAAAATGTTGTCGAGGAGAATACTGAGATTCAGGCTACTAGGCTAGATGGGATTGAGGTTCACAAGGAGGAGGTGTTAGCAATTTTGGAAAGTGTGAAAATAGATAAGTCCCCTGGGCCAGATGGGATTTACCCTAGGATTCTCTGGGAAGCTAGGGAGGAGATTGCAGAGCCTTTGTCCTTGATCTTTATGTCGTCATTGTTGACAGGAATAGTGCCGGAAGACTGGAGGATAGCAAATGTTGTCCCCTTGTTCAAGAAGGGGAGTAGAGACAGCCCTGGTAATTATAGACCTGTGAGCCTTACTTCGGTTGTGGGTAAAATGTTGGAAAAGGCTATAAGAGACAGGATTTATAATCATCTTGAAAAGAATAAGTTCATTAGCGATAGTCAGCACGGTTTTGTGAAGGGTAGGTCGTGCCTCACAAACCTTATCGAGTTTTTCGAGAAGGTGACCAAACAGGTGGATGAGGGTAAAGCAGTGGATGTGGTGTATATGGATTTCAGTAAGGCGTTTGATAAGGTTCCCCACGGTAGGCTATTGCAGAAAATACGGAAGTATGGGATTGAAGGTGATTTAGAGCTTTGGATCAGAAATTAGCCAGCTGAAAGAAGACAGAGGGTGGTGGTTGATGGCAAATGTTGATAATGGAGTTTAGTTACTAGTGGTGTACCGCAAGGATCTGTTTTGGGGCCACTGCTGTTTGTCATTTTTATAAATGACCTGGAAGAGGGTATAGAAGGGTGGGTTAGTAAATTTGCAGATGACACGAAGGTCGGTGGAGTTGTGGATAGTGCCAAAGGATGTTGTAGGGTACAGAGGGACATAGATAGGCTGCAGAGCTGGGCTGAGAGATGACAAATGGAGTTTAATGCGGAAAAGTGTGAGGTGATTCACTTTGGAAGGAGTAACAGGAATGCAGAGTACTGGGCTAATGGGAAGATTCTTGGTAGTGTAGATGAGCAGAGAGATCTTGGTGTCCAGGTGCATAAATCCCGGAAGGTTGCTACCCAGGTTAATAGGGCTGTTAAGAAGGCATATGGTGTGTTAGCTTTTATTAGTAGGGGGATCGAGTTTCGGAGCCACGAGGTCATGCTGCAGCTGTACAAAACTCTGGTGAGACCGCACCTGGAGTATTGCGTGCAGTTCTGGTCACCGCATTATAGGAAGGATGTGGAAGCTTTGGAAAGGGTGCAGAGGAGATTTACTAGGATGTTGCCTGGTCTGGAGGGAAGGTCTTACGAGGAAAGGCTGAGGGACTTGAGGTTGTTTTCGTTGGAGAGAAGGAGGAGGAGAGGTGACTTAATAGAGACATATAAGATAATCAGAGGGTTAGATAGGGTGGATAGTGAGAGTCTTTTTCCTCGGATGGTGATGGCAAACACGAGGGGACATAGCTTTAAGTTGAGGGGTGATAGATATAGGACAGATGTCAGAGGTAGTTTCTTTACTCAGAGAGTAGTAGGGGCGTGGAACGCCCTGCCTGCAGCAGTCGTAGACTCGCCAACTTTAAGGGCATTTAAGTGGTCATTGGATAGACATATGGATGAAAATGGAATAGTGTAGGTCAGATGGTTTCACAGGTCGGTGCAACATCGAGGGCCGAAGGGCCTGTACTGCGCTGTAATGTTCTAATTCTAATTCTAATTGTGGCAGATGACAATTGTCATCTCCATTGAGTTAAAATGTCCTGACACATTGTTAACTTTTAAGTAGCTAGGTATTTACTGTGGGACCCAAATAAATACATTTTTGGTGAAAGGGAGGGATTGAGGAATTGGGGTGGGACCAGTTTTTTATGGCTTTTCTCGCTTGTTCAGTTATGAAGTAAGGAATGGTTGCAGCAGTCTCAGCTGTTTCTTTGAGGAAAAGAATTTTATTCTTAGTCTACACGGAAACATTTTATTTATGTCACACGCAGCTACTCTTAAACGCACAGAAATTGCACATGTAGTAGCTTAATTAAAGCATGAGTATTTTATTTTGAACAGAGTGGGTGGTATTTAACAACACTTAAAAGAGCATAAGGCAAGGTTAGGCTAAGGCACTGTTACTGATCTGACAGTTTAAAAAAAAAACTGGCAGAAAATATTTTACCAGTAAAATCCTGTACCAGATGCCTGATGTACCTGACAGCATTTAGGTATGAATGATTCAGATGCAGCTGGAAGATGTGTTACTTGCAGTATGACTATAGAGAAAGGAAGTTGCCATATTTGGATTTTACATGTATTCTAGCAAAAACACCACAGTTACTATGGTGATTGTAGGCTCAGAATAGACATGCCATCTATTCTTGCAACAGTTAAAAGGAAATGGTGAGTTTTGCAGTTTTCTAGGCTTTCTGTAAATGTAGAAACAACAATTTTGTAATTATCATTTGATATTGATTTTAAAGACACAAAATTTAAATCCATAGCACTGGTAATTTTGGTACTACTGATGCTGGTTTAGTAGCAAAATGACATCCACACCAATTTCACCCACTTCCAGTATGGTCCCTGCCAAATGCCAACGAGGTGATCGTGTTATTTTGCTCTTTACGAGACTGTGCCAGAAGTATGGAAGGTAGGCAGATTGTGACATCAGTCAGCATCTCATGGTGATTTAATGCCAGCGCTGCCATTTTAAACCTTGCTGCTCTCGGTACTGCCTGTCTTTAACATGCACAGCTGAAGATGCATTCAGCAGTACAAAGGACTCCCACCAGTGCTATTTAAAGGGATCATAAACAAATTGCAGGTTAGGTGTTTCTTACTTTCTACTGGCTCTGTTTGAGTTTGTGGAAGTGCTGGGTGTTTGGAGGAGTTGCTTACAGTTGGTGAAGTCAGCAGGGAGTGGTGCTGCATATGAGGAAGGTGTTGCTTGTTACTGCAAGGGTTCTGGGCAGACCAAAACTACCAGTCATGGATGCCTTACTAGCAGCCATCCTTGGGCCTGCAACATGAGAGGGAGATGTTGCAGAGGCAGCGAATAAGATGACACATAACTCATAGAGCAGGAGGGGTGAGAATGGTACTGCCAGTGGCTGTGAACATGATTGTGGCCCTCAACTTCTACATGTCCTTCTAGGCTGGAAAAGGAGACATAGCTGAAATCTCCCATTTTTTCATCTATTGCTGCAGCAGAGGGCATTCATTGTCTTCTCTCTGACAGAAACAGATAGAGCACGCACGTGGCTTTGCTAGGACAGCAAGCTGAGCCATGGTGCAGGGTGCCATCGACTGCACAAATGAGGCTTTTTTTTAATTCATTCATGGGATGTGGGCATCGTTGGCTAGACCAGCATTTATTGTCCATCCCTAATTGCCTTTGAGAAGGGAGTGGTGAGCTACCTTCTTGAACCACTGCAGTCCATGTGAAGTACACCCACAGTGCTGTTAGGAAGGGAGTTCCAGGATTTTGACCCAGCAACAGTGGAGGAATGGTGATATTGTTCCAAGTCAGGATGGTGTGTGACTTGGAGGGGAACGTCCAGGTGGTGGTGTTCCCATGCATTTACTGCCCTTGTCCTTCCAGTTGGTATAGGTCATGGTTTTGGAAGGCTTGGCGGGTGCCTCATCTCAATGCTGAGATATATCATAACTGCAAAGGTTACCACTTGCTCAATGTGCAGCTGGTGTGAGACCATGCTCAGCACATCACACGGGTGACTGTGCACAATGCTGACAGCAGTCATCATGCACTTTTCCTGTGCCAGTCCACAATCGCAGCAATCTTTCAGCTACCACGTCAAACTAGAAGGCAGTTGCTAGGCGACAAGGGTTATCCGCTTTGCACCTAGCTTATGAGTGTCCTCCATAAGGCAACCACATTTGGCTAGCACATATATAATGGGCGGAATCTTGTCCCCATTAAAAAATAATTGATTGGCGGGACCATTTCTGGGTCCTGACCCCACACTTGCTGTCAGCATTCACGCCTGTGAGATGTTCTTGCAGGTGACCAATAAAGAGTCTGTCTCCTGGTCTGCCATCCAATTAAGCATGTCGGGTGGGTTCCTGAGGCTATAGGCCCAATTAGTTGGTTAAACATGGCATTTGAAGATGAATTTATTGACCTTGGCCACTCGTGTGAGGCCATTGGACTTCTTTCAGCACTGCATCCAGTTCCTTGGTGGCATTCACCCTGATTGCCAGGTTGTGAAGAATGCAGGACACCTGCTACGGCGAGTACTGGAGGGCTCCTCCAGAGAGGTTGAGGGAGCAGAACTGTTGCTTCAGCACCACAATGGCCTGCTTTGTGATCTTTCTCATGGTAGCATGGGCAGGCTCAAAGGTGGGACCGGGAGGAAATTCAGAGATCCTGGTGTCAGGTCAGGAGTCTGACACATTCCTACCTGTGGGCATTCTTTCTGGAGGTGGGTCATCACCAGCAGAGACTACCCTGCAGGAGGGGGACTGCAAAGGCGCCTCCATCTTCAGGTGCCTTCTGAAGAGGTGTTTACTTTTCGAAAATGAAAGTGGCCACAATTGCCAGCCACCCCTGTGGAGGGGAAATCCCAGCACAGGATGGCGGCGACTGCAGCTGATGCCTGCAGCTCTGGTGGGGGCTAGTGAACTGAAAGAAATTTAGTGGGACCCCGACCAGCTGCCGACAAGCCACCTTGAGGCACCTGCTGGGCTTGGCTTTCAGTGGGGCGCCCCTCCATCATCAGGAAGATCCCAGCGGCATCCCCAATCAACCCACAAATTGTCAGGTAATTATTCAAATTGGCAACCCACCACTGCCGATTGATAACTTGATGCTAGCGCCTACGCAAAGACTTGAGATTTTAAAAACATATATGGTACCTCGATTTTATTGTCATCTTATTTTAAATGAGGTTTCCCAAAATACATTATTGAAGTTGGATAATGTTATTAAGAAGGCTGCGAAGAACATATAACATTTTAGATGGTCTTTTATATGTAAGAAGTAGAAACGGGGGATTGGGTCTCCCTAAATTAGAAACTCAGAGACCTGCGGCTATAATAAGGAAATTGGAAGCTATTGAAAAGATCCAGTCATCAAAGTGTCATTCACATACTGTGGGTCCAATATTAAATAACGAATTGAACATTTCAGGGAATTGAAGATCTTATGAGAGATCTGACAGTTTGCAACAGAATCCCTACGTTTCCCCTGGAAATGATATGGCCTCAGATGTGGATGAGTCTATTGAGATACCTTCACAGATGCTTTCATTGAGATCTAGGAAGAAGAAAAGTACTATGACTCTATGACAAATGCACCTTCTCCACTTTGTGCGGTTGAGGGACGGGAACTCCCATGAGTTGATGGGTATGTTGGATTTCTTCAGGGATGCTTTGAGAACGTCCCCAAAGCATTTCCTCTGTCCTCCTGAGAGTCTTTAGCTGTGGCGGAGCTCAGAGTAGAGCAGTTGTTTTGGAAGCCTGGTATCAGGCATGTGAGTAACGTGGCCCACCCAGCGAAGCTGCTTTTTGGTGATTAGTAACTCAATGCTGGGAATGTTAGCTTGGGAGTGGATGCTGACATTAGACTGCCTATCCTGCCCAATGAATGTGAAGGATTTTGCAGAGACAATGTTGATGGTATTTGTCCAGTGGCTTGAGGTGCCTGCTGTAGATTGTCCAAATCTCCAAAACTTATAGGAGTGCAGGGATCACTGCTGCCCAGTATACTATGACCTTAGTTACAGGCTTAAAGTCCTGATCCTTGAATACTCTTTTTCTCAGTCGGCCAAAGGCAGAGCTGGCACATTGAAGCCGGTGGTGAATTTTGTCATGTCTGCCTTTGTTGAGAGGAGACTCCCGAGATATGAAAAATGGTTCACATTTTCAAGGATCTCATCATGGATCCTGATCGACGGAGGATGATTTTGTGTTGCGGGATTGGATTGGAAGAGGACCTTAGTTTTCCGGATGTTTATAGTAAGGCCCATCCTCTCCTATGCTTCAGGGAAAAAGTCAACAAAGACTTGAAGCTCAGTCTCTGGGTGAGCACATACACAAGCGTCATCTCTGTACTGAAGCTGAATGAGTGAAGTTGGAGTGACCTTTTTTTTGGAGTGGAAGCGACGGAGGTTGAATAATTTCTCATCTATCCTGTAGGTTATCTCCACTCCTGTGGGGAGCTTGCTGGAGGTGAAGCACAAAATTGTGGCAAGGAAGATGGAGAAGAGGGTTGGTCTGATGACACAGCCTTGTTTGACCCCAGTTTTTGCTGAGATAGGGACTGTGGTGATCCCGTTGGTAAGAATTTCAGCTTGAATGTCATCACGTAGTAGGCGAAGGATGGTGACACATTTCTGAGGGCAGCCAAACTTGATGAGGACTCCCCATAAACCCTCATGATTGACAGTCAAAGGCTTTTGTGAGGTTAAAAAAGGCCATGTTGATGCTGCTCCCTACATTTTTCTTGGATTTGCCACACAGTGAAGGCCATATCCGTCGTGCCTCTCAGTGGGCAAAATCAAGATTGTGACTCTGGGAGGAGCTCTTCGGCCACTGGAAGGAGGCGGTTGTGAAGAATCCTTGCGATGATCTTCCCTGTGGCAGACAGGAGGGAGACTCCCCTGTAATTACCACAATGAGATTTGTCTTGAAAATGGTCACAACCACAGCATCCCTGAGATCCCCTGACATGTATTCCTCTTCCCAGATAAGGGAAATGGGGCGGTGCAATCGCTAGGAGTGTATCACCGCCATGTTTCAGGATTTGGGCAGGAATTTTATCTACTCCAGAGGCCTTGCTGTTTTTCAGCTTTAGAATGGCTTATCCAACTTCATTCCAGGTCAGGGTAGTGCCAAGGCTGAGCCGGGTAGTGTACTGAGGGATTGAATCAAAGACACCTGGGTCAAAGTCACAGTCTCAATTGAGGAGCTCTTTGAAATGCTCCCTCCAGTGGACGCTGACTGACCCTCTGTCCTTGATGAGCTCTCCTCTATTCTTGGCTCTCAGCAGGGTGGACCGTTGAGCATTTAGACCATAGACGGACTTGACGGTGCTGAAGTATCCACACATGTCCTGGCTGTCCGCAAGCTGTTGAATGTCCCATGCTCTTTCCACCCACCATTTGTTCTTTATGTCATGGTTTTTTTGCTGCACCATTGTCTTCAGATGCCTATAGACCAGCTGTTTTTCTCTTCAAACATCATTGTGCTTTCAGTCTATGAATGCTTTACACCAACATTTGATTAGCTCTTGGTTATTCTCGTCAAACCAATCCTTATGTTTCCTGGTAGAGAAACCAAGAGCATCTTCGTAGGTGCTGATTATAGTGGACTTCAGAGTGAACCAGACATTGTGGACGCTCTGCAGTTCATATTGGCTGGAAGTCAAGAGGTTGCTTGTAAGGTGCTGGGTGAGGAGAACAACAACTTATATATTTATTTGCAGAGTTCACATTACAAGCATACACCTCCTAATCCAGCAACCACTGTTTCAGTTTGTGTCTATTTATAGAGGCTCAAGTAAATCCCCAGTTAATGCCTTCTACCTGCATACAATTAAACATAATTAATATACAATTGACAATGATAACTGGAAAATCTTTTTTAGTGATGTTGGATGAGAGATAAATATTGGCCAGGACACCAGGGACAATGCCCCTGCTCTTCTTCAATATAATGCCATGCATCTTTTACATGCATCTAAGAGGGAAGACAGGGTCTTAGTTTAACATTTCATCTGAGCAACAGCCCCTCTGATAGTGTAGCACTCCTTCAGTGCTGCGCTGGAGTGTCAGCCTAGGTTATGTGGTTAAGGCTCTGGAGTGGAACTTGAATGCACAGCATAGAATGGGTTATAACCAGGGCAGAGATTCCCAATGTCAGGTGATTCCCCCTCACAAATCTCTCAGGGAGCTGATGGGTTACAGGTAGTGGCAATCCTTTTCGCCAGAGTGACCAATTTTGGGTTTGATTCGGTCGTTCCATGTGTCCAAACATCTCTGGTATTGTGAATTTAAGATCCATAGCTTCAATTTGTTTTACTTTCACTTTTGAGTTTTACCCTTCAGTGTTGGAAGTTTCCCGCAATTTTCAGCCCTGTGCTGGCACCCACTATGGCCACCGTTTCTCCTTTTGAAATCTCACTGCTAGACTGAGGATTTATTTCTTCCTGGTATTAAATGCAGTTTTATAGCATTACTGCTATACTCCTTTAACTTCCTTCACCTAGAGAATCAAGTATTTGCAGCATCATTGTTTGTTTTTTTCACTCTGGTCGCCACGTGTAATGGCGTTGACCTCGAATCTGCTCTCACTAAGGACTCTCCCGGTGCTGCCTGCTTAGTACCGTTAGGAATGAATTTTTTTACCCTCTTTCAGGGTTGTTCACCAGATCCTCAAACTTTGCTTGGTTCTCTGACTCGAAGCCTGTGCTCGCCGGACTGGATTTCAACCGCTGATTCCCTGACTATCTGTGTCTGGAGCTCTGGAGCTTTTCCACATCCTCTTCTCAGGTTCTGCAGTTTTGGCGCTTTTGTCAGGTCAGGCCTCTTCAAGTTCTTTCAAATTCTTCCTCTGCGTGTAGCATGGTAAGAACCAGCGTTGTTCTCGATCTCATCACTGCCACTATATTGTGTGTTTGTTTGGCATGCTGCCACCTTAATATGCTTAGTTATTCTAGCTGAGAGAGATTCCTAAGTCTTGAGTACTTAGAACATTAATCTTTATCACATTATAACTATGTATAGTGTCACACCAATCTGTGTGACTCCTCTAAAGCCACGCTGCTCTCTTCTCAAGTCTCTCTCACGTGCGACCTCTTAATTCATCATTGTAGGAGGTATTCTTTATACTCTCTCAACATTAACCTTTTCAGAACTTTATACTACAGGGTTGGAGTCACCGGGGCCAGTCAGGAGGCCACGGAGAGGGGGGTCAGGTGTGGTTGGTGAGGGCAGGGGTGGTGTCTTGCTGCGAGGGTGGCCATCATCGCCAAGAGGCCCTCCGTGGACATTGGATTGCCCCCAGAGGAGGGACCTTAAGTGGCCCTAAATGGGCTAATTCAGTGGCTTAATTAGCCTCCCAGCAGACTTGCTGTCCGCCACGATGTCCACCACAGACAAAATAGCATGGGGGCAGGGCAATGTTGGGCACGCCACCCAATGCCACTCCATGCCATTTTGTCTGAAATCCCCCCCTCACCACCACCCCACCATCCCCCCACCTCCCAGCCTGTCGCCAAGGGCTGGAAAAATTCCAGACTGAAAAAACACAGAAAAATCACCATGGTAATTAGCTCTGTTAACGGATTAACTTGTCTTTCCATTTTACAGATTTTGCCTGACCTGTGTATTTTCAGCATTTTCTGTGTTTGTTAAAGAGGTGCTTAACAGTTCAATTGTACTACTCAATGAAACCTGGAATAAAAAACAAAAACAGGAAATAACTATTCCAAGACAGCTTCTTGGACCTGAAACATCGACTGACCAACTTCTATTTTGGCACAGATGCTGCTGATCTGATGAGTAGTCTAGCTCTTTCTTTGTACTTTGCTTTTTGTTTATCCTGAACAAATTTAATTTCGACAAATCTGTTGCGTCAATCATCCAATACTTTTCTCTCTTACACACTGCATTACTGAGTAACAGCATCAGAGACCTTTCATACAATATCAAAATTACTACTGAGCAATATTTTATCACCCAGTCTCTTCTACCCTTCATTTGAGCTTAATTTTTAAATGACACAGATGAAACTGAGGAAGTGTTGATTTGCTTCATTAATATTGGAGCATTTGTTGAACTAAAATCTTTTCTGTAAGTTTGAATATTGTCTGTAAAACAAATGCTGATCTTTATTTGCTGAGGTTAATTAAATCCATTTTCTTGGAAATGAGCTATCCACACCTCTACCTTGTAAAATTGGATCTTTGAATATAATAGATTTAGTGAACAATATAGTTTTAAGTTTAATTCGACTATTTCGTGTCTGGCATTGCTACCACCAGAAAACTCCCCTGGTGAACAACTAAAAAAATCTTCCATTTTCATGAACCACACAAATTTAAAGATGCTGATATCTGCAATTAGACATTGGGCTCATGATTTATTCTTTGCCACAACTGGCAGAGTGGAGAGGCCGGAAACATAGGCCGGGATTTTACGGCCCCCCCCCAAGGTGGGGGGGGCACAGAGTATTGTGATGGGTGGTGGGGGCCTGTCGCCTCCCCGTTGCCCAGGAATCTTCCCGGGAGCAGGATAGGCCGACGACGACCTTCTCACCAGAGGCCAATTGAGACCCTTAAGTGGCCTATTAACAGCCAATGAAGGGAATTAAGGCCCTCTTTCCTCCGCTGCAGGGATCTTACCAGTGGCTGGGGGGCCTCTGCCATGTGAGGAGGAAGCCTTGGAAAATGGGGCGCCGACCCTGCGGGCTTGGGGGTGGGGTCCTTCCTCCATGGGCAATTTGTGGGTCACGGAGGACCCTCACCGGGAACAACTTTACCCCTGGAAACCCTCTCCCTGTGGACTGAATGATCAAACCCCCACCCATCCCCTCACTGGGGCCTTCTAGACTGGCCCTGGCGACCCCGCCTCACCTATTTCTGCTCCGGGGTTCCACCGCTGGGCCTGGGCCCGAGGCCTCTGCAGTACTGGCAGTGGCCGCAGCTCCTGGTGGCGCTGCCGATACTGCTGAGCTGCCGGCCCTCTGATTGGCTAGCAGCTCTTAGAGACACAATCTCCGCCTTTTTGAAGTCTTTAAATCTCCTAAAACTTTGACACAAAAGACTGGAGGATCACACGGGGTGGGGTTGAGGGGAGGGAAGAAAAGGCAGAGGCGGGGCTCTCCCCACTGGGAGACCCGCCTCCAGCACAAAATCCAGCCCACAAAGGCCATAATAAACATACTGGGGGAGAAATGTGTTCAAGTAGTGCTGCTTCAATTACATCAATGAGGAAACCCATGCTGGCCATGCAGCTAACAGCCGGCCGGGCTGTCTGCCCCCAGGGCATCAACATAGTCTACATAGCACTGCTTTGAAGTGTCATTACACAAACAAATTTTTAGCCCATTGTTTCATACTGGAGATTTTGTATTTAAAATAGATATTCCCAATTGCAAAATGGAAAATGCAGGATTTCCAACATCTGCTGTATTTTGCTTTTTATTATTCCTGATTGCAGCCTAAATAAACATTTTTACTTTAAACTTCCACTTTTCATACATTAGCTGCTCTCTTCCCTTTCATCTCCCACACTGAAGTTCAATGTTTCATGCCAGTTCTCTTTTTTATTTGTCTGAATGAAATCACAATGGTATTCTTACTTTGCAAATTGTGACCATAATTTTGATGGCTTTTTCCGGTGGCTCCACAACATTGAAGATTTTGGTAAATAATTAAGAATGCAAATGCAGGGAATACCTCAACATCCATGCAGGCTATTGCAGTCTTATTTAAATTAATATCTTATTAACAACAACATGCATTTATATGGCATCTTTAATGTGGAAAAGTATCTCAAAGTGCTTCACAGAGGCATAAAGAAATCAAATGCTGAGCCAAAGGAGAACAGATTAGGAGGATTTACCAACAGCTTGATCAAAACAGTGAATTTTAAAAGAAAAGAGGCTACCAGTGGTGGGGCAAAGGGAGGTGAATGCAGAAGATTGAAGTCAGAAGAACAAAGAAAGCGCAGGGGAGTGTTGTAGGGTTGGAGGGGATTAGAAAGATAGATAAGAATTTAAGAAATTAAGCAGAGGCAGGGTGCAGCTTTTCTGGATCATTATGTTAAGGAACAAACTAGGAAACAGGCTATTTTTGACCTAGTTTTGTGCAGTGAGAGAGGATTAATTAATAACCTTGTATTAAAGGAACCTCTGGGGATGAGTGATTGAACTGTATATTGAGTTTAAGAGTCATTTAGTTAAGTCCAAAATTGGGTGTTTATATCTGAACAAAGCAATTACATAGGTACAAGGGGCAAATTGGCCATGGTAGATAGGAAGACTAGATTAAAAGATATGATGGTAGGCAAGCAATGACAAACAGTTAAAGAATTAATTCATACTCTGCAATGATTATGCATTCCCTTCAGGAATAAAACACCCACAGGAAAAATACTCCGACTGTGGCAACAAGATAAGTTAAAGATAGCATTAGACTAAAGGAAGGGGCTTATAATGTTGCCATCAAGAGTAGTAAGCCTGAGGAGTTTAAGGGTTTTAAAATTCAGCAAAGGATGACCAAGAAACTGATAAAAAAAGAGAAATAGGATATGAGAGTAAACTAGCCAAAGACATAAAAAGAGCTTGCAGAAGGTTTTATATAGGTATGTAAAAGGGAAGATATAAGCCAGAGTAAATGTGGGCCCCTCAGAGATGGAGACAGGAGAAATTATAATGGGGAATAAGAAAATAACAGATATTTAACAAATACTTTGAATCTGTCTTCATGGTAGCAGACAGAAAAATCATTTCAGGAGGGTGATATATACTTAGAGGCTCAGGGCAAGGCTAGAATACTTAATGAGTACTTTGTATCAGTGTTTACTAAGAAAGAGGATGCAGACAAAATATTGGTAGAAGTGGAAATGATAGAGGTAGTGGATGGGCTGAAAATTGATAGGAAAGATGTTCTGGAAAGGCTGACTATGCTTAGAGTGGATAGGTTGCTTGGTCCAGATGGCTTGCATCCCAGCTTGCTAAAGGAAGTGAGAGTGGAGATAGCAGAAGGACTTGTCATAATCTTTCAATCTTCCCAAGATACAGGCGAGGTGCCAGAGGATTGGTGAGTGGCAAATGTGACACCCTCATTCAAGAAAGTGTGTGAGGACATTCCTAGAAACTACAGGTCGGTCAGTTTAACATCAATGGTGGAAAAGATTTTAGAAACAACAATCAGGGAAAATACTTGGAGAGGTTAGAATTAATTAAGGAGAGCCAGCAGAGATTTGCAAAGGCAGTTTGTGCTTGACTAATCTAATTGAATTTTTTGATGAAGTAACAGAAAAGGTTGATGAAGTGAAAGCAATGGATGTTGTCTATATGGATTTCAAGAAAGCGTTTGACAAAGTATCACATAAAAGGCTGAGAGACAAAATTGAAGTTCATGGAATAGGAGGGTCAATGTCAGCTTGGATAAAAAAATTGACTTAAGGATAGAAAACTGCAAATTGTGATAAATGGTTGTTTTTCAGTCTGGAGGATAGTAGACACCAGTGTTCCTCAAGGGTCAGTATTAGGACCACTTTTTTTAAATAGATATATAAATGACTTCGATATTGAAATACAGAATAAAATTTTAAAATTTGCCAATGATACCAAACTTGGAGATGTGACAGACAGTGAGGATGATACCAATTGACTGCAACAAGACATATGTCATAGACGTAGATGAGTAAAATGGGCTGACAAATGGCAGATGGAATTTAATACAGGCAAGTATGAGGTGATACATTTTGGCAGAAGGAATATGGAGAGGCAATACAGACTTAATGACACAGTACTAAATAGTGTGCAAAGACAGAGAGACCTGAGGGTTCATGTGCATAGATCTTTGAAGGTGGCAGGACATATTGAGAGACTAGTTAGCAAAGTATATGGGATCTTGGGCTTCATAAATAGAGGTATTGAATACAAAAGCAGGGAAGTTATGCTGAATCTTAATAAAGCTCTGGTTAGGCCACAACTAGAATATTGTGTTCCATTCTGGTCACCACACTTTATGAAGGATTTTTTAGATTTAGATTTAGAGATACAGCACTGAAACAGGCCCTTCGGCCCACTGAGTCTGTGCCGACCATTAACCACCCATTTATACTAATCCTACACTAATCCCATATTCCTACCACATCCTCACCTGTCCCTATATTCCCCTACCACCTACCTATACTAGGGGCAATTTATAATGGCCAATTTACCTATCAACCTGCAAGTCTTTTGGCTGTGGGAGGAAACCGGAACACCCAGAGGAAACCCACACAGACACAGGGAGAACTTGCAAACTCCACACAGGCAGTACCCAAAATTGAACCTGGGTTGCTGGAGCTGTGAGGCTGCGGTGCTAACCACTGCGCCACTGTGCCGCACTGTGAGGGCTTGTGAGAGGGTACAGAGGAGATTTACCAGAATGGTTCCAGGGATGAGGGATTTTAGCTACAAGGTTAGGTTGGAGAAGAGGTTGTTCTTCTTGAAGCAAAGGAGGTTGATGGGAGATTTGCTAGAGGTATACAAGATTATGACAGGTTTAGATAAGGTAGACAAAGAAAACTTGTTCCCATTAGCTGTTCGTACATGGACTGAATGCTTTGGGCAAGAGATGCAGGGGGACGTGAGGAAGAACATTTTTACGCAGCAAGTAGTAATGACCTGGAACTCGCTGCCTACGAGGGTGGTGGAAGCAGAGACAGTGAATGATTTCAAAAGGAAATTGGATGGGCATTTGAGGGAAATAAATCTGCAGGGCTATGGGGATAAAGCTGGGGAATGGGACTGATTGGATTGCTCTACAGAGAGCCAACATGCCCGTCTTCAAAGGGACAGGGATCTGGTGTCAAGCAGTTAATTGCCCGACGCCATTAAATAATGGCGGGGGGCCTCCAAGTGGCCGAGGTGGTTTTCCCACTGCCTTTTCAGTCCGGTGCCAGGAGCCCTATCAGCTCCACTAAATCCATCCCATAATGTGCAGAAATGTGAAGTTATTCACTTTGGTTGGAACAATAGAAAAGCAGAATTTTTTTTTAAATGGTGATAGATTGGCTGGATTTTATTTTGGCGATGGGCCAGAAGGTGGGAGCATGGGGGCATGGTGACCCAGCCTCAGCCCTTTATCAGACCCCCATGCCAAATTCAACGGCAGGCAGGCAATTAACTGCCCACCATCGTGTTACCGTCCCCTTTAAGGGACGAGATGCTGCCCCAAGAGCTGCTAGCCAATCAGAGGGCTGGCAGCACAGCAGTCCCAGCAGAGCCACTGGAGCAGTGGCCACTGTTGGTACTGCAGGAGGCCCAGAGTAGCAGCCATGGAGGAGTCCCTGGAAGACAGGTAAGTGGGGTCGGGCTTGCTAGGGCCTTTCAGGCAGGCCTAGGTGCAGTGCGGGGGTTTGTCGGGGGGGGGGGGGGGGTTGTATTGCCCTTGCCACTGGGCTAGCCCTCTGTGAGCCACAGAATGGGTGATGAGAAGACCCACCCCACCACCGTCTCGCGCTCACTAGAAGGCTTACCTGTGGGTGTCTCCATATGGCGCCGCACCCATCTGACGTTAGCTAGATGCCAGCGGAGATGGGAGGCGGCCCTTAAGTGGCCTCCCAGCCAATACTCCCATACTTCCCAATGCCATCCCATGCCATTTTGTCTGCCCTCCCCACCTCCCAGCCTGTCTCCAAAGACCAGATAAAATTCAGCCCTTTGATATTCAGAGGGATCTGGTCATCCTTGTACATGAATCATAGAAAGTTAACACGCAGGTTAACAAGCCAAGGCTGAAACATTTCTAACCATCTTCAACCAAAAGTGCCGAGTCGATGATTCATCTCAGCCTCCTACTGAGGTGCCCAGCATCACAATGCCAATCTGCAACCAATTCGATTCACTCCATGTGATATCAAGAAACAGCTGACTGTACTGGGTACAGCAAAGGCTACGCACCCTGACAACATCCCAGCTGTTGTACTGAAGACTTGTGCTCCAGAAGTAGCCGCACCCCTAGCCAAGCTGTTCCAGTACAGCTACAACACTGGCATCTACCCGACAATGTGGAAAATTGCCCAGGCATGACCCGTCCATAAAAAGTTCATTTTACTATACTATTTCAATTTTTATTGATTTTTGTCAGGAATACTCTGTATGCTGAGTTTACCTATCGAAAACTGGAATTAAGGGTAAGCATATTCTTTGAAGTCAACATAAATTTCTGAAATTAGAATGGTTTTATTTGTTTTGCTGTCAAGTTGTTTCTGAAGCAGCCAGTGGCCTCTGAACATTATCCTTATACTTGTAATAGTGCAATCTTCCTCAGCCTTACCTCGGCAGATTTCCTGAGGCTGTTAACCTTATTTCTCATTTTCTCCATGTGCTCTTAATGTTTAGATTGCTTTTACGTTTGTAACCACCACCCACCAAATAATCTGCGTATTTTTTTCTGCTAAGAATGTGTCCTGGATGAATCCTCATTTGTTGGTACTTGTTCCTCAAGAAACTCCAAACATGTCTCAAAATGCACATGATAGGTAATTTTCTTCCATCACTTTACTGTTTGTGCAACAGAAACAGAAGCAGCCCCTTCAAATAACAGCTGCAGTCTTTAAGAACTGCAGCTGCCTCCATTTTCCCCCTTTTCCCCGACTGACAGCAAGCATCAGCAGATAAGCACAAGTTGGGTTGAAGACATGTTATTAATAGTCACTGACACTAACCTTGTAAAGTGCTGTGAGATCATCTCTGTGATTTCAGCAGGTGCTATTCTCACTGCTCCGAGGTTCCACTGCTTTAGCATCAAGACTCGAAAATTTACATTATTATACCCAAAATGTTGATTGAGGTAGTAACGCCCATTTAACTTCTAGACATTTAGATGCTCCTCAGTTCCTCAGTTTATCAGGATGCTTTTTCGGAATGCAATACAAAGAACATTTTAAAATGTTCATCAAGAATCAAAACCTGTAATCTACAAAGCTGCTTATTTTCTTTCCATTTATAAAGAGCAGGAGCAGGAAAATGTTCCTTGGTTGCTATGTAATCATTTCAGGAAGATTTCATATGTGAGCTATTT
This sequence comes from Heterodontus francisci, assembly GCF_036365525.1. NCBI lineage: Eukaryota > Metazoa > Chordata > Chondrichthyes > Heterodontiformes > Heterodontidae > Heterodontus > Heterodontus francisci. The sequence continues at coordinate 81,984,316 of NC_090371.1, read as the reverse complement.
CTGGTGAAATTATAAATGTGTTCCAAAGTCATGCTGATTCATTATTATTCCTAGATGCTTCATTATTGCCTCCTTCAGCTTGCCCTGTAAAGGATGTAGACTTCTGATGGGGACCTCATTCTCTGGTCATGAATATCAGGAAATTACAAGTACAATGCCCAGGTGAAACATGCCCACTGTTATTGACTACATGCAGTCAGCAGGTGAATTCCATGTTGATAGTACACATACAGAAAATAAATTCTACTGTGGATGTCAAGATTACCAACCAAAGGTTATTTTTATGCTTTGATTATAAATTGCACTACATTTGTCCTCTTGCAATACTTGATCCCCATTTAGGTTTGTAACAAGTGGGCATTTGGTGCAGTAGGGGAAGGAGGTGTTGCTTTTTGCCTCCAATACTTGTAATGGTTTGTGTAAGCTTGAGGCTTTTGTCCCATGTTTTAGTGCTTCAAAAACTTAAACCGTAAATATAAATAATCTAGTCTAAGAAATGACAAAGAAGGGTGTGTCTCTGGACTGCAGTTTGTGGACAGCGAGACTGTCCCGAGTGAACACATCTCAGTCGATGTCTCCACCTTGAATCTCTCCAGCCCAGAGTCATTGAGCTGGAGCACGAGTTGGAGCTACTTTGATGCATAATGGAGAGGGAGGAGTATCTGGACAGTTTGCTCCAGACCTTGGTCACGCCTTGTAGAAAGGTGTAGGATCAGAATGGTGTTGGTGTGACTGATAATGGATAGAGTAAGGGGAACCCATGTGAGATAAAGAATGAGAATCCACAGAAGGTTATCCTATCTGGCAGGTACAATGCAATTGTGAGGATAAGGATAAAGACTGGCAGAAGGACAGACCATGGAACTTTGGAGCAGGAGGCTGTCCAGAGGAGAGAGGAGGAGGGGAAGTGTAATGTAGTCGTTCCAGGGGATTCAATAATTAAGGGGACAGATAGCATTCTTTTTAAGCAAGATTGAGATGTTATGTTGGCTACCTGGTGCTAGGGTGAGAAACATCTTGAACTAACCTGAAAGAATATTGGGAAGGAGGATCCAGTCGTTGTGGTCCATGTTGGAGCCAACAGCATAAGGGAAAGTAGGCAAGAGGTCCTGTTTGGCAAGTACCAGGAACTAGTAGCTTAATTAAAGAAAAGTATCCCAAGGGTTATAATCGTTGGATTATTTCCCGAGCGACGTGCAAATTGATGTAGGGATAAACAGATTAGGAAGATCAACATATGGCTGAATGAGTAATGTGGGAATGAGGGGTGCCATTTTATGGGATACTGGCACCAGTATTGGTGTCCTCCTGGTTTTGGAACTTATGAGGGCCTTGCTAAAGACCACTCCACCAGCATTTGTGCAGGAGCAGACTCAGCCATCAGGGCAGGAGGCAGCATGTGGGGCTCTGGGCAGGGCGGCAAGGGATGAGAAGTTGGAGTGTCTTGAGAAGCATCCCCACAGCCATATGCCCTCTTTCCACCTTCCCTCTCATGGCCCATCAGCACTTCCCTGCTAGCAGACAGCTGGAGAGCACTTGGCTGCATGTCAGTGAGATGTTTATTGACCACGGTGAGGCTTTCCTCCATCCTGTGCAAAGTGGCAGAGTGTGCAGGTTATTGATCTGGGCCAGCATGCACTTGTTTGCCTATTGTGTCTGATGCTCCATGCAGGTGGCCACTCTTACCATGGAGGTAGAAATCAGCGCAAATGCCTGAGACATCCTGGCACTCATGCAAGCGATGGACTCCTCTAATCTATCTCCAAGGGTGAGCACTGCCTCTGGAAGTACTGACAGAGCACACACATTTCTCTTTGCTGCTCCAGAAGTGCACTTTTTGTGGATGACCCTCGAAGCTCAGCATCTACATCTAGCTGAGCAGAACTTGGAGTGTCCTGCAACCTCAAACAGGAACTCTCCACTTCTGTTTCTCTCTCCAGCACCTGCTCCTGCTCACATGTAATGTGTGCCTGACCATGCAACAATTTGCTATATCTGCTCCAGCACCCATTAAGGTGTGTGTATTTGTGCTGGTAGAGGGTGTGCATTAGTCATGTGGTGGTGCATCTTCAGAGTGCTAGCCCTCCTCTGAAGTTTTCTTGGCCTCCTCCTGCTGCAGCTTCACCATCACCTTTGATGGATATGTGGGAGATCAAAGACATGAGTTCGTGCTTACATTGGGAAAGGGTACAACCTCAACATAATACATTTCAGTTAGTGGTGATATCAAATCAACATGAGTGACTGTTAAGTGTGAAAACGAGAGTATATTGTCTAATGCTGTTACTGGGTATCTGGGTTACCCCCATCTTTCCATTACCGACACCTAATGTGTGTTCCACCCTATGATCTCCAATGCATCCTCCTTCACTGCAGTCAGGGTAGCTATGGCTGTAAGTCCACCCCCACTTCGCTGCCTCTCCCTGGAATTGTGCACTCTCATCTCCTGCCATGAGAGAAAGCAAAGAGTTACAAATGTGAGAACTGGAATGCGTGGAGAGGATGGAGTGAGAATATTGTGGAGGGTGACTGTGAGGGATGTGTATGAAAGAGCAATAGGATTGAGGGCGAGTGTTGGTTATTCAGATGGAAATCTGAGGAAGTGCCTGAGAGAAAGGAATGTGTGGAACTGCAAAGTGTGTCAGTCAGAGGAGTGCTGTGCAGGAGAATACTAAGGAAGTCAGGGGGTGTTGGATGCCACCTGAAAGTGGTATGCCACTCATCTTTTATGACCTAATAAGGTCATTAAACCTTCGAATCCCGATCTTGGGCACCACATCCCGTCTGCTCATGCCTCTGCTACTTCCAGTCCTACCTGCTTCATTTGGGTGGCTGGCCTCTTCCTCCCATCCACAGGGAAGAGGACCTCCCTTCTGGCCCTCACAGCCTCCGGCATGAGCTCCAAGAAAGAATCAGAGAACTGGGGACAGCCTTCCCATCTCTTCCTTCCATGTTTTTGCTTTCAGTATCCTCCAGAAGAAAGCTTACCTGCAGCTATTCTGACCCTTACCAGGGTCCCATTAAATACAGAGCCTCCATTGACAGAGTGTGGATCATTATCATGCCGGGACTCTATGATTGGTCGGGAAACCCGGAAGTAGGATGCTAATGCCGTGACCGAGTTAAATAGCCATGGCAAAGCCCACTTCAATTACCAACAGGTTCCTGACCTGTTACCAGCTGCACTGCATATGGGTCTAATCCGATAAGATTCTGCCCTCTGTATCTACATTCAGGAGGGAAATCAAGAAGCACTTTTTTACACAATGGATAGTTGAAAGGTTGTGGATCTGCGTCAGTTGAAGCTTTCAGTTCTGAGGTAGTTAGGTTTTTGTAAGGTTAGGGTATCAAGAAAAATGGAACAAAGGCAGGAAAATAAAGTTGAGGTGCTGATGAGCTGTATTTTAATTGAATGGTGGAGCAGGCGCAATGGGCCAAGTCCTGTTCCTAATGTTCTGATGTTAGAAAGCCTCGAAGGAACTCATGCCAGGTCTCAAACAGGATGAGTTGCATGCCATCTTGATGTAGGGGCGTAGGTGGCAGATTCAGCCAAAAATCTCTCTAACAGAATTTTCTGTTTGACTCTTTGCTTTACTCAAACTTATCTACACAGTAGGCTGTTGAAAGCACACTTTTTCTAAATCATTCTTGGGATATGTACATCACCATCAAGGTTAACATCTATTATCATGACCTTGAGAAGGCAGTGGTAAGCCTACTTCTTTAACCACCGCAGCCCTTGTGCAGAAGGTACTCCCATAGTGCTGTTAGATACAGAATTCTAGGATGTTGACCCAGCAACAATGATATATTTCCAAAACAGGATTGTATGTGACTCAATGCTCTTATTTTTCTAGGTAATGGAGGTCACATGTTTGGGAGATGTTATTGAAGGAGGCCTGGTGAATTGCTGCAATTCATCCTATGGATTTTTTTTTTTAGAACATTAGAACATTACAGCGCAGTACAGGCCCTTTGGCCCTCAATGTTGCGCCGACCTGTGAAACCATCTGACCTACACTATTCCATTTTCATCCATATGTCTATCCAATGACCACTTAAATGCCCTTAAAGTTGGCGAGTCTACTACTGTTGCAGGCAGGGCGTTCCACGCCTCTACTACTCTCTGAGTAAAGAAACTACCTCTGACATCTGTCCTATATCTATCACCCCTCAACTTAAAGCTATGTCCCCTCGTATTTGCCATCACCATCCGAGGAAAAAGACTCTCACTATCCACCCTATCCAACCCTCTGATTATCTTATATGTCTCTATTAAGTCACCTCTCCTCCTCCTTCTCTCCAACGAAAACAACCTCAAGTCCCTCAGCCTTTCCTCGTAAGACCTTCCCTCCAGACCAGGCAACATCCTAGTAAATCTCCTCTGCACCCTTTCCAAAGCTTCCACATCCTTCCTATAATGCGGTGACCAGAACTGCACGCAATACTCCAGGTGCGGCCTCACCAGAGTTTTGTACAGCTGCAGCATGACCTCGTGGCTCCGAAACTCGATCCCCCTATTAATAAAAGCTAACACACCATATGCCTTCTTAACAGCCCTATTAACCTGGGTAGCAACTTTCAGGGATTTATGTACCTGGACACCAAGATCTCTCTGCTCATTTACACTACCAAGAATCTTCCCATTAGCCCAGTACTCTGCATTCCTGTTACTCCTTCCAAAGTGAATCACCTCACACTTTTCCGCATTAAACTCCATTTGCCATCTCTCAGCCCAGCTCTGCAGCCTATCTATGTCCCTCTGTACCCTACAACATCCTTCGGCACTATCCACAACTCCACCGACCTTCGTGTCATCCGCAAATTTACTAACCCACCCTTCTACACCCTCTTCCAGGTCATTTATAAAAATGACAAACAGCAGTGGCCCCAAAACAGATCCTTGCGGTACACCACTAGTAACTAAACTCCAGGATGAACATTTGCCATGAACCACCACCCTCTGTCTTCTTTCAGCTAGCTAATTTCTGATCCAAAGCTCTAAATCACCTTCAACCCCATACTTCCGTATTTTCTGCAATAGCCTACCGTGGGGAACCTTATCAAACGCCTTACTGAAATCCATATACACCACATCCACTGCTTTACCCTCATCCACCTGTTTGGTCACCTTCTCGAAAAACTCAATAAGGTTTGTGAGGCACGACCTACCCTTCACAAAACCGTGCTGACTATCTCTAATGAACTTATTCTTTTCAAGATGATTATAAATCCTATCTCTTATAACCTTTTCCAACATTTTACCCACAACCGAAGTAAGGCTCACAGGTCTATAATTACCAGGGCTGTCTCTACTCCCCTTCTTGAACAAGGGGACAACATTTGCTATCCTCCAGTCTTCCGGCACTATTCCTGTCGACAATGACGACATAAAGATCAAGGACAAAGGCTCTGCAATCTCCTCCCTGGCTTCCCAGAGAATCCTAGGATAAATCCCATCTGGCCCAGGGGACTTATCTATTTACACACTTTCCAAAATTGCTAACACCTCCTCCTTGTGAACCTTAATCCCATCTAGCCTAGTAGTCTGAATCTCAGTATTCTCCTCGACAACATTTTCTTTCATTTAACGCTTCCCCTATCTCCTCTGATTCCACACACAACTTCCCACTACTATCCTTGATTGGCCCTAATCTAACTCTAGTCATTCTTTTATTCCTGATATACCTATAGAAAGCCTTAGGGTTTTCTTTGATCCTATCCGCCAATGACTTCTCGTGACCTCTCCTTGCTCTTCTTAGCTCTCCCTTTAGATCCTTCCTGGCTAGCTTGTAACTCTCAAGCGCCCTAACTGAGCCTTCACGTCTCATCCTAACATAAGCCTTCTTCTTCCTCTTGACAAGCGCTTCAACTTCTTTAGTAAACCACGGCTCCCTCGCTCGACAACTTCCTCCCTGCCTGACAGGTACATACTTATCAAGGACACGCAGTAGCTGCTCCTTGAATAAGCTCCACATTTCAATTGTGCCCATCCCCTGCAGTTTCCTTCCCCATCCTACGCATCCTAAATCTTGCCTAATCGCATCATAACTTCCTTTCCCCCAGCTATAATTCTTGCCCTGCGGTATATACCTGTCCTTGCCCATCGCTAAGGTAAACCTAACCGAATTGTGATCACTATCAGCAAAGTGCTCACCTACATCTAAATCTAACAATAAGCAAGCAGGACCCTGAGCTTCCGGTTGCTTGCCATTTCAACACTCCCCCCTGCTCTCATGCTCACATCTCTGTCCTGGGTTTGCTGCAGTGTTCCAGTGAACATCAACGCAAGCTCGAGGAACAGCATCTCATCTATCGATTAGGCACACTACAGCCTGCCGGACTGAACATTGAGTTCAATAATTTCAGAGCATGACAGCCCCCCACTTTACTTTCATTTTTAGTCATTTTTAGTTATTTTTTCTTCCTTTTTTTTGCATTCCTTTTTACATTTTTTACAATCTTTTTTTGCATTTATTTCATTTCATCTTAGTTTGTTCAGTTTGCTTACCCACTGTTTTTTTCAGGTTGTTTTTCTTCAGGTTTGCACTTGCTGATGTTCAATATTCAGTATATTCACACCTAATCTGTACTAATGCTTTGTCTTTCAACACACCATTAACATATTGTTTGCCTTTGCTCCGTGACCTTTTGGTCAGCTATGTGGCCTGGTCCAATCTGCACCTTCTCCTTTGTTATCTCTTGCCCAACCCCCACCTCACTTGTTTATAATCTGTGACTTTTCTAATATTTGTCAGTTCCGAAGAAGGGTCACTGACCCGAAACGTTAACTCTGCTTCTCTTTCCACAGATGCTGCCAGACCTGCTGAGTGAATCCAGCATTTCTTGTTTTTGTTCTAAATCTAACACCTGGCCGGGTTCATTACCCAGTACCAAATCCAATGTGGCATCACCCCTGGTTGGCCTGTCTACATACTGTGTCAGAAAACCCTCCTGCACACACTGGACAAAAACTGACCCATCTAAAGTACTCGAACTATAGTATTTCCAGTCAATATTTGGAAAATTAAAGTCCCCCATAACAACTGCCCTGTTACTCTCGCTCCTGTCGAGAATCATCTTTGCTATCCTTTCCTGTACATCTCTGGAACTATTCGGAGGTCTATAGAAAACCCCCAACAGGGTGACCTCTCCTCTCCTGTTTCTAACCTCAGCCCATACTACCTCAGTAGACGAGTCCTCAAACGTCCTTTCTGCCGCTGTAATACTCTCCTTGATTAACAATGCCACACCCCCCCCCCCTCTTTTACTATCTTCTCTGTTCTTACTGAAACATCTAAATCCCGGAACCTGCAACATCCATTCCTGCCCCTGCTCTACCCATGTCTCCGAAATGGCCACAACATCGAGATCCCAGGTACCAACCCATGCTGCAAGCTCACCCACCTTATTCCGGATGCTCCTGGCGTTAAAGTAGACACACTTTAAACCAAGTCTTGCTTGCCAGTGCCCTCTTGCGTCCTTGTAACCTTATCCCTGACCTCACTACTCACAACATCCTGTACACTGGCACTACAATTTAGGTTCCCATTCCCCTGCTGAATTAGTTTAAACCCCCCCGAAGAGCACTAGCAAATCTCCCCCCCAGGATATTGGTACCCCTCTGGTTCAGGTGAAGACCATCCTGCTTGTGGAGGTCCCACCTACCCCAGAAAGAGCCCCAATTATCCAGGAAACCAAAACCCTCCCTCCTACACCATCCCTGCAGCCACATGTTCAACTCCTCTCTCTCCCTATTCCTCGCTTCGCTAGCACGTGGCACGGGCAACAACCCAGAGATAACAACTCTGTTTGTTCTCGCTCTAAGCTTCCACCCTAGCTCCCTGAATTTCTACCTTAAATCCCCATCTCTCTTCCTACCTATGTCGTTGGTGCCTATGTGGACCACGACTTGGGGCTGCTCCCCCTCCCCCTTAAGAATCCCAAAAATACTATCCGAGACATCACGAACCCTGGCACCTGGGAGGCAACACACCAACCGTGAGTCTCTCTCGTTTCCACAGAACCTCCTATCTGTTCCCCTAACTATGGAGTCCCCAATGACTAATGCTCTGCTCCTCTTCCCCCTTCCCTTCTGAGCAACAGGGACAGACTCTGTGCCAGAGACCTGTACCCCATTGCTTACCCCTGGTAAGTCGTCCCCCGCAACAGTATCCAAAACAGTATACCTGTTGTTGAGGGAAACGGCCACAGGGGATCCCTGCACTGCCTGCTGGTTCCCTCTCCTTCCCCTGACGGTAACCCATCTACCTCCTTTCATTTTTTTTGACTGCTTGTTTGCTTCAAATGTGCATTGATAAAAGCCATTGATGCTTTATATTTACAGTCCCTAAATCTGAACCATGTTTACTATTTTAGCTTTCTTGACCATTTTCTTTTAAATGATTTCTTCTTGGGATGTGAATAATACTGGCAAGGGGACATTTACTGCTCACCCCTTGTTACTCTGAGATAGTGGTGGTGGGCCTTGTCCTTGAATTATTGCACCATTCAGCACCATTCACGACTCCTCAGATACTGAAGCAGTCTGTGTAGAAATGCAGCAAGACCTGGACAATATCCAGGCTTGGGCTGATAAGTGGCAAGTAACATTCGCGCCACACAAGTGCCAGGCAATGACCATCTCCAACAAGAGAGAATCTAACCATCTCCCCTTGACATTCAACGGCATTACCATCGCTGAATCCCCCACTATCAACATCCTAGAGGCTACCATTGACCGAAAACTGAACTGGAGTAGCCATATAAATACCGTGGCTATTGAGCAGGTCAGAGGCTAGGAATCCTGAGGTGAGTAACTCACCTCCTGACTCCCCAAAGCCTGTCCACAATCTACAAGGTACAAGTCAGGAGTGTGATGGAATACTCTCCACTTGCCTGGATGGGTGCAGCTCCAACAACACTCAAGAAGCTCGACACCATCCAGGACAAAGCAGCCCGCTTGATTGGCACCCCATCTACAAACATTCACTCCCTCCACCACCGACGCACAGTGGCAGCAGTGTGTACCATCTACAAGATGCACTGCAGCAATGCACCAAGGCTCCTTAGACAGCACCTTCCAAACCCGTGACCTCTACCAACTAGAAGGACAAGGGCAGCAAATACATGGGAACACCATCATCTGCAAGTTCCCCTCCAAGTCACACACCATCCTGACTTGGAACTATATCGCCGTTCCTTCACTGTCGCTGGGTCAAAATCCTGGAACTCCCTTCCTAACAGCACTGTGGGTGTACCTAACCCACATGGACTGCAGCGGTTCAAGAAAGCAGCTCACCACCACCTTCTCAAGGGCAATTAGGGATGGGCAATAAATGCTGGCCTGGCCAGCGATGCCCACATCCCGTGAATGAATTTTTAAAAAAAATCCTTGCGGTGACGGTATTCCAACAATGTTATTCGGTTGGGAGTTCCATGCTATCCACACAGCAGTGATGAAGAAACAGTGAAATATTATTCAAGTCAGAATAGATTGATTTGGAGTGGATCTTGGAGGTGATGGCATTTTAGTGACATTGCTGGTCTTGTCCTGCTCTGTGGTAGAGTTTGCATGGGGCAATTGCAAACTTGATGCGTTTTCTCTGTTACACTTGTTTTCTAATAGGATCTGGTTACTTTGTATTCTCAAAAAATGTATTCCTGGGAGTATTTAATTATTCTTATGTATTCTGAATTGTGTTTCAATCCAGTCTTCTTAGATACCTGCTTGTCTGCTCAACATCCACCTTTCTGAAGTTGAGTGCCTATTTTTCTTCTCCACTTCTCTATCTTAAGCCTGACTTTAAACTAAGCTAAACAAGGCACCTTTCCGTGCAAGCGCAGGAGATGCAACACCTGCCCCTTTACCTCCTCCCTTCTCACTGTCCAAGGTCTCAAACACTCCTTCCAGGTGAAACAGTGATTTACTTGTACTTCTTTCAATTTAGTATGCTGTATTCGTTGCTCATGATGTGGTCGCTACATTGGGGAGACCAAACATAGATTGGTGACCGCTTTGCGGAACACCTCCGCTCAGTCCGCAGAAGCCCTGAGCTTCTGGTCTCTTGTCATTTTACCTCTCCATCCCACTACCACTCTAACCTCTGTCCTCAGCCTCCTACATTGTTCCAATGAAGCTCAACGCAAGCTTGAAGTACAGCACCTCATCTTTTAATTAGGCACATTACAGCCTTCCGAACTCAATACTGATTTCATAAAAGCAAAATACTGCGGATGCTGGAAATCTGAAACAAAAACAAGAAATGCCGGATTCACCCAGCAGGTCTGGCAGCATCCGTGGAAAGAGAAGCAGAGTTAACGTTTCGGGTCAGTGACCCTTCTTCGGAACCGAAGATGGGTCACTGACCCGAAACGTTAACTCTGCTTCTCTTTCCACGGATGCTGCCAGACCTGCTGGGTGAATCCGGCATTTCTTGTTTTTGTTTCAATACTGATTTCAACCATTTCAGATCATAACCTCTGCCTTCACTTTTTTTTGTGTTTTTTTTTGTTTTGGACAGCAGCCATTGGTGATTCTGCTTTCAACATTCACACCTTCTCTAGACCCATCTTTTGTTTTTTTACTTGCCTTATTATCAACTTCTGTTGCCTTGCATCACCATCCCTTTTGCTATTTAATCTCTCCTGCCTTCCACCCATCACAGACCTTCCCTTTTGATCCTTCCCCCTCTCACTGTACTTGCTTAAAACCTGTTACATCTCTAACTTATCCTAGTTCTGATGAAAGGTCATTGACCTGAAATGTTATCCATTTCTCTCTTCACAAATTCTGCCAGATCTGCTGAATGTCTCCAGCTTTTTCTGTTTTTATTAGTGCTGCCTCTCATCTCGGGGTCGATCTTTTTGCACCTCATTTGCATGCACAAAACCCTTTCGCGTTACTTGGTTCAAAATAAACCATAGCCCCAGTAGTCTATATTGACTTTTGTTTAATTGCAGCAGATCGCAAGTTAAATCGGGAGCCCTATGGCAGTTGGTTGCTGGGAGACCCGCGCTAGCAAGCATACGCACTCCCACACTGTGAATCCAGTGCCTGCTACAGCTATGTAGTCTGTAGTTCGCCGATCTCATCAGCACTTTGCACTTCTTTTGTCTGTTTTGTTTTCCCCCTTTTGGTGACTCCATCATGATGGACGCTGAAAACGACTCGATCAGCAGCAGCAGCGGCAGCAGTCCTTCGGGCGGATCGAGAGAATATAAAGTTGTGATGCTTGGCGCTGGTGGGGTTGGGAAAAGCGGTACGTTTGAAATTGAACGATTTACGCAACTTGCATATCAGTCGCGTCTTAAATTCACATAGAGGGTATGGGGCGGGATTGGGTTCGCACTGGTCGCAGGCAATGTTCGAGTCGGGGTTACAATGGTCAATAACGAAGCTTACAGTAAGCAATAGCAGTGTTAAAGTCCTGTAAATAAAGACATTTACAGCGTGGTGGAGCTGTCAGAGAGGCTGTCTCAAGTTACAGGCGGATATTATATTGGACACACTTCTTACACGGCACTGACATTTCAGCTGCGTACTGAGCTCAGGATGATGGTTTGCCATTGCCATGGAAATTGAAATTGAATACTAGAACAAAGTAACTTGTTAGTTCTCTGATGTTTAGAAAGCGAGGAACAACGTGTTCATATTTATGGAGTTCCCTTTAGTCTTTATAATGACCAAGAAATGCTGTTTGCACCTCCAAACAACTGTAATATTATGTCCACCCTGGGTATTTTTAACTGTTGTAAGATTAATTAGGAAATCTGTATTTATGAAGAATTTTAAGTCTGTAGTAAAACCGAAGTAGCAAACTCCACAGTAGCATTGCACGTGATTAGTAAACGATAACATGTTCGATATTTTATTAGAAAATCTACATACAAGTTGGAAGGAAATGTTCCAATATTAACCTGTTCAATGGCATCCGGACTGAACTGAACTCTTTGGTGTATCACCAGTAGGCTTTGTTGAAAAGGGTTTGTGATTCATTGGAATTGGTGTGGTCCTGAGTATATTAAATGGATGCTGTAAGGGTTGCACAGTGGCATATATTCCTCGTGACAAAGAAGTAAAGAAAGGATACATTCCCAAGGAATCTGTTATAAATACATTTGACATTATACTTGATTTACTAAAACATTTCTCTTTTTATTTACATTGAACATTTCTTGTTTCAGAAGTGAATTCGGTAATTCACATCTACACATTTTATGCATACTCGCTGTCTAGCCCTGTATGGCTACTCCACAACCTGTTCAAACATATTGATCACAATCAACTCAGATAAATACTGTCCCTATTTGAAGGATTGTACGTTGCTCCAGGAATCATGCATCCTAAAACCTTACTCATGCTTTATGCATCCATTGATTTTTGTGTGCACTCCTCACCTTTTGCCCTTTAACACCAATGTAAAGCATTGATCTGCTGTCTTATTCGGAATTTATTCTTTTCACGATAATGACACCTTACAAACATCTCACCTTGTCCAAATTCTGTATTCAAAAATATTCTGACTAGATATAAGCCAGGAAATTTCAACAAAAATGTATTAACAGGATATTTTGAGCCGTGCTGTACAACAACAGTTGGAAACAAAGCACCCATGACCTGTTGAACCAAGGCTGTCAATAATGTCCCCCCATTCTTTGGACAGAGAAGATCTTGGTTCGTCCAGTTTTCTTTGGATACATAACCACTTAACGGTTGTATGGTAGTCATTGGTGTTAGGCACTCTACCCAATTCCTATATAAGTCCTGATGTTGTCAGTCGACCACAGTCCAGTACTGCAATGGATCTTTCTGGAGACAACCATTCTTTGTCATGTCAGGTTATATACAAAGGCAAACCTCTACAAGCAGAATTTTCATCTTTACTGTTAGTTTTGTGGCAGTATTGGTGTGAGTGGAGATGGAACATTGGGCAGGAACCAGTTTCTTTGGATTTCTGTCCATTTTTGTGCCCAGCCTATTTTCCAGCATCACCTTGGTTTGCTGCTAGAAGCATGCACTGAAATATGGGAAAGTATATTTAAATGAGAGAATAAGATCATGCAATGTAATACATTACATTTTTATGTCATTATTTCCTCAGCAACGATAGACATTGGAATGGCTATGTACAAAAATATGCAGTTTGCTATTGCTTTGTGATGCATATTGCAACCAAAAATTGAAGTGACCATCTAGTATTCACTTAAATTGAAGGAGGAATTTCCAGTAAATTCATGAAGGCATAGACATGTTGTAATTCTAGGAAGCTGCATATCCCTTCAAGCTGCTGCAGCCACCTGACTCCAGCAGCAACATCCATTTCCTACCCTAAACCCCGCAGTGGTAAGCACCATAACACAAGTGGGCAGAAAGCTTGCCCTGTCACACCGAACCAAGCAATTGTGTCTGTGGGCCAGACATGGTTCGGGCTTGCTTCTCAGGTTCCAGAAGGCAGAAGAAGGGCTTTATCCAGGTCCCCTGGTTGCTGGCTGTGCTGGGCTGTGGGTTTGCAGCAGAGGCTTCACTGGAACATTACTGGAGAAAGAGAGAGCAAGGGATTGCTGCTCTCTTGCTGGCTTACAGTTACAATCTCCTTCCTGAGTCACAATTCACAAACTCCCAAAGTTATAGAAGCAGTCATGTGATGTGTTTTTGTTTTTGAATCAGCATCTTCTGGAATGATCTTTGAAATTCAAGGCTGTTCAGACATACTTGGTGTGGGGGGGGGGGGGGGTGGGGGTGGTTAGGTTCTTTCAAAGTCAATGGGTGTTGATGGCTTTTGATGGGCAGCACAGTGGTTAGCACCGCAGCCTCACAGCTCCAGCGACCCGGGTTCAATTCTGGGTGCTGACTGTGTGGAATTTGCAAGTTCTTCCTGTGTCTGCATGGGTTTTTCCGGGTGCTCCGGTTTCCTCCCACAGCCAAAAGACTTACAGGTTGATAGGTAAATTGGCCATTATAAATTCCCATAGTATAGGTAGGTGGTAGGGGAATATAAGGACAGGTGAGGATGTATAGGGACAGGTGAGGATGGGGTAGGAATATGGGATTAGTGTAGGATTAGTATAAATGTCCTCAGTACCTTGCTCTACGGCAGCGAGGCCTGGACAACGTATGCCAGCCAAGAGCGACGTCTCAATTCATTCCATCTTCGCTGCCTTCGGAGAATACTTGGCATCAGGTGGCAGGACTATATCTCCAACACAGAAGTCCTTGAAGCGGCCAACACCCCCAGCTTATACACACTACTGAGTCAGCGGCGCTTGAGATGGCTTGGCCATGTGAGCCGCATGGAAGATGGCAGGATCCCCAAAGACACATTGTACAGCGAGCTCGCCACTGGTATCAGACCCACCGGCCGTCCATGTCTCCGCTATAAAGACGTCTGCAAACGCGACATGAAATCGTGTGACATTGATCACAAGTCGTGGGAGTCAGTTGCCAGCATTCGCCAGAGCTGGCGGGCAGCCATAAAGACAGGGCTAAATTGTGGCGAGTCGAAGAGACTTAGTAGTTGGCAGGAAAAAAGACAGAGGCGCAAGGGGAGAGCCAACTGTGCAACAGCCCCGACAAACAAATTTCTGTGCAGCACCTGTGGAAGAGCCTGTCACTCCAGAATTGGCCTTTATAGCCACTCCAGGCGCTGCTTCACAAACCACTGACCACCTCCAGGCGCGTATCCATTGTCTCTCGAGATAAGGAGGCCCAAAAGAAAGAAACAAAGAAGTATAAATGGGTGGTTAATGGTCGGCACAGACTCAGTGGGCCGAAGGGCCTGTTTCAGTGCTGTATCTAAAAATCTAAAACAAAAAAATCTAAAATCTAAACATTGACAAAATCATTCTTGCTAATTTAATCAGAGAACATCCCCATTGTTCTGTTTGACTGGAAAATCACCTCTGTCTCCAGCCAGTCTTTGGCTTCTCAAATACAAATTATGTGTGGCCATCTTAGCTGCTCTGTTCTGATTTTTTTTAAAGTTATTTATAACAATTCAGTAAAAGTCTCAGGCAAAGTTCCACACGATGAAAATGAATATTTTCCATTTGGGATTTCCATCACACTACTATTCCTCCTGAAGGACAAAGATGGGTGATTTCATTTAAAATAATATATGTTGACCTGACTAACTGATGTGAGCCTTTTCAAAATGGGCTTCATTTACACATGGTAATAAGCTACTTTCAGCATGTTCTGATGTCCAGTGCTTTCCTACATAAGTTCCACTTAATTAAGGATGTTTGTTCAAACTATTTGAGCCCTGCCCCAAATCACAAAGTGACAAGTCAGATGCAAATGAGAAAGACCATACAATCCATCCAGAGATGATCTACAGTCCATCCATCACAGTAACTTTGCTACTTCTTAAATGATTCTGGGTGTATATGCTTCTATTTATTTTACTTAGAGATACAGCACAGAAACAGGCCCTTCGGCCTGTGCTGACCAACAACCACTCATTTATACTAATCCTATATTAATCCCATATTCCCTACCACATCCCCACCATTATCCTACCTACACTAGGGGAAATTTACAATGGCCAATTTACCTATCAACCTGCAAGTCTTCGGCTGTGGGAGGAAACCAGAGCACCTGGCAGAAACCCACGCGGTCACAGGGAGAACTTGCAAACTCCACACAGGCAGTGCCCAGAACTGAACCCGGGTCGCTGGAGCTGTAAGGCTAACCACTGTGCCGCCCATGTAGTCTAACAGACTATATTGAAATCTGTTTCATATGTTGATCACTCTTTTCCTGATACCAGTCCTAAATTTGTCACTTTCAAAAGGGAGTTGGATATATATTTGGAAAGGAAAAATTGCTGGACTCTGGGGAAAGGACAGGACTGTGGGACTAATGAGATAGCTCTCTCAAAGAGCAGGCACAAGCACGATCGACTGAGTGGCCTTCTTGTGTCCTATATGATTCTATAATTTGATTTTTGTTAATTTGAACTTGTATACCTTGTAATACTGACATAGATCTGTTTAAAGCATTATTCCAGATGTATTGTCTCTGTACAGTGTACTATTTTATACGCCTTTAAGGAATCCCTCTTGAGTATAATTGTATTGAAATAGAACCTTTCATGTCCCAAAGCACTTAATAATCAATAAAGTAGAATTGAAATCTAATCACTTTTATAATGTAGGGAAACAATTTACAGACAGCAAGGTCAGAGAAAAAAAAAACCCTGGACTTCTTTGAATGTGGTGCAGGATTTTTTACATCCACCTGCATGACTAGTTTGATGTGTAAATATTGTGGTTACAAGAGCAGGTCAGGCTACAATTTAGGCTTACTACTATTCTTTGCCACATTATACGCTGCCTCTTTTAATAATACTACCCTTAACTTCTTTAGTAATCTACAGATGGATCTTTCTTGCTGAGTTTTTGTTTTTTTAATGGAATGTATTTTGTTGAACATTTTAAATTGTTTCTTTAAATGTTTCCTTCTTGTTTATCATACCTTTTATTCTAACTGCCCAATAAATCTTAGACAGCTTTCCTGTACCTGTAAATTTAAATTCAATTAATAAATCTAGAATTTTAAAAAAAACCTAGTCTCAGGAATGGTGACCATGAAACCATTGTCAACTGTCGTAAAAAAAAAACATCTGGTTCACTAATGTTCTTTAGGGACAGAAATCTGCTGACCTTACCTAGTCTGGCATACATGTGACTCCAGACCCACAAAAATGTGGTTGACTCTTAAATGCCCTCTGAAATGGTCTAGCAAGCCACTCAGTTGTACCACATTTCTAGAGAAAAGTCTAAAAGGAATGAAACCAGATAGACCAACGGCATTGACCTTAACACTGTAAACAAAAACGACACACCCAGCCCTGTAGACCTTGAAAATTCCTCCTTACTAACATCTGAGGGCCTATGCCAAAATTGGGAGAGCTGCACCACAGACTAGTCAAGCAACAGCTTGACATAGTCATACTCACGGAATCATACCTTACAGACAATGTCCCAGACACCACCATCACATCCCTGGGAATGTTCTGCCCCTTTCGTCAGGCCAGACCCACCAGAGGTGGTGGCACAGTGGTATACAAGCAGGAGGGAGTGGCCCTGGGAGTCCTCAACATTGACTCCAGACCCCATGAAGTCTCATGGCATCAGGTCAAACATGGGCAAGGAAACCTCCTGCTGATTACCACCTACTGTCCCCCCTCAGCACAGACGAAACAGTGCTTCTCCATGTTGAAACCACTTGGAGGAAGCTCTGAGGGCGGCAAGGGCACAGAATGTACTCTGGGTGGGGGACCTCAATGTCCATCACCAAGAGTGGCTCAGTAGCACCACTACTGAGCAAGCTGGCCGAGTCCTAAAGGACATAACTGCTAGACTGGGTCTGTGGCAGGTGGTGAGGGAGCCAAGAAGGAAAAACCTACTTGACCTCATCCTCAACAATCTGCCTGTTGCAAATACAACTGCCCATGACAGTATTGCTGGGAGTGACCACCACACAGTCCTTGTGGTGATGAAGTCCTGTCTTCACATTGAGGAAACCCTCTTATGTTCATATGTTCCATCGTGTTGTGTGGCACTACCACTGTGCTAAATGGGATAGATTTCGAACAGATTTAGAAACCATGAAGTGTTGTGGGCCATCAGCAGCAGCAGAATTGTATTTTACCACAATCTGTAACCTCATGGCCCAGCATATCCCCCACTCTACCATTACCATCAAGCTGAGGGAGCAACTCTGGTTCAATGCAGAGTGCATTCTGTTCGGCGGAGAGTTTCATCTGTTGACTTTTTTTTATTAAAATAAAACCACCCAGTACCAGGCATAACTAAAAATGAGGTGTCAACCTGGAGAAGCTACAACACAGGACGACATTCATGCCAAACAGTGGAAGCACCATGCGACAGACAGAGCTAAGCAATTCCACAACCAACGGATCAGATCCACAGTTCCTCAGGTGGAGAGTTCAGGACATAAAGCTTAGGTAGGGTATTTTCTCTTCATTGACATAGATGCTTTTCTGCCCGTCTTCCCAGAATGTGCCTTATTAAAACCTCTTATCAGAAACCTAGTTTCTGTCATGTGACCAGAGCATCTCTTTCTACTGTCCTCATAAATAGTTTCTGATGGTTAGGCCATTGTCAGACAATGGAGTTTGGGTATCAGTCATCCACATACCATCCTGATAAAATAGAACTTTTGGTACCCATTTTCTGGATTTCAAGTTTGGAGTTGAAGAGTCTGCAGCAGTATTGTAAATCCAGTATTTCTGAATTTGTTGGAGAAACAGGTAGATGATTTGAAGGCACAATTAGAGGTAAATGGGTATGATTTAATTGCCATTTACAAAGACATGGTTACAGGGAGACCAGGACTGGGAACTGAATATTCAGGGATATTTGTCATTTAGGAGGGAAAGGCAGAGGGGAAAAGGTGGTGTTGCGCTGATAGTAAGGGACGAGATCAGTACATTAGTGAGAGAGGATCTTAAATCGAAGGAGCAAGATGTAGCATCAGTTTGGGTGGAGTTGAGAAACAGCAAGGGGCAGCACACATTGGTGGG
Organism: Heterodontus francisci; assembly: GCF_036365525.1. Classification (NCBI taxonomy): domain Eukaryota; kingdom Metazoa; phylum Chordata; class Chondrichthyes; order Heterodontiformes; family Heterodontidae; genus Heterodontus; species Heterodontus francisci. Next base: position 81,965,765 of record NC_090371.1, on the reverse strand, counting down.
AGTTGTTTCTAGGCCACCAAACTCTAGTGGTAATATTGGGCACAGTAGAAATTAGAGCTGCATGTAGCATGAGCAATACAGTAATAATGGGTGTCTTCAATTTACATATAGACTGGGTAACCCTGATTTGCACTAATGCTTGGGAGAATGAATTCCTGGAATGTGTACGAGATGGTCTTCTGGAGCAATATGTTGAAGAACCAACTAGGGATCGGGCTATTTGAGATTTAGTATTATGTAATGAGAAAGGGATAATTAATAACCTTGCTGTAAAGGAACCATTAGGAAATAGTGATCACAATATGATAGAATTTTACATTAAGTTTGAAAGAGATATAGTTCGTTCTGAAACGAGGGTCTCAAACCTGAAACAGGAAACTATGAAGGTATGAGAGGCAAGTTTGCTAGATTTCTGGCTACTAATGACATCAAGGGATATGGGGATAGTGGGGAAAAATGGCGTAGAGGTAGATGATCAGCCATGATCTGTTTGAATGGCAGAACAGGCTCGACGGGCCAAATAGCCTACTACTGCTCCTATTTCTTCTGATCCTATGAAATGCAGCCATTACCACAGGAAGGGTCATTTGCATTTTAATTACTTCACCAAATCATGTCCAGACATGAATCTTAGCTCGAGGTTCTTACAGTTCCATGTGCATTGGCAGCAAAGAAAAGGTCACCTGACCTCTCAACTCCATTTTGTTTTACAGGAAAGTGTCCGTTTCGGGTTTACTTCATAAGTTCATATTTATAGTTCATAAGTTTATATTTATCATTCATATTGATTGAGCATGACACCTTTTTGTATGTTTGTATGCACAGACTGAGGATTGTTTCAGGGTCCACACCTGGTACATACCTCAGCGAGTTCACTCAGTCAGGAGCTGAGCCCAGGGACAATCCCCAGTCTGCACTCCCCTATTGGAGAAATAATTTCCTCCCCTTTCTGTTGCTTGCTATGATCCATGCACAAATCAGAAAACACAGGGCTGAATTTTCGGACCCTGCTGATGTCAGGGATGTAGGAGGACGGGGTCTGAAAATTTTGAGACCAGCTGGCTTCCCGACCCTGTTCTCCTCACCGACTTGGGTTCGCGGCCTGGGAAGGCCACCCGCCCCCATGAGGTTGGTAGGCAGTTAGGTTTGTTCAGAGCCTTGTTAAATGTAGGTCATGGAAGCTGACTGGGATTTTCCAGTCTGCCTCCAGTTTCACAATGCCACGGGGCATATCAACAGCCTGGAGGCTCCTGGCAGGAACACATGGTTGCTCCCTGCCTGCCTGGGTTGGGGTACAGCCAAAGGGCACCCTGTTAAAGGATTCCCTCCCACCCACTCCACAGTGGTGGCCTGGTTGCTTTTTGTAGTTTTTTATTAAAGTTTATAAAAAGTGGCTGAGAAGTGGGAGGTGCCCTCCTAGTTACTTGTCTTGTACTTCAGCCAGGTGCTTCTCTGAAGCTGGAAGGTCTCTGTTTGGCAGTTTCCCACTGGAGGCAGGTACAGGACCCAGAAACAGTCCCGGCTCCTGTTTACCACCCCAAAGTGAAAATTCAGCCTGCAGTTTTAGTTTTCCTTCCACTGTTATTCCCTGATGTTAAATTTCTCACCTTTAAGTTGTTGAAATAACTTGACTCTTAAAACATGCAAACATACAAAAATGACAGAGAGGAAAAGGCCCTCTGATCCATCCAGCCTGTCCCATTCAACTATGATGCCTTGTGCATCACAATATTTAGACTCCCAACCCCACCTGAGAACATGTAATCTACTGGGTGAGGCAAAAGAAAATCAGATTACAAACCTAGATCAAAATGAGGGGAAAAAATCTGGGGAATTCCTCTCCAGCTCCCTTACACAATCAAAACTGGTCCAGGAGACCACACTGATCCTGTTCAGGCCATGCATTACAAGGCAACTATATGCAAGGGAATACAAGCCAAGTCTATGCAACCTGTCATCATTTTTACCTTCTAGCCCCCGGTATCATTCTGGTGAATCTGGGTTGCAACCCCTCCAAGGCCAATACACTGTTCCTGAGATGTGTTGCCCAGAACTGAACAAAGTGCTCCTGATGTGGCCAAACCAAAGCATTATACATACATCTAGAACAGAACTTTCATTGTATTCCAGTCCCCTTGAGATGAAGGCTAACACTCTAACAGTTTTTAATATTATTTTTGGCTACCTTTCCACTAGTTTTTAATGATTTCTGTACAAGGACCCCTAAATCTCTCTGTTTCTTCACAGTTCCCAGCTTCTCACCATTTAGGCAATAATCTGATCTTGCTCTTTCCCACATTGAACTTCAAATTCCATGATTTTGTCCACTCACTTTATCAATGACCCTTTGCAAAATTCTATTCCCATCTACATTACTTACTGTGCTGATTAACATACCGTCATCAGCAAATTTGGTTATATGGCTCTCTATTCCTTCATCTACATCCTTCATAAATATAGTAAAAAGCTGAGGCCCATGTACATATTCCTGGGTAACATTAATATATATTAATGACCTGGACTTGGGTATATAGGGTATAATTTCAAAGTCTGCAGATGTCTTCAAACTCAGAATTTTCATAAACCATAAGGAAGAAAGTAGTAACAGACTTCAAGAAGGTATTGAATGGTGAAATGGGAAGCGTGTAGTCATACATTTTGGTAGGAAGAAGGAAGAGCAGGAATATAAAAATAATGTAATTTTAAAGGGGATGTAGCAACCAAGAGACCTGGGGATGTCCGTACACAAAACTTTGAAGTGGTAGGACAAGTTGAGAAGGCTGTTAAAAAAAACACATGGGATCCTTGAATTTATCAATAGAGTGTTACAACCAGATGAGAAAGGTGTCTAGGGGTCCCTCTCAGCCTTCACCTGGTTTTACCATAACAGGGTTTAATTTTAAACACACCGTGTTTTGAGCTCCCCCTTGGTGAATCCTTGTTCATGGCTTTCCAATGATAAGGCAAAGAAATGAGCACAAACAGGCTTTCTTAGATTTAATGAAGAAAAATGATTTTTTTTATTCCTACATGGGATGTGGGCGTTGCTGGCCAGGCCAGCATTAATTGCCCTTCCCTAATTGCCCTTGAGAAGGTGGCGGTGAGCTGCCATCTTGAACCACTGCAGTCCATGTGAGTTAGGTACACCTACAGTGCTGTTAGGAAGGGAGTTCCAGGATTTTGATCCAGCGACAGTGAAGGAACGGCAATATAGTTCCAAGTAAGGATGGTGTGTGGCTTGGAGGGGAACTTGCAAATGGTGGTGTTCCCATGCATTTGCTGCCCTTGTCCTTCTAGTTGGTAGAGGTCGCGGGTTTGGAAGGTGCTGTCTAAGGAGCCTTGGTGTGTTGCTGCAGTGCATCTTGTAGATGGCACGTACTGCTGCCACTGTGCGTTGGTGATGGAGGGAGTGAATGTTTGTGGATGGTGTGCCAATCAAGCAGGCTGCTTTCTCTTTGATGGTGTCGAGCTTCTTGAGTGTTGTTGGAGCTGCACCCATCCAGGCAAGTGGAGAATATTCCATCACACTCCTGTTATTAAACTTAAACTTAAACTCTAATTCGGTTAACACGGCAATATCTGAAGAGTTTTTTGTGATGGGTCTTCAAGCTCACTGTATAGTCCTTGCTTGTAGGTAGATCTTGCTTTTCGTTGGAGCCCAGTATTCTTCTTAAACCTTGTTCACTGTAGGAGACTTTTCTCTCTTGGGTTTCATGTTTCTTCAATGGATTTTGAAGCTGGTGAGAAAGAGATGGGAGCAGACAGGAGAGGCTCTTTTCAATCCAGGAGTCAAGAGTATTCTGTCTTCAAACACTGTTTCTCCAATTTAAAACTCTCAGTTCAAAGTCTGCATCGGCTGCACAGTCATGTGACTAAACTGGTCTGACCACGTCTGTTCTGTGTATTGGGAGCAGGGGATAGCTGCTTTGTTCCAAAACTGTCTGCTAGTATACAAAAATGTCTTTCCGGCCAGGGCCTGGCAATTCCTTGCAAAAGGCTTTCTCTTCTTCCCAGCAACAATTTGAAGTTTAATGACCATGTTGCGAAATTAATTCTTGGCAGGTATGACAAGAGGAATAGAGTACAAAAGCAAGGATGTTATCCTAAACCTTTATAAACATTGGCTAGGCTACAGATAGAGTATTGTCTGTAATTTTGGGCACCACACTTTAGGAAGGATGCCAAGGCCATAAAAAGAGGAGATTTACTAGAGTGGTACCAGAGATGTGAGACTTCAATTATGTTGAGAGACTAGAAAGGCTGGTGTTGTTCTCCTTAGCACAGAGAAGGCTAAGGGGAGATTGAATCGTGGTGTTCAAAATCATGAAGGGTTTTGATAAAAAAAGGAGAAACTGTTTCCAGTGGCAGAAGGGTCAGTAACCAGAAGAAACAGATTTAAGGTAATTGGCAAAAGAACCAGAGGCAATATGAACACATATTTTCTAAAAAGTGAGTTGTTGTGATCTGGAATGCACTGTCTGAAAAGGTGATGGAAAAAGATTCAATAGTAACTTTGAAAAGGAAATTGGATAAATACTTGAAAGGAAACATTCACAAGGTGTTTTGTTGAATGGTAATTTTCTTTAATCCACTGACTGGAGATCTGAATTTATATATTTTTAAAAATACATTTTTGAAAGACAAGCTGCCAGCAAAGTCATCCTTTCAGCTTAAGATGATCACCTAGTTTGCAACACAGTGTCCTACTCTGCGATGCTTGTGAGGAGAGAGACAAAATGTCTGCTAAGTCCCGAGCAAGAACAAAGACCAGGAAGTTTAAAGGAACTACCTGTTCTCTCAACAAGAAGAAGAAATACTGCTGACTGCTATGTTTGGATCACTGTGTGACTGCCATGTGACAAGCCCCTCCCCATCTGTGGTTTTAAGCTGGTGTTTTCTCTGCAGCAGACAAGAAGCTTTTAGACTCTGACATGAAAAGACCCTAAGTGAGAGTTTCTCTCTCTCTCCATTCCGACTTGAAAGCTTTCAAACCCTGCCTGTTGACTGACCACCTTTGCATACTCCGGCTACAATCAAAAACTCCATTGAAGGAAATCATCGGCATCGCTATCTCCAAAGAGACTCACCAAACCAGTCATCTACCTCTTCAAACTAAAGTGTCAGGACCACTGAGTTCAGCTGGAAGCCAGCCCAATCACCAAACGCCACAGACTGTATACCTTTTTTATGGACTCTAACTCAACCAATCTACCTTTCCCCACTCTGTAACCTCTTTCTTTGTTAACTCAAGAAAACCTGTCAGATTGATTCTTGCTATGATCATAGCAAGTAAGTAATCAAACACCTACTGAATTGGCCAGTACATCCACTCTAACAAAGAATTAAACCTGTTGTGGTCAAACAAGGAGATGGAAAAGAGGGAGGCCCTTCGACCCTCCTCACTTGACCATAACAAAGGCAATAAGGAAAGAGCAGAAGAATGTGACAAATTGGATAACTCTACCAAAGAACCAGCAACGGCACGATGGGCTGAATGGCCTTCTGTGTTGCATTGTTCTATGATTCAAAAAGTGGTTGGTGATTGGCTGAAGAAGTTAAAAAAGACAAGGCACTAAAACTGGTTTGACTTCATGTAAAGGTACTTAAAAAGGTGGCCAGTAAAAAATTCTCACTTTTAATAGAACCTGTCACATACTTGTCATTATCTCGTAGAAATCATCAGAAATGTCAAAGGATTGGAAGGTTGCTGACACTACACCAATCTTAAAAAGAGGAAAAGGAAACTCCTGGTCAGTTAGCATAAAATTTGTCGTTGGTAAAGCTTTAGAAGGTATTCTGACAGAGTGGGTAATGATAAGTATGGCATGCTATGGTAAGAGGGACAAGCAGGGATTCATTATTTTAGCTGCAGGAATTAGCCCGTGCCTCCAATAGAATCTCTTATGTCTATGTGCACTTCTTTTCACCATTTTCCATTATGAATTCCTCTGTTCACATTTCTTATTGAAATTGCCTGTGTTAAGTATTTAACGCTGCAATTAGTGTTTCAACAGTGAAGACATTGCATCACTGTCACTGGGGGAAGGGTGTAATTAGAGTATGGCAAGTTTATATGGGCAATATCCATTACACATGTGGATATAAGGGCAGAAAATAGGAATTAAGAATCTGTGAACCCTGTTTTAATTATAGCCTGCTCTCTTCTGCCACTTCACTTGAAGATTACACTTAGCCGTGATTTCCTGGGGTAGATTTTCTTCTTCACTGGGTGGTAATTGAGTAAAGTGGCACCCACCCTTTCTGGAATCCACCCATATTTTCATTTCAGGTGTGTATCTATCAAGGGCGAGAAATCTGTTCCACCAGATTACCAGCCTAGTGTGATAAAGACTAAATCTCCCCTCCCATGTGTACAACACCATGGGAGATTGACTAGTTCAAATATACTTACTGTAGAATTTTTTTTCTAGCTCCTCAAAAGGAAAGCAGTAAAATGCTGCAATCTAAACAAGAAGCTATTATTTTGTGAATATCTTTTACATACAGTATTTTTTCTCCAGTAACTAACAGGACATGTTTTAGTCTGATCTACATGCATATGTGATTTATCAAACAGCTACAGCTCCTTAGATATTCTCCAAAGTAGATAGCAGAGGTAGATAGTGGATTTGAAGAACTGTCCACCACATTTGAAGATAACTGCTTGTTATACATGATAGATGTTTGCTGAAAAGTAGCTGGGATCCTTCTGTAAGCTTTTCAGACAATTTGATGAAACTTTTAATATTTGTGTTGTGTTCATTTCAGGACAAAATTCTTACTGAAGTTTTTTTTAACTGAAGGAACAGAAAGTACTGTCATTCTTCAGGTCAGGCAGCATCTGTCAACAGAGCACAAACCAGTTGAGTTTTCAGCATAATCTTTCCTCGGAGCGAAAAGATATTATGGTTGAATAGCAGTTAAAATTGATTAGAACAAGGGATGTTGGGGGGACCGGGGAACACAATGTACAAACACACAGGAAAGGGCATAGAATAAGCTGTAAAGAAAAAGGACATCTTCAAGGCACAGGATCTGAGAAGAGCTATAGGGAGATAAATGTGCAGACTGGAATATCTTAAATACTGGCAAAATGGAACAGTTCCAGTGGCCCAGAAGTCTGGTGGGAAAAAAAGTAATTATTATGACTAATAGCTGAATTAAGAAGCCTATGAAGATATAAATTAGCCAGAACTGATTCATTCTTTGTCACAGGTCAAACCAGATACAAAAGCATCTGGATAAGTGGAGAAGGTGGGCCAATGGGTCACAATGGCATTTAAAATGGACAAGTGTCAGGTAATGAGGGTAAGGAAGAGAAATAAGCAGTAGAAATATAAACTAAATGGCTCTGGGCTACAGACCAGACACAAGGTTCTAAAGGTATTGATGGATAGTTCACTGAGATCAGGAATATAGTGTACAACAGCAGTAAGAAATGTTTTCATTTACTACCTTAGATATCTTAGTGAACTATTCTTTAGCTGAAACAGGCAGCTTATCAGAGAACATTACTGTGCATTCACTGTAGTTCCTTTTTGAGACAATCCATATGTGACAAATAGGAATATTTTGTCTTCAGCTTATTCAGTGTTCAAATTTGTTAGTGTTAAATCAAACGTTGCCTTTCCTTACCACAAGTCAATGTGGAGGATTAAATACTGGCCTCAAAAATCCTTCTGGTTCATCCTGCAGTAACTTGATCAATAGTATGGTGGAAGTCCTACAATTAAGGCTAGGGTCCATATATACCAGGTCCTGACCTCTGATGTATCTATAGGGCCTTGTTTGGGGCAAGATAGCTGTCCAGCATCTGCCCCAAACACAATCTCCCACAGCAGAGGTGTTGTGGTGAGGAATGAGATTCCCAAGCAAGGTAGTGTCTCAGCCTTGGCTGGGATCCACAAGTAGGTGAATACAATGGATAAAAGGAGGAATATTGAGTTCCTTGCAAGAGCAAGTTTGGCCCAAATGGGACTCAAGGCCTGGGTCTTAGCCTATGCCCAGAGACTTTGAAGATTCTGTGAACAGATTGGTTCTCTTGCAAAGCAGGCTGTTGAACATTTAAAACTTAATCATCGTACCAGGGCTATCATGGTTGCCCTTAACGGTTGGCCTGTGTTGGGGCGAAGGGAGTCACTGATAGAGGTTTGTGGCAGTCAAACCCTGGCACTTCAGCCAGGGTTGAGAGCTGGCTGATTTTTAGGGCCTTCGCATCTATGGGAAAATAGCCAATGCTTCTGTTCAAAAGCTAATTAACTCAACATTGCTTTAGGGACTGGAATCGGCTATTTGAAATGTTAATACACGCAGTTAACAGATAGTCAAATAGTCAATTCTAGTCTCTCTGAATGTTGATTTTACTTCAGCTACTTAGTCAGAGTTACAGTTTCAATTACTATTAGGTGTCAAAAACAAACATACTATTAAATGAGCAGAATATTTCAGTTCACATCATATTGACTTAAGCATTAAAATGATTATCAGTCTAATAGCCTGTCCTTGCATAAGGGACCATTTGTTCATTTGTTCATCAAAAAGGCCTACATTTACATCAAAGAAAGGACCCTAAAGTAATTTAGAAACAGTCTCATGTCCCTAGTTTCCTTGGCTGTGCCGCTAAAGCAAGGGAGCTGATATGGGCTTGATTAGTTTCATTGTCCACGTAATTAAAAACAGTCAGAAACTGCTGAAAACGACATTTGGAAAGGACTACAAGGTTTTGAACTTTTTGTTTTGAACAGCTTAAGGGTGAATTAATATCATACCATCTCATTGTGCCAGCTTTCCAACAAGCCAATCTCGCACGCCTGAAGAGCATCAGGAACACGGTCAATGCCATATTGCTTAGGGGCTATAGAGGCGTCCCTGGCAGCCACCTTCAACAGGGAGTTAAGTCCCTTGAATATGCTAATAAGAGACCTATCACATGTTTTAGGACAAAACTGAAAATTGGTTTACCCTGAACATAGCAGGAGTTGAGTCTGTTGTATTCAGGATTACCAGCTGTACATGTGGCCTAGCCAGCAGTCCTGAAACAGATGGCTGGAGGCCACCACCATAAAATTAGGCTTTAAAAAACACTACCTAACTGTGAGGCCAGGAGGAACACTGGTAGTAGCTGGTACGATATTAATAAGGTCATTCTCTTGGTGACCCCACCAACCTAAGACATGCGCCAGCATCATACACATGGCTGGTGTCTAAAAGATGCAACAACATCTTCTAGATCCTTCTCGGGGATGATCAGCACCTAACTGTTCTCATGCTTCTTGGGCTCCTTTTGACTCATGCCCATTTGGGTGGAATAGCAGTGGAAAAGCCAGTCTATGGTCTGCTTAACAAAACTGTCATTAGCTGGGATAAGAAAGCATAATTGTTGGGGGAAAGACCAGAGAATAACTCTTAACTCTTCTGAGTCCTGTGTGATTTGTCATTGATCCTATGTGTATGACCATCACAAACTCACTTCCTGCTCTCTTCAGTAACCGGCAATGAGTATCACTCTCTGTCCAGATGAACTATCATCACCCAATAGGCTATTTACCTTTCTGAGCACCAATTCTCCATGACGATGATCTCCTTTTGCCTTCCAGACCTTTTGTCCTAACTACTTTCTCTGTTTCCTTGTCTACCTTAACCTCAATCATGTGTTTTCCTTCTGCATTTTGAACCAGTGCTTGATACCTGTACTTCATTATGACTTACTCAATCTTTAAGTCTTATGGGCTTAGTCACATTGCTAATTTAAATATGTAAATACGAATCTCCACGTTAAGAGCATTTCAGTGCTTTGTTAGCAAATAATTGATTGCAACTAAATTTAGTTGACAAATGTTGCTGCAATAATGCTAGACTGTAAAATAAGTAACATGGTTATTTTTGGATGCAGCCTACAAGTAAGTAAAAGCAAAATACTGTGGATGCTGGAAATCTGAATTAAAAACAAGAAATGCTGGAATCACTCAGCAGGTCTGGCAGCATCTGTGGAAATAGAAGCAGAGTTAACGTTTCGGGTCAGTGACCCTTCATCGGAACTGACAAATATTAGAAATGTCACAGGTTATAAGCACGTGAGGTGGGGGTGGGGCAAGAGATAACAAAGGAGGTCTAGATTGGACCAGGCCACATAGCTGACCAAAAGGTCACAGAGCAAAGACAAACAATATGTTACTGGTGTGTTGAAAGACAAAGCATTAGTACAGATTAGGTGTAAATACACTGAATATTGAACAGCAGCAAGTGCAAACCTGAAAAAAAACAGTGGGTAAGCAAACTGAACAAACAAAGATGAAATGAAATAAATGCAAAAAAAAGATTGTAAAAAATGTAAAAAAGAATGTTAAAAAAAAGGAAGAAAAAATAACTAAAAATGAAAGTAAAATGGGGGGCTGTCATGCTCTGAAATTATTGAACTCAATGTTCAGTCCGGCAGGCTGTAGTGTGCCTAATCGGTAAATGAGATGCTGTTCCTCGAGCTTGCATTGATGTTCACTGGAACACTGCAGCAATCCCAGGACAGAGATGTGAGCATGAGAGCAGGGGGGAGTGTTGAAATGGCAAGCAACCGGAAGTTCAGGGTCCTGCTTGCCCCACCCCCACCTCACTTGCTTATAACCTGTGACTTTTCTAATATTTGTCAGTTCCGATGAAGGGTCACTGACCCGAAACGTTAACTCTGCTTCTCTTTCCACAGATGCTGCCAGACCTGCTGAGTGATTCCAGCATTTCTTGTTTTTACTACAAGTAAGTAAGTTTTATTTCATATTTGTTTATTTCATATATATTGATTACTGTTGTTTCCTTGTACTGAAATTAATATGACAGTGATGCAGCAACATTAATTATGATTTTTCTTAAAGCTGGTATTCTAAAATGATACTTGTGTGTTCAAATCACTTATGTTTGAATGTATGGGAATCTTTTGATGCCAGTTTGCTGCAATATGGATATACACATAAAAGGTTTAATTACAAGAATGAGAAAAAAAATCCTGCTGTGACTCCTGTTCCTTAGTGCTCAGTGTTAAAGCAGACATGAAATACCTTCTTGTAAAAAATCAACACTCATTGATCTCTGCAAGCTTATTCCACCTGCTTTCTACTGATAGTCTCATGCCCCCGACATCTCCTGTTTATCCTTCTGTTGGTTAGTTCATTGTGATATAGGACGGAGGGAATGACCTGTTGGGTAATGATAACCAGAGTGTGGCAGGAAGGGACAGAGCGTACAAATGTAAGAGTGCACCAGCAGATAAGGCCAAAGATTGCAGAAATGGCAAAAAGACAGAGGCTGTAATTTTGCCGCTCTTGGTGGCTTTGGGCGGATGAGGCGGAAGCAGATGAGGACTCCGATTCCACCCCGCGCCTCCCGGCCACCAGCGTCATGTGCGGGGCAGCCGATTAGCGGCCCTGCAGCATATTTGTGACTTGAAAGGTCGTGCTGAGCAGCACTGGGGGCATGGCCACAACCGGAAAAGGCTGCTGTAAGCCCTTTAAAAAGATTTACAGCAATGAAATGCACCAGTTGATTCTTACCTGACATCAGAGGAAGACAGCTGGTGCTTACTGTGGAAAGTTTAGAGGAGAATATAAGGCTCTGTGCCTGCAAGGATTGAAGGAGGACTGGCAGTGTTCAGGAGCAGGAAAGTAAGAGAGAAAACATACAAGCTGCAGGGTCAATCACCAGTAATGGAGGGGATAAGTTTCCGCATGGCCCCCAGATTTTCTGCAGGTACTCCTCCAGGCGGTAGAGGTGAGGCAGGAGGTCCTCTTCAATGCAGATGGCAGAAGGCGGCCCTCGCAAGTGACCAAGAGGGCCTGGCTGGAGGTCGCAGAGGAGGTCAGCAGCCGTGGCGTTGTAAGGAGAACATGGCTCCAGTGCCTCCAGCGGGTCAATGACCTGCTTCACTCTGCCTGGGTAAGGGGCATTCCTCATTCATCTCATCGTTAATGTGTTGAGGGAGGGCCAATGTGTCCTCACGCTGCAAGGTGGAAGCCCTTCCTGATCATTGCTTGGCTGCTGCCTTGCATTGGGACGCAGATGGGCAAGTCTGAGATGCACGGTGATTCAGAAGTGTTCAAGTTGGGCACTACACTGGCATAGCAGTGAAATGCAACAACAAACCCTATGGGTGAGTGTATGAGATACCAACTAATATGTCTAAACTAAGTATTTTGTTTAAATAGGAAAAGAGGGCACATAATGCCCAAGAGAGGTCCCGGGGCGGTGGTGGCGTTGCCAATCAGGCATACTTTACCAGAATGGAGGAGGATGCCTTGGCGCTAGCAGGGGAGGACAGAGGACGTGCCGTAGCCGATGACGAGGCCGGTGGACCTGGCCAGGAGAGTGACCCAGTATGTGATGTAAGAGTGTATGGGGTTGGGGGGGGCAGGGTTGTGGTGATCGTCTAATGCACTGAAGTGTGCTCTCAAAAGTTGAATCACACAGATGTGACCAAAATTCAGGAAATAACATGTGCTTAAGTCTGGAGTGCTGATCAAACTGATCAATATGATTTTCCCTGCAGGTGAAACACAGCAGCGGCCAGGAAGCGTCTCAGTGGCTCCACCGTCCACCTCTGAGGATGAGGAGGGCGCCTCAGAGGGTGCACTGTCATATCCTCGCACCTCACCAAGCACCAGCGCAGAAACTTCCATCACGGTTGGGATTAGTGTATCCATGGAGACATCTTCGCATACAGGTGTAAGCACAATGCAGTTGCCGAGCCAGCCGCCAGAGGCAGAACCGGCCGATGCCTCACACACTCGAAGCAGTGTGGGAGGCCAGGCCAGTGCAGAGCCACAAGCTGATGACAAACCTCTGATAACAGCCATTCGTCGGGAGATGTTGCAGGTGCAGCATGCGGTGCATAGAGATCTGGCGGAGTTGCCAGAGACGCTGCGAGCTATGACTCATAGTCTGAAAACATCCATCCAGGGCATGAGTGCTGCAAACTCTCAGGCATTTGTCCATCTGGCATCCTTCGTTGAAAGATTGGTGACTACAGTGGAGGGGCCAGTACTGGATGCAATTCGTGACCTCAGAGCGAGTGTGGCCTCCCTGGACCAGAGCATCAGAGAGCAGACTCAGATGCGCAGGCGACAGGTCAAGGCTGCTCATCCGTCTGAGGTCACCGCTGAGGACCAGCCGAGCCTCAGCAGGGCACAGGGGGCAGCAGCAGATCGCATATGGGAGCTCCTTTCAGGGCGCCCCTGATGCATCCTGCAGCTCCTTGCTCCCTCTGCCAGTGACATGTGAACCGCAAACTCCCAGGGTATTAGAGGGTGCTGATGATATTTCTCATGAGCACCCTGATATGCCGCGGCCTGCACGGCCGTGAGCAGGCAGAGGACGTCTGCCAAAATCATCAAGAGCAGGGCGGCACCCTGATCAGCCACCTGCCTCTGGTGAGTCTGGTGGCGAGGGATCGCCCACACGCAAGAACACTTGCAAACGTATAAAGAAATCACAGTAACATCACTCCTGGTTCACTGGGTTACTTTCCAATTATTTATTTGATTTGTCAAGGAAAAAAATGGAATAAAATTTGTGAAATGAAAATTTAACATGACATTCCTGAATTTGCATCCAACATCGTAGCTCAACACCAGTAGTTTTATATGCAAAGTCACACACTTGGGTTGGGTTCATCGTGATGTGAAGGTGTGCATCGTTAGATCATCTCTCCCCCGAAGGTGAGTGTTTTTGCCCTCTCAGCACCTCACAATGGCTCCTCTCATACCTCAATGTCAATTATTTGAATATTAAGATCCTATCAAGAGAAACGCCTGCCTATTAGAGCCTCCCGGGTCTCTCTCGCACTTAAAGCCAAATGATATTCAGCTTCCTCTCCCCGATCATCATGTGACTGCTGCCCATCTTCCTCATCCGAAACTCCATCCTCGCCTGATGATGCTTCGCGCTGACCTTGATCATCCTCCAGGGCCTCTCCCTTTTCCATCGCCAGGTTATGCAAGGCACAGCAGACGACAATAATTCTGGAAACCTTGATGGTGCGTACTGCAGGGCTCCACCTAAGGGGTCGAGACACCTAAATCTCATTTTGAGCAGGCCAATAGTTTGTTCGATTGTCACTCTGGTGGCCACATGGCTTTCATTGTAACGTTCCTCAGCATGACAGCTTGGGATCCTCACCGGTGTCATTAGCCATGTCTTCAGAGGATAACCCCTGTTGCCAAGTATCCATCCCTCCAGGCTGTCAGGAGGGCTGTAAAGTGCAGGCACCTGGGAGTTTCGGAGAATGAAAACATCGTGACAACTCCCAGGGTAACGTGCACACGCCTGCATGATTCTCTTTCGATGATCACAGACGAGCTGAACCTTCAGTGAATGGAAGCCCTTGCGATTATTTATTTATTTGTATTTAGAGATACAGCACTGAAACAGGCCCTTCGGCCCACCGAGTCTGTGCCGACCAACAACCACCCATTTATACTAATCCTACATTAACCCCATATTCCCTACCACAGCCCCACCATTCTCCTACCACCTACCTACACTAGGGGCAATTTACAATGGCCACTTTACCTATCTACCTGCAAATCTTTGGCTGTGGGAGGAAACCGGAGCACCCAGTGGAAACGCACGCGGTCACAGAGAGAACTTGCAAACTCCGCACATGCAGTACCCAGAACTGAACCTGGGTTGCTGGAGCTGTGAGGCTGCGGTGCTAACCACTGCGTCACTGTGCCGCCTATAATAATGAATGCCCCTGACTGACCTGCTGTTGACCTAATGGCCACATGAGTACAGTCTATCACACCCTGTACCATTGGGAACCCAGCTAATGTGCTGAAGCCTCTGGCTCTCTCAGCCCGACTAGTGTTGTCCGTCTTGAATGTGATGAAATTGTTTGCACGTCGGAACAATGCATCAGTCACAACCTTTATGCAGTGGTGCACTGCTGCTAGAGAGACTCTACACAAGTCTGCCCTTGAAGCCTGGAATGAGCCACACACATAGAAGTTAACAGCTATTGTAACCTTCAGAGCGACCGGCATGGAATGACCACCGAGGCAGTTTGAGACAACATCCACAGCCAGCATCTCACAAAGAGATGTGACAGTCTCCCGTGACAGCCGTAGTCTTCTTCTGCACTGGAGTTCTGACAACTGCAGGTAGCTCAGACGCGGGCAATATACCCTGCCTGTTGGGTAGGCACGTCTCCTGACATGTGTTCACACCCGACCCACTCGACCACCTGCTCTCCCTCCCACATTATGAGGATGCACTGGGTCAGCTGGTTGCACATTCCCCTGCCCAGTTGTCCTCCTGTCCCTCCTTGGGGCACAGTCCTCCTCATCTGATGATCTGCCTCCAGAGTGCACAATTCCCATTGTTGCACTGATGACCAGATGCAATGACCACAGGTATTAGCTTCCAGCTGTTAGGACAGGCACACACAACCCCCTTCCTTTCACACAATACTCAGATCAGCTAGGGCCTGAGCAGCAGTGAGTAACACTCAGTTGAACCCTTCTGCACAAGCTGCAAATAACAACAATTGTTAGGACACACAAATACCATCAGAATAAATAAACAGCAAAAACACCCTCACGATTCACTGCCTGCCGCCCTTTTAAACTTGCCAGGTTCCCGAGATGCCATACGACCTGATTTATGGCCGTAAAATCAGAGAGCCCACGTAAAATTGCTGGCAATTGCTTTCTCAATGTCCTTAATGAGCTCTCAATTGCTTTTGGTCGGGCGGCGAGCGGAGTCTCGATCTTGCCCGACTTCCTAGGTTCATGAAATGGCATCTGTGCGTAATGAGGCCGGGGCCCCAACCCGAAGTCATCGCACGCCATTTTACCTCACGTACTCCTCCGACGGGACCCGAATCCCAAAGATAAAATTCCGGCCAGAGTTAAAGGCTCCGTATCTGAATGCATGCAAACAAAATGGATGAATTGTTAGCTCAAATAGAAATAAATATGTATGACCTGATAGCCATTACAGAGACATGGTTGCAAGGTGACCAAGGTAGGACCTGAATATTGAAAGGTATTTGATATTTCGAAAAGACAAAAAGTTAGGAAAAGGTGATGAAGTAGCTTTGTTAATTAAGGATGTCATCAGTATGTAGAGATAAGAAATAGGAAAGGTAAGAATTCACTTGGAGTAAATTTATAGGCCCCCTAACAGTTGCTTAACTGTAGGACAGAGAATCCAGGAAGAAATAAATGGGGCGTGTAAGAAAGGTACCACAATAGTCATGGTGACATTAATCTACATATAGATTGGATGAATCAGATTGACAAAGGTAACCTGGAAAATGAGTTCATAGAATTTTGTGGGACAATTTCTTAGAGCAGTATCTTTTAGAGCCAGTCATGAATCAGGTTATTCTAGACCTGATAATGTGCAATGAGACAGGAATAACCAATAAACTCATGGTAAAGGAGCCTTTAAGTGACAGCAATCATAACATGATAGAATTTCACGGTCATTTTGAAGGAAGAGGTGTCGGTCTAAGACGAATGTTTTAAGCCGAAATAAAGGTAATTACAAGGGTTTGAAGGCAGAGCTAGCTAAAGTGAACTGGGAAACTAGGTTAAAAGGTAGAACAGTAGAGATGCAGTGGCAGACTTTTAAGGAGATATTTAACAACTCTCAGCAAAGATTTATCCCAGTGAGAAAGAAAGATTCTTTGAGAAGGATGCATCATCTGTGGCTAAATAAGGAAGTTAAGGACAGTATCAAATTGAAAGAAACACTACAAATCTGCAAAGATTAGTTGTAAGTTAGAAAATTGGACAGATTTTGAGAACCAGCAAAGAATGGCGAAAAAATAATAAAGAAGGAGAAAGTAGAGCATGAGAGAAAATTGGCTTTTTATTTTATTCGCTCATGGGATGTGGGCATCTCTGGCCAGGACAGCATTTATTGTCCATCCCTAATTGCCCTTGAGAAGGTGGTGGTGAGCTGCCTTCTTGAATCGCTGCAGTCCCTGTGGGGTAGGTACACCAACATTGCTGTTAGGAATGGAGTCCAGGATTTCGACCCAGCGACAGTGAAGGAATGGTGATATAGTTCCAAGTCAGGATGGTGTGTGACTTGGGGGGGAACTTGCAGGTGGTGGTGTTCCCATGCATCTGCTGCTCTTGTCCTTCTAGGTGGTAGAGGTCACGGGTTTCGAAAGTGCTGTCGAAGGAGTCTTGGTGCGTTGCTGCAGTGCATCTTGTAGATGTTACACACTGCTACCACTGTGTGTCAGTGGCGGAGGAAGTGAATGCTTGTGGCTGGGGTGCCAATTAAGGGGGTTGCTTTGTCCTGGATGTTGTCGAGCTTCTTGACTGTTGTTGGAGCTGCACCCATCCAGGCAAGTGGAGAGTATTCCACCACGCTCCTGACTTGTGCCTTGCAGATGGTGTATAGGCTTTGGGGAGTCAGGAGGTGAGTTACTTGCCGCAGGACTCCTAGTCTCTGACTTGTTCTGGTAGCCACGGTATTTATATGGCTACTCCAGTTCAGTTTCTGGTCAATGGTAACCCCCAGGATGTTGATAGTGGGGGATTCAGCGATCGTAATGCCATTGAACGTTAAGGGGAGATGGTTAGATTCTCTCATGTTGGAGATGGTCATTGCCTGCCTGGCACTTGTGTGACATGAATGTTACTTGCCACTTATCAGTCCAAGCCTGGATATTGTCCAGGTCTTGCTGCAATTCTACACGGACTGCTTCGGTACCTGAGGAGTAGCGAATGGTGCTGAAGTAATATAAAAGAGAGAGTAAGAGTTCCTACAAGTAATTAAAAAGGAAAAGAGTAACTAAAGCTGGTGTTGGTCCTCCAGAGATTGAATCTGGGGAATTGCTAATGGAAAACAAGGAAATGGCAGAGGCATTGAACAGGTATTTTGTGTCTGCTTTCACTGTAGAAGACTTGGAAAATCTCCCAAACACACTTCAAAATCAAGAGGTGAAAGGGAGGGAGGAACTGAAAACAATCACCATCACTGGGGAAAAGGTGCTGGGAAAGCTATTAGACCTAAAAGCTGACAAGTCCCCAGGACCAGATGGCCTGCATCCTAGGGTCTTAAAGGAAATGGCTGCTGAGATAGTAGAGACTTTGGTTATAATCTTCTAAAATTCCATAGATTCTGGAAGGATCCCATCAGATGGAAAAATGTAACACCTTTATTCAAGAAAGGAGGGAGCCAGAAAGCAGGAAACTATAGGCCAGTTAACCTGACATTTGTCATCGGGATATTACTGGAATCCATTATTAAGGAAGTTGTAGAAGGATACTTAGAAAATCATAATGGGATCAGACAGAGCCAACATGTTTTTGTGAAAGGGAAATTGTGTTGAACTAATTTATTAAAGTTCTTCAAGGAAGTAACTAGCAAGGTGGATAAAAGGGAACCTGTAAATGTGGTATATTTGGATTTCCAAAAGGTATTAACTTTTTACAATTTATATAAATGACTTAGATGAAGGGACCGAAGGTATGGTTGCTAAATTTGCTGATGACACAAAGATAGAATTAGAATTAGAATATTACAGCGCAGTACAGGCCCTTCGGCCCGCGATGTTGCGCCGAGCTGTGAAACCATCTGACCTACACTATTCCATTTTCATCCATGTGTCTATCCAATGTCCACTTAAATGCCCTTAAAGTTGGCGAATCTACTACTGCTGCAGGCAGGGCATTCCACGCCCTTACTACTCTCTGAGTAAAGAAACTACCTCTCACATCTGTCCTATATCTATCACCCCTCAACTTGAAGCTATGTCCCCTCGTGTTTGCCATCACCATCCGAGGAAAAAGACGCTCACTATCCACCCTATCTAACCCTCTGATTATCTTATATGTCTCTATTAAGTCACCTCTCCTCCTCCTTCTCTCCAACGAAAACAACCTCAAGTCCCTCAGCCTTTCCTCGTAAGACCTTCCCTCCATACCAGGCAACATCCTAGTAAATCTCCTCTGCACCCTTTCCATAGCTTCCACATCCTTTCTATAATGCGGTGACCAGAACTGCACGCAATACTCCAGGTGCGGTCTCACCAGAGTTTTGTACAGCTGCAGCATGACCTCGTGGCTCTGAAACTCGACCCCCCGACTAATAAAAGCTAACACACCATATGCCTTCTTAACAGCCCTATTAACCTGGTTAGCAACCTTCAGGGATTTATGCACCTGGACACCAAGATCTCTCTGTTCATCTACACTACCAAGAATCTTCCCATTAGCCCAGTACTCTGCATTCCTGTTACTCCTTCCAAAGTGAATCACCTCACACTTTTCCGCATTAAACTCCATTTGCCATCTCTCAGCCCAGCTCTGCAGCCTATCTATGTCTCTCTGTACCCTACAACATCCTTCGGCACTATCCACAACTCCACCGACCTTAGTGTCATCTGCAAATTTACTAACCCACCCTTCTACACCCTCTTCCAGGTCATTTATAAAAATGACAAACAGCAATGGCCCCAAAACAGATCCTTGCGGTACACCACTAGTAACTAAACTCCAGGATGAACATTTACCATCAACCACCACCCTCTGTCTTCTTTCCGCTAGCCAATTTCTGATCCAAAGCTCCAAATCACCTTCAACCCCATACTTGCGTATTTTCTGCAATAGCCTACCGTGGGGAACCTTATCAAACGCCTTACTGAAATCCATATACACCACATCCACTGCTTTACCCTCATCCACCTGTTTGGTCACCTTCTCGAAAAACTCAATAAGGTTTGTGAGGCACGACCTACCCGTCACAAAACCGTGCTGACTATCTCTAATGTACTTATTCTTTTCAAGATGATTATAAATCCTGTCTCTTATAACCTTTTCCAACATTTTACCCACAACCGAAGTAAGGCTCACAGGTCTATAATTACCAGGGCTGTCTCTACTCCCCTTCTTGAACAAGGGGACAACATTTGCAATCCTCCAGTCTTCCGGCACTATTCCTGTCGACAATGACGACATAAAGATCAAGGACAAAGGCTCTGCAATCTCCTCCCTAGCTTCCCAGAGAATCCTAGGATAAATCCCATCTGGCCCAGGGGACTTATCTATTTTCACACTTTCCAAAATTGCTAACACCTCCTCCTTGTGAACCTCAATCCCATCTAGCCTCGTAGCCTGAATCTCTGTATTCTCAACAACATTTTCTTTCTCTACTGTAAATACTGACGCAAAATATTCATTTAACACTTCCCCTATCTCCTCTGATTCCACACACAACTTCCCACTACTATCCTTGATTGGCCCTAATCTAACTCTAGTCATTCTTTTATTCCTGATATACCTATAGAAAGCCTTAGGGTTTTCCCTGATCCGATCCACCAATGACTTCTCGTGTCCTCTCCTTGCTCTTCTTAGCTCTCCCTTTAGATCCTTCCTGGCTAGCTTGTAGCTCTCAAGCGCCCTAACTGAGCCTTCACGTCTCATCCTAACATAAGCCTTCTTCTTCCTCTTGACAAGCGCTTCAACTTCTTTAGTAAACCACGGCTCCCTCGCACGACAACTTCCTCCCTGCCTCACAGGTACATACTTATCAAGGACACGCAGTAGCTGCTCCTTGAATAAGCTCCACATTTCGATTGTTCCCATCCCCTGCAGTTTCCGTCCCCATCCTACGCATCCTAAATCTTGCCTAATCGCATCATAATTTCCTTTCCCCCAGTTATAATTCTTGCCCTGCAGTATATACCTGTCCCTACCCATCGCTAAGGTAAACCTAACCGAATTGTGATCACTGTCACCAAAGTGCTCACCTACATCTAAATCTAACACCTGGCCGGGTTCATTTCCCAGTACCAAATCCAATGTGGCATCGCCCCTGGTTGGCCTGTCTACATACTGTGTCAGAAAACCCTCCTGCACACACTGGACAAAAACTGACCCATCTAAAGTACTCGAACTATAGTATTTCCAGTCGATATTTGGAAAGTTAAAGTCCCCCATAACAACTACCCTGTTACTCTCACCCCTGTCGAGAATCATCTTCGCTAGGTAGGAAAGTAAGTTCCGAAGATGACATAAGGAGGCTAAAAAGGGATATAGATAGGTTCAGTGAATGACAAAGATTTGTCAAATGGAGTATAATGTGGGAAAATGTAAAATTGTACATTTTGGCAGGAAGATAATTCTTCTTTTTCTTCTTTGGCCTCCTTGTCTCGAGAGACAATGGTAAGCACCTGGAGGTGGTCAGTGGTTTGTGAAGCAGTGCCTGGAATGGCTATAAAGGCCAATTCTAGAGTGACAGACTCTTCCACAGGTGCTACAGATAAAATTGGTTGTCGGGGCTGTTACACAGTTGGCTCTCTCCTTGCGCTTCTGGCTTTTTTCCTGCCAACTGCTAAGTCTCTTCGACTCACCACACTTTAGCCCCGCCTTTATGGCTGCCTGCCAGCTGTGTCGATCGCTGGCAACTGACTCCCACGACTTGTGATCAATGTCACAGGACTTCATGTCGCATTTGCAGACATCTTTAAAGCGGAGACATGGACGGCCGGTGGGTCTGATACCAGTGACGAGCTCGCTATACAATGTGTCCTTGGGGATCCTGCCATCTTCCATGCGGCTCACATGGCCAAGCCATCTCAAGCGCCGCTGGCTCAGTAGGGTGTATATGCTGGGGATGTTGGCCGCCTCGAGGACTTCTGTGTTGGAGATACGGTCCTGCCACCTGATGCCAAGGATTCTCCGGAGGCAGCGAAGATGGAATGAATTGAGACATCGCTCTTGGCTGACATATGTTGTCATACATATAATAGATAATAAAGAAGATAATAAAGAAGCATATTATCTAAATGGTGAGAGATTGCAGAGCTCTGAGATGCAGAGGGATCTGGGTGTCCGAGTGCATGAATTGCAATAGGTTAGTATGCAGGTACAACAAGTACAGCAATTCGGAAAGCTAATAGAATGTTATTTATTGCGAGGGGAATTGAATACAAAAATAGGGAAGTTATGCTTCAGTTATACAGGGCATTGGTGAGACCATATCTGGAGTACTGTGTACAGTATTGGTCTCTTTATTTAAGGAAGGATGTAAATAAGTTAGAAGCAGTTCAGAGAGGGTTTACTAGACTAATACCTGGAATGGGCAGATTGTCTTATGAGGCAAGGTTGGACTGGCTAGGCTTGTATCCACTGGAGTTTTGGAGAGTAAGAGGTGACTTGATTGAAACATATTAGATCCTGAGGGGTCTTGGCAGGGTGGATGCGGAAAGGATGTTTCCCTTTGTGGGAGAATCTAGAACTAGGGGTCACTGTTTAAAAATAAGGAATTGCCCATTTAAGGCAGAGATGAGGAGAAACTTTTTCTCTCAGAGGGTCGTGAGTCTTTGAAACTCTCTTCCTCAAAAAGCAGTGGAAGCAGAGTCTTTAAATATTTTTAAGGCAGAGGTAGATAGATTCTTGATAAGCAAGAGGGTGAAAGATTATTGGGGTAGGCGGGAATGTGGATTCGAGGTTACAATCAGATCAGCCATGATCTTATTGAATGGCGGAGTAGGCTCGTAGGGCCGAGTGGCCTACTCCTGTTCTTAATTCGTATGTATGTTTCTCTGTTTGTATATTTGATAAGGTACCACATCAAAAGTTATCAGACAAGATAAGAGCATATGGTGTAGGGAGTAACATATTAGCCTGGATAAAGGACTGGTTAGCTACCAGGAAGCAGAGAGTAGGGATAAATGGGTCTTTTTTGAATTGGCAAGCTGTAACTAGTGGAGTGCCACAGGGATCAATGCTGGCGCTCAACTATTTACAATTAATATCAATGACTCTCGGATGAAGGGACCGAATGTATGGTAGCTAAATATGCCGATGACACCAAGATTGGAAGGAAAGTAAGTTGGTAACAGGAGACGAAGTTTCTGCAAAGGAATATAGATAGGTTAAGTGAGTGGGCAAAAAATTGGCAGATGGAGTATAATGTGGGAAAATGTGAACTTGTCCATTTTGGCAGGAAGAATAGAAAAGCTGTATACTATTTAAACAGAGAGAGATTGCAGAATTTGCAGGTAGAGAGGGATCGGGGAGTCCTGGTACATGAAACACAAAAAAGGTTAGTATGCAGGTACAGCAAGTGATTCAGAAGGCCTCCCTGGGGGGTGCCATCAGAGTCTGAGGCTGTAAGGCCTAAGGAGGGGGCCGCCGTGATAACGGCGGCCCCCACAGCCCTGACACCGCCACTAGAGGGGTACTCCCTCTGAATGCCGGGACCTGCCTGCTTGGCCCCGGCAGAAAAATAAAGTGTCTTTGTCCCCTGCGAGGACGCCTTTCTCGGTAGTGCTACTGAGGCTTCTGAGCTTCCGGCCCTCTGATTGCGTCGGCAGTGTGAAGTGCCCACCCGCCATCCTTAATTGGATGGCGGGCCTGGCAGTGGCCAAGTAAGAGACTGCCTCTGGGAAGATTGCCACTAAGTTCCCGCTGTCG
This sequence comes from Heterodontus francisci, assembly GCF_036365525.1. Taxonomy (NCBI): domain Eukaryota; kingdom Metazoa; phylum Chordata; class Chondrichthyes; order Heterodontiformes; family Heterodontidae; genus Heterodontus; species Heterodontus francisci. The sequence continues at coordinate 81,942,342 of NC_090371.1, read as the reverse complement.
GCCCTTGTGTGCTCAGGACCTGTATATGGTCTCGACTTCAGGACTTACCCCTTCCAGGAAAATCCTGGCCTTTATCTGTCCTACAGGATTCACAACTTCCTTTCGACTTCAGCTTCTTTATTTAATGTAGCTAACAAAGTCAATCAGTTTGTTCCTTCTCTAATCCAGCATATCATCACTCAATTTTTCTGGTTTCTATTGCAACCTCCTACATAAAGGTTCACAAAAATCTTATTGGAACACCCAGTACTTTTAATATTCAAGAATTGGACTTCAAAATGGAAAAGATTCAGGCTGTTGTTACAGTTGTTTCTGGAAACAGCCCACCTTTATAAAAACCTATGGAACATCTTCAATGTGCAGTGTTCTCTCTGTATGGAAAGAACTGATAGAAGATTGTTAACTTAATTGGGGCTGTAATCCTCAAAATGTTTTCCTTACACTATGTTTTTACCTGGCTATACTTAGGAAAATAACTTGACCATCAAGAAATGTCTATCCCTTTGTGCTCAAGGCATGCTGCTAACAGGATTCTTGTAATTTCATGATTTATTGGTTTCCCGTGAGTTAGATGCAGTGGCACAGTGGCGCAGTGGTTAGCACCGCAGCCTCACAGCTCCAGCGACCCGGGTTCAATTCTGGGTACTGTCTGTGTGGAGTTTGCAAGTTCTCCCTTTGTCTGCGTGGTTTTCCTCCGGGTGCTCCGGTTTCCTCCCACATGCCAAAGACTTGCAGGTTGATAGGTAAATTGGCCATTAGCAATTGCCCCTAGTATAGGTAGGTGGTAGGGAAATATAGGGACAGGTGGGGATGTGGTAGGAATATGGAATTAGTGTAAGATTAGTATAAATGGGTGGTTGATGGTCGGCACAGACTCGGTGGGCCGAAGGGCCTGTTTCAGTGCTGTATCACTAAAAACGAAAAACGTCATTAAATCATCCTCTGTATGCCTAATTCTTTAATGTAATGGTCAGCTACTGGCAACTGCATTATGAAGTAAGCTGATATTATAAGTAACCACTGACATTCTTTATAATGCAAATGCCTTGCCTTGTCAAAGAATGATTGCATGAGAGATTCATTATTTGTAAAATTTAGTGGAATGTCTGAACCAAATAAATTTTGGTTTAGATCCTTTCTCTGAGTGATTGCCCATTGAGGTAGCTAGAACAGGAATCCTGCAACCTTATTTCCATCTTCATTCACCATTCTCTGCAAAGAAAGGTTTGCATTTACGTATCACCTTTCACAACCTTGGGACTTCCCAAAGCACTTTATAGGCAACAAAGTACTTTTTGATAAAAGAAAAATAATGTAGATGCTGCAAATCTGAAATAAAAACAGAAAGTGCTGGAAATACTCAGCAGGTCTGGCAGCATCTGTGGAGAGAGAAAGAGAGTTAACATTTCAGGTCTGTGACCTATCATCAGAACTTTTTGAATTGTAATAACTGTTGTAATGTCGGAAATGCAGCAGCCAATTTACACGCAGATAACAATGTGATAATGACCAGATAATCTGTACTTCAGTAATGTTGATTGAGGGATAAATATTGCCCAGGACACCAGGGATAACTTCCCTGCTCTTCTTCAAAATAGTTTCATGGGATCTTACATGTCCACCTGACAGAGCAGAGCCTTGTCTGAAAGGCAGCACCTCAGACAGGGCTGCACTCTCTTGGTATTGCACTGGAGTACCCGCCTTTATTTTATGCTCAAGTTTCTGGAGTGCGATTATGAACCCACAACCTTCAGACGAAGAGACAAGACCAGTTGAATGATAGTGGACACAACCATGATGTCTGTCCAGTCTCACCTACTGGTTTAAGTAATTATGTGTACCTTGAGAAAGGTTTCTCATTTTCCCCTTCAAATTCCAAATAATCTGGCTGAGAACTCACCACTTTGGTGCAATGCACACAATTGCCTGAACTGCGCATGGAGTGTGTTTCAGCATTTGATGGCATTGCTCCTGTTTTGGAGAATTTACTGTATTGATTTCTCTCAATACCTCAATGTCTGCTTTGGCCTCTGGGATCTCAAAATTTGCAATCTTGGAATCTATCAGTTTAATGCACTTCAAACGTAAATCCCTTCCAATCTATAATTTCTTGAGCTCATCATTTGATGTGATGGGATGCTATGTGGAGAATTGTATTTTAGTTGACTAATAAGAAAACGTGTTTTGGTGCACATCATGTCTTAATTGGCAACAGATTACAAAAGAGGAGCTTGACAGCAGTCATGATGCCTTTATCTTTTGCCAGCTCACTGTACCATCAGCATTTGTGCCACCACAAGAAACTGGAGGGTGACTACTGGGTGACAAGGGCTAACCATTGACCACCTGGTTCATAACTCTGGTGCGCAATCCACACACACATGAACAATGTCCCTTCTAATTTTTTTCCATTTTACGTGGCCTGTTCATTTCAGTACGCGGTACCTTTAATTTTTTTGTGCCATAACATAAAGTGGATAGCTTGTGAGCGGCCTGCGCAGTACCTTACATGTGTAGCTTACAGGAAGCATTGCACGTGGGCAACCTGCCTATAACAAGAGCCATGCTGCCACACAGAATGTCATTGAACAGACCATCGGGCTGCTTAAGCAATGCTTTCAATGTCTGGATCACTCTGGAGGAATCCTGCAGTACTGTCCAGAAGACAGTTATGATTCACCATGATCTGCTCTATCCTGCACAACCCTTACCATCATGTCTATGGCATACAGCTTAATAGGAATAGAAGGAGGAAGAGGAGCAGGAGAAGGAGGAAAAAGAAAAGAAGAAAGAAGAACAAGAGAAGGAGGCAACCAACATGTCCCCTTTCCAGTGGGCTCTTATGATCAGCTCATTTGAATGCAGTGAGCACAACCCCAGTTCCCCACTCACTACCAGTTTCATATCTTTCTCCTGTTAGTGATCATCGCAGCATCCTCTTGGTCACAATGCTGAAATAAAAGCCACCAAAAAACAATCATTTCAAACCAACTTTATCAATAAAAACTATTCAATATTCTATACGAAAGTCAACTAATCGCTCTTGTGCTTGTCTTCCATTTGCCTTTGTCTGATGCCGTGCTCCTTCACAGTGCTACCCCAGTGGCTGCAGCATGGCTGGTGGAAGGCTGCTGACTTTCAGTGGGGGAGACTGCATATGTCCATACAGAATGATCTCACACAGCTCTGGCCCCATAATTCTTCAAGTGAGAACCAGCCCATATACAAGAAATTGAGAGGGGAGATGAAGAGGAAAGTAAGACTGGAAAAGAGACAACATGAGAATAGAATGGCAGTCAACATAAAAGGGAATGGGCATGTAAACAGTAAGCGGGTAATATGAGGTGGTGTGGGGCCTATTAGGGACAAAGACGGTAATATATGCTTTAAGGCATAGGGCAAGGCTGAAATACATAATGAGTACTTTGTATCTGAGGAATCTGACAAAATATTAGTGGAAGCGGAGAGAGTAGAGGCAAAGAATAGGGTGAATATTGAGAGGGGGGAGGGACTAAAAAGGCTAGCTACTTGGCTATACTTAGGGTAGTTAATCACCTGGTCTGGACGGCTTACATCCCAGGTTGCTAAAGGATGTGGGGTGGAGATAGAAGAAGGGCTTGCCATAGTCTTCCAGGCTTGGCTAGATACGGGGAAATGCCAGAAGATTGGAGAGTGGCAAATGTGACACCCTTATTCAAGAAGGGTGTAAGGACAGACCTAGCAACAACAGGGCAGTTAGTTTAACATCAGTGGTGGGTATGATTTTAGAAACAATAATCAACAGGTTTGAGTTAATTAAGGAGAGCCAGCATGGATTTGCTTGACTAATCTAATTGAATTTTTGATGCAGTAACAGAGAAGGTTGATGAAGGGAATGCAGTGGATGTTGTTTATATGGATTTTAAGAAAGCATTAGATAAAATACCACATAAAATGCTGGTTAACAAAATTGAGGCTCATGGAATAGGAGGGTCAGTGTCCAATTGGATAAAAAAATTTGGCTTAAGGACAGAAAACAGCGTGTCATCGTAAATCGTTGTTTTTCAGACTAGAGGATGGTAGACAGTGGTGTTCCCCAAGGGTGAGTGCTGGGACCACTGTGTTTTTTGCTATCAATAAATGATTAGGATCGTGGAATATAGATTAGAATTTCAAAATTTGCTGATGACACCGAACTTGGAGGTGTGGCAAACATTGAGGATGATATACATTGCTTGAAACAGGACATAGATAGTCTAGCAGAATGGGCAGAGAGGTGGCAGATGGAATTTAAAACTGACAGTTTTGAGGTGATGCATTTTGGCAGAAGGAATAGGGAGAGGCAATATATACTTAATGGAACAGTTCTAAAGTGTGTGTAGGAAGAGAGGGGCCCGGGGTGCATATGCATAGATCTTTGAAGGTGGCAGGACATATTGAGAGAGTGGTTAGTAAAGCATATGGGTTCTTGGGCTTCATAAATAGCAGCAATAAGTACAAAAGCAGGGAAGTTGTGCTGAAACTTTATAAAGCTCTGGTTAGGCCCCAGCTGGAGTATTGTATTTAGTTCTGGTCCAAGAACACAAGAAATAGGAACAGTAGTAGACCAGGTGGCCCGTCGAGCCTGCTCCACCATTCAAGACGATCGTGGCTGATCTTAGGCTTCCACTACACTTACCCGGCTGCTCGCCATATCCCTTGATCCTGTGAGAGACCAAAATTCTGTCTATCCCAGCCTTAAACGTATTCAGCGATGGAGCATCCAAAACCCTCTGGGGTAGAGAATTCCAAAGATTCACAACCATTTGAGTGAAGTAATTTCTCCTCATCTCAGTCTGAAATGATCAGCTGCTTATCCTGGGACTGTGCCCCCCGTGTTTTAGATTCGCCAACCAGCAGAAACAATCTCTCGCTGTCTGCCCTATGCAACCTCTTCAGAATCAGATCAACTCTCATTCTTCTAAACTCCAGAGAATATAGTCCCAATTTACTCAGCCTCTCATCATAGGACAACCCCTAGCATCCCATGGACCAATCTAGTGAACCTTTGTTGTACCGCCTCCAATGCAAGTATATTGTTTCTTAAATGTGGAGACCAAAACTGCACACAGAACGCCAGATGTAGTCTCACGAAAACCCTGTACAATTGTAGCAAGACTTCTTTATCCCTGTACTCCAATCTCCTTGCAATAAAGGCCAACAAGCCACTTGTCTTCCTAATTGCTTGCTGTACTTACATGATAACTTTTTGAGTTCCTTGTACAAGCACACCCAAGTCTCTTTGATCAGCAACACTTTACAAGTTTCACACCTTTTAAAAAATATTCTGCTTTTCTATTCTGACTACCAAAGTGAATAACTTCACACTTCCCTGCATTATACTTCATCTGCCATCTTGTTGTCCACTCACTTAACGTGTCTATATCTCTTTGCAGCCTCTCTGTGTCTTTTGGAACTTAGATACATTAGATCTAAGTGAACTTAGATACATTACTCTTTGTCTCTTCATCTAAGTCATTAATATAGATTGTAAATAGCTGAGGCCCCAGCACTGATCCTTGCGGCACTCCACTATTCATTACTTGCCAACTTGAAAATGTGCCGTTTATGCCCACTCTTTGCTTCCTGTCTGTTCACCAATCCTCTATTCACGCTTATATATTACCCCCAACACCATGAGCCCTTGCCTATTAACCTTTTATGTGGCACCTTATCAAATGTCTTTTGGAAATTGAGGTATACGACATCTACTGGTTCCCCTTTATCTACCCTAGTAGTTACATCCTCAAAAACCACAAAAATAAAATTTGTCAGACAGGATCTCCCTTTAGTAAAACCATGTTGACTTGTTCTAATCATTCTGTGCTTTTCTAAAGCATTGTTAAGACTTTTTTAATAACAGATTCCAGCACTTCCCCGATGACTGCTATCAGGCTAACTGGCCCGTAGTTTCGTGTTTTCTCTCTCCCTCCTTTCTTGAAAAGCAGTGTAACATTTGCCAACTTCCAATCTGAAGGGACCATTCCCAAATCTAAAGAATTTTGGAAAATCATAGCTAATGCATCCAATATCTCTGCAGCTGTCTCTTTTAGAACCCTAGGATGTAGGCCATCAGTTCACAGGGGACGGAATATTATGTTAGGAGTGACGCCCTGCCCACTGGTCATAAAATCAGGGGCGACCAAACTCCGCTGGGACTGGGAGCCACGTCAGGATTTTATGTGGCCCAGGTGCTTAATTGGACTTAGAGTCATAGAGTCATAGAGTTGTACAGCACAGAAACAGGCCCTTCGGCCCACCGCGTCCATGCCGACCATAATGCCTATCTATACTAATCCCACCTGCCTGCATTAATTCCATATCCCTCTATGTCTTGCTCATTCAAGTACCTGTCCAGATGCCTCTTAAATGTTGCTACTGTTCCTACCTCCACCACCTCCTCTGGCAGCTCATTCCAGATACTCACTATTCTTTGTGTGAAAAATTTATCCTTTTGATCCCCTGTAAACCTCCTCCCTCTCACCTTAAATCTATGCCCTCTAGTTTCAGTCACCCCTACCATGGGAATCAGACTCTGGCTATCTACCCTATCTATGCCTCTCATAATTTTATATACCTCTATCATGTCCTCTCTAAGCCTCCTTCGATCCAGGGAAAACAGACCCAGCCTATCCAATCTCTCTTTATAACTCAAGCCCTCCAAACCAGGCAACATCCTTGTGAATCTTTTCTGCACCCTCGCTAGCTTAATCACATCTTTCCTATCGTGTGGCAACCAGAACTGCACACAGTACTCTCCAAATGCGGCCTAACCAACGTTATGTACAACTGTAACATGACATCCCAACTCTTCTACTCAATGCCTTGGCCGATGAAGGCAAGCATGACATAAGCCTTCTTCACCACCCTGTCTACCTGTGTTGCCACTTTCGGGGAACTATGTACTTGCATCCCAAGGTCTCTCTGCTCAACAACACGCCCCAGGGCCCTGCCATTCACTGTATATGTCCTTCCCAAAATGCATCACTTCACACTTGTCTGTGTTAAATTCCATTTGCCAATCCCTTGCCTACTTTCCCAGTTTATCTATATCCCGTTGTAACCTTAGACAGCCTTCTTAACTGTCCACTATACCACCAATTTTGGTGTCATTTGCAAACTTACTAATCATGCCCCCTACATTCACATCCAAGTCATTAATATATATGACAAACAACAGAGGGCCCAGCACCGATCCCTGCGGCACACCACTGGTCACCAGCTTCCAATCTGAAAAACAACCCTCCACTACCACCCTCTGCCTCCTATCACCAAGCCAATTTTGAGTCCAATTGGCTAGTTCACCCTTGATCCCATGTGTTCGAACCTTCTGGACCAGCCTACCATGCGGGACCTTGTCAAAGGCCTTGCTAAAGTCCATGTAGACAATGTCCATCGTCCTGTCCTCGTCAATCCTTTTGGTCACCTCCTCAATCAAATTCGTGAGACATGATTTCCCACGCACAAAGCCATGCTGACTATCCCTAATCAGACCTTGCCTTTCCAAATGCATATAAATCCTGTCTCTCAGAATCCCTTCCAATAACTTTCCCACCACTGATGTAAGGCTCACCGGCCTGTAGTTCCCTGGCTTATCCCCGCTGCCCTTCTTAAATAAAGGCATAACATTAGCTATCCTCCAGTCTTCCGGTACCTCACCCTTGGCTAATGATGATACAAAAATCTCTGTCAGGGCCCCAGCAATCTCCTCCCTTGCTTCCCATAGCATCCTAGGATACACCTGGTGAGGCCCTGGGTATTTATCCACCTTAATGCGCTTCAAAACCTCCAACACCTCCTCCTTTGTAATGTTGATATGCTCCCCAGGATATTGCTGTTCCCTCCCTTGAACTCACTAGCTTCCATGACCTTCTCCATGGTAAATACAGATGAAAAGTATTCATTTCAGACCTCGCCCACTTCCTGTGGCTCTACACATAGATTACCACATTGATCCTTAAGGGGACCTACTCTCTCCCTAGCTACCCTTTTACTCTTAATATACTTATAAAATCTTTTAGGATTCTCCTTTATCTTATCTGTCAAGGAAATCTCATGGCCCCTTTTCGCCCTCCTAATTTCCTTCTTAGGTGTACTTCTACATCCCCTATACTCCTCGAGGGACTCACTTGCTCCCAGCTGCCTATACCTGACATATGCCTCCTTCTTTGTCCTGACCAGACCCTCAATATCCATCGTCAACCAAGGTTCCCTAAACTTGCCAGCCTTGCCCTTCCATCTAACAGGAACATGCTGGCCCTGAACTCTTCCTATCTCACTTTTAAAAGCCTCCCACTTGCCAGACGTCCCTTTACCTGTAAACAGACTTTCCCATTCAACTTCTGAGAGTTCCTGTCTGATGCCATCGAAATTAGCCTTCCCCCAATTTAGGACTTCAACCTGAGGGCCAGTCCTATCCTTTTCCATAACTATCTTGAAGCTAATTGAGTTATGGTCAAAGTGTTCCCCCACTGACACATCAACATCCTGCCCAGCCTCATTTCCTTCGAGGAGGTTGAGTATAGACCCTTCTCTAGTAGGGCCATCCACATACTGCTTCAGAAAACTATCCTGGACACACTTAACAAATTATTCCCCATCTGATCCCTTAGCACTAAGGCAGTCCCAGTCAACATTAGCAAAGTTAAAATCACCTACTATTACAACCCTATAATTCATACACCAATCTGTGATTTCCCTACATCTTTGCTCCTCCAATTCCCTCTGACTCCCCATATGGACTCGCTGGATATTCCCCTGGGATAGCCACTGCTGGACATGGCAGGACTGCAGAGCTTACATCTGATCCATTGCTTATGGGATCACTTTTCTGTCTATGGCATGCTGCTTACGCTGTTTGGAATGCAAGTAGTCCTATGTTGTAGCTTCACCAGGTTGACACCTCATTTTGAGGTATGCCTGGTGCTGCTCCTGCCATGCCCTCCTGCACTCTTCATTGAACCAAGGTTGGTTTCCCAGCTTGAGTGGGACTTTCACCTCTCTGAGCCACGAAGCCAGTCAGTGGGCCGGCAGCTCATGTGCAATACCAGGAGAGACTGACTATTTAAAAAACATTTTTGAAGCAGCTTGTTTGCCAAGATACCTGCTGGGAGTAGCATTTTTCTGTTTCTACAAGATCAGCAGAAGCCCTGAAGAAACAGGTCACCTTTGACCCAAAAGGCTTATGAGTTGACCTTTCTTGTGCATTGGTGAAGGATGTTATACTATACAGAAGCTTTTCTTAAATGATTGCTTTAACTGTTCCACTACATGTCAGCTTATTTTATTACGTTTGGAAGTACAAATTACAATATATGCACTCCATTTTACCAAAATAACTTGAGTTACCTCTGTTAGTCTTTCTCTCTATTTCAACTTTCAGGCTTTTAAAAACAAAGCTTTAGTGTACTTCTTGAATTATTTTGTTTTCTCTTAAATTTTTAATTCTTGACCTGCTCTATTGATTTTTCCATTTACCTATATTTAAAAAAAAAGATTTCAAAGCAACTTCTTAGTGGGTGCTGGAAATTTTTGATTAAATAAATGGGGCTTCATAAATGGCACTGACCAAATGTTTATATCCTGGAAACAAATCATTAGTTGGTTGCTGAAGGTGCCGCATGAATGTAATTAAGAGCTGAGGTCAACTTGATTGACAGGAGCTACTTGTTCTGATAGTTTTTCTGCTGCTTGTGTATCTGCACCAGAAGCATAGAAATCACACTTTTCATTGCTATCTGCTATAGTAGGGCCCTTATAGCATCATGCCAAGGTCTTGCCCTGCTGGATATTTGAGATACCATTTCCTTTTAAGGAACATAGCAGAGATGAGGGAATGAAAAAGGACATTTTGAGGAGCACGAACAGAGGTTTTTTTAAATCTTATGTAAGGTTCAGAGAAAGTAAATAATGAAAGATTGTTTGTATTGAATGACAAATCATTAACAAGACAGCAAAGACTTAGCTAAGATGTTGGGGGAGGTGATGGTATAACATTATTATCACTGGACTAGTAACCCAAGGACCCAGGATATTGCTCTGGGGACATGGGTTCGAATTGCACCACAGCAGAAGGTGGAATTTGAATTCAATTAATCAATCTGGAATCAAAAGCTAGTCTAATGAAACCATTGTCGATTGTTGTAAAAACCCACCTGGTTCACTAATGCCCTTTAGAGAAGGAAATCTGCAGTCCTTACCAGGTCTGGCCTACATGTGACTCCAGCCCAGCCCTGTTGACCCTGCAAAGTCCTCCTTACTAACATCTGGGGGCTTGTGCCAAAGTTGGGAGAGCTGTCCCACAGACTAGTCAAGCAACAGCCTGATGTAGTCATACTCATGGAATACAGACAATGTCCACCATCCGCATCAGCATCACCATCCCGGGGCACGTCCAATCCCACCAGCAAGACAGACCCAGCAGAGGTGGCGGCACAGTGGTATACAGTTGGGAGGGAGTTGCCCTGGGAGTCCTCAACATCAACCCCATGAAGTCTCATGGCATCCTGCTGATTACCACCTACTGCCCTCCTTCAGCTGATGAATCAGTACTCCTCCATGTTGACCACCACTTGGAGGAAACACTGAGGATGGCAAGGGCACAGAATGTACTCTGGGTGGGGGATTTCAACATCCATCACCAAGAGTGGCTCAGTAGCACCACTACTGGCCGGATCCTAAAGGACATAGCTGCTAGACTGGGTATGCAGCAGGTGGTGAGGGAACCAACAAGAGGGAAAAACATACTTCACCTCATCCTCACCAACCTGCCTGCCGCAGATGCATCTGTCCATGACAGTATTTGTAGGAGTGACCTCCACATAGTCCTTGTGGAGACGAAGGCCCACCTTCACATTGAAGATACCCTCCATCGTGTGGTGTGGCACTACCACAGTGCTAAATGGGATAGATTTCAAACAGATCTAGCACTGCAAAACTGAGCATCCATGAAGTGCTGTGGGCCATCAGCAGCAGCAGAATTGTACTTATCCATAATCTGTAACCTCATGGCCCGGCATATCCCTCACTCTACCACTACCATCAAGCCGGGAGACCAACACTTGTTCAATGAACAGTGCAGGAGGGCATGGCAGGAGCAGCACAAGGCATACCTCAAAATGCGGTGTCAACCTGGTGAAGCTACAACACAGGATTACTTGCGTGCCAAACAGCGTAAGCAGCATACAATAGACAGAGCTAAGCAATCCCATAAGCAATGGATCAGATGTCAGCTCTGCAGTCCTGCCACATCCAGCCGTGAATGGTGGCAGACAATTAAACAACTAACTGGAGGAGGTGGCTCCACAAATATCCCCATCCTCAATGATGGGGGATCCCAGCACATCAGTGCAAACGATAAGGCTGAATCATTTGCAACAATCTTCTGACAGAAGTGCCAAGTTGATGATCCATCTCGGCCTCTTCCTGAAGTCCCCAACATCACAAATGCCAGACATCAGCCAATTCGATTCACTCCACGTGATATCAAGAAATGACTGAAGGCACAGGATACTGCAAAGGCTATAGGCCCTGACAATATTCTGGCAATAGTTCTGAAGACCTGTGCTCCAGAACTTGCTGCGCCCCTAGCCAAGCTGTTCCAGTACAGCTACAGCACTGGCATCTACCTGGCAATGTATAAAATTGCCCAGTTATGACCTGTACACAAAAAGCAGGACGTCTAACCCGGCCAAATACCGCCCAATTAGTCTACTCTCAATCATCAGTAAAGTGATGGAAGGTGTCATCGACAGTGCTATCAAGCGCCAATTGCTTAGCAATAACCTGCTCACTGACGCGCAGTTTGGGTTCCATGAGGGCCACTCAGTTCCTGACCTCATTACAGCCTAGGTTCAAATATGGACTAAAGAGCTGAACTCAAAAGGTGAGGTGAGAGTGATTGCCCATGACATCAAGGCAGCATTTGACAGCGCATGGCATCAAGGAGTCTGAGCAAAATGGGAATTGGGGGAAAACTCTCTGCTGGTTGGAGTCATACCTAGCGCAAAGGAAGATGGCTGCGGTTGTTGGAGGTCAGTCATCTGAGCTCCAGGACATCACTGCAGGAGTTCCTCAGGGTCGTATCCTAGGCCCAACCATCTTCAGCTGCTTCATCAATGACCTTCCTTCAATCATAAGGTCAGAAGTGGGGATGTTCGCTGATGATTGCACAATGGTCAGCACCATTCATGACTCCTCAGATACTGAAGCAGTCCATGTAGAAATGCAGCAAGACCTGAACAATTTCCAGGCTTGGGCTGATAAGTGGCAAGTAACATTCGTGCCACACAAGTGCCAGGCAATGACCATCTCCGACAAGAGAGAATCTAACCATCTCCCCTTGACATTCAATGGCATTACCATTGCTGAATCCCCCACTATCAACATTCTGGGGGTTGCCATTGACCAGAAACTGAACTGGAGTAGCCATATAAATACCATGGCTGCAAGACCAGGTCAGAGGCTGGGAATCCTGCGGCGAGTAACTCACCACCTGACTCCCCAAAGCCTTTCCACCATTTACAAGGCACAAGTCAGGAGCGTGATGGAATACTCTCCACTTGCCTGGATGGGTGCAGCTCCAATAACACTCAAGAAGCTCGACACCATCCAGGACAAAGCAGCCTGCTTGATTGGCACCCCATGTACAAACATTCACTCCCTCGACCACTGACGCACAGCGGCAGCAGTGTGTACCATCTACAAGATGCACTGCAGCAATGCACCAAGGCTCCTTAGACAGCACCTTCCAAACCTGTGACCTCTACCAACTGGAAGGACAAGGGCAGCAAATGCATGGGAACAGCACCACCTGTAAGTTCCCCTCCAAACCACACACCATCCTGATTTGGAACTATATCGCCGTTCCTTCACTGTCACTGGGTCAAAATCCTGGAACTCCCTTCCTAACAGCACTGTGGGTGTACCTGGACTGCAGCGGTTCAAGAAGGCTGCTCACCGTGACCTTCTCAAGGGCAATTAGGGATGGGCATTAAACACTGGCCTAGCCAGCGATGCCCACATCCCATGAATGAATAAAAAAAATATTATTAGAAGAATGAAGGGGGAACTTCAATTTTGTTTTCGTACTGAAGGCTTTAAGTACATGGAGTAATCACAAGTGTCTCTTGAGGCAGACACTACAATGTCATTCATAATAGAGCTGGATAAGTATTCTAAAAGGAAAAATATAAAAGGATATAAGAAAAAGGCAGGAATTGGGATTAGAGTCAATAGTCCCAATTTTAACCTGGGGCAAAAGGCATGCAAGGGGCCAGTGGAGCAAATTGCAAACTGGCCACAGTTCCCTGATGTGAGGGCCAGGCCACTTTAACCCATGGGCTTCGTTAGAAAGTCCCAGGATGAACTCACTCTCAAGTCCAATAGGAATAACATGATTGCTGCTGGATGGGAGCAGGAAACTCAAGGAAACCCAGTAAAATAAGTAATGAAAGGGGGCCACAGGTGATAGCAGTCATGGGAAGAAGAAGGGAAGGCTGGAAAAAATTAGATCTAGGGATTCCTGTGGGTCCTGGAGGACTGTGTGGCTCCTCTTGACCTACAAAGAAACCTTACAAAACATCTTTTAAGTATTTACCTGGGTGTGATCTGTACTGTCAAAAACTCTCACATGAGCTCAGTTTAAAATACTGACTGGGCAGTTGGAACAACTGGAGCATCAAAAGCAGGAAGATCAGGTGTCTCGAACAGAGCTTGTTCAATTTACCACCCATTAGTTTCAGGATGGCAAATTAGGCAATCTCCTTTATAGGTGTGCTCTCCTCCAGCCTGATTTTCCCATATTTACTGTGCCCAGCTTCAAGACCAGGAATATTAAACCTTTACATTGTTAGTGCCTTGAGAAGGATGCAAAAAAGCATGGTTCATTGCATTTTAAAAGAAGGCCCTTCCTCTGTGTTTTGTAAAAAGGTACCAGCTGCCTGATACTTTAAAGGGGTTTTTTTTCAAATATTCTGCAGTGTTATCTCCTAATAAAATGCAGTTTTAATACAATACTGAAAATTATCTTTACCGATTTCATCCTGTACTTGACAGATATAACACCAGTTACTCATCACCAGTGATTTATCCTAATATTCTTTATGCTTCAGTTCTTTGTTCCCAAGCACATTTTCAACCTGAAAAATCTGCTATCATAATTATGTAAAGAACTACAAAGGTTTAATGCTAAGTTCTGTCAACTTAGTGCACATGAAGAATATTAATGAGGACACCCTGCTGGAAATTAAAACAGCTCCACTTCCTAGTCTTGCCTTCCTACTACACTAGGAGCAAATTGGTACATGACAACATTTCAGCTCTGAGGATGTGTGCTTATTTGCCAAATTCAGATGATCTGGCATCAGCTGTACACAATGCTAATTGATGTTCGTCAAAGCCCTAAATATGTTTGATCCAGGATATTGCTGTAAATACAAAGGTTACACTTTTGAAATTACTGCAAAAAATTACTGTAAATATTGTTTTGAAATTTCATCACCAGCTTTGATAATTCCAATTACCTGTAGTAAAGATGAACATTTGGCTTACAGTAATTGGCTAACAATTCCAGAGATGTAGCAATACGAAACCAAAGCTTTATTCTGTTCCCAAGGAAGGTTATTCTGGCAAGGTTGGCTGAAGAGGGGTGGGAGGAGCTCCTGTGGATCATAGATACTGGAATAGATCAATTGGGATGAATGGCCTGTGTCTGTGCTGTAAATTCAATGTAATCCTATGTAATTCAAGAACATGATTCATGGAACTGTCTGTCCTTTTATCAGCTTCTTTGTCAGGAAATGTAAGGGGCCTCTCCGGCCTCCATTGACAGAGTCAAAGCTGAATTATGACATCTTGGCCTAAATTAACCTTCAATGTGTACGACTGGAATGATAACTCACGTGAAGAAATTACATCTAGGTGCAGGGAAATTTCACATGGGCAGTTTTTGAAAAGGCATTGCGGATATTTAAATTGCAATAAATAGTCAATGGTATCAAGCTCAGCAAGCTGTTAGTTTTCACAAAACTGGGTTTATCTAACCTCACTAAATCTTCTAAATCAATCTAATTATTTATTGATGTTGGGATCCCACCCTGGATTGGGCCTGCCACTGGGTGGTTTCTCATTGTGGGGCTGATTTCCTGCACAGTGGTAGCCCTTAAAGGGCTGCAGTTGTGCTCTAAAAGGGAGGGAGTAATTGCTCAAAAACAGAAATGCATAGCATCATGGGAAATGTTGGTGAAAGAATGGTGAAATGAGCATAAAAAATGTCACTGCTTATTCATTTAATTGTTTCGCTGCAAGAAATGGGGCAAAAGGAATTACACTATTGGGACAGAAGTACACATTCCACATAGGGAAAGTCATTCACAGTCAGTGAGAGGAATATATGGAAAGGGTAAACATGTTGTCAAATTAACCGATTAGTTTACCAAACTCACGAGCTATGCTCAGAATTTCCAGCATTTTCCTAGTCAATGTAAATGGACAGATTATGCATGCCACAAATGGTTTCCTCTCAACCTTACACCTTGACAGAAGCTGCATGCAAAGCATTCAGACAGCCTTGCTGGACTTACATAGATTGCAAGCAAGCACATCTTCCTGCAGGACAAACTTTCTAACTACTAGCTAAAATCTGGAACGATTTTCACACTTACATTTGTAAAGTTGCTCATGAAGGAAAGTTTCAACAAAACCTTTGTGTATGATGTATGTTGCAGGATGGCTACTGGGTGACAAGTGCTATCTCTTCAGACTCATGACTCCTATGCCCGTCACAGCTGCAGAGCTGTCCAGCAATGTGACCCATGCTGCCATTAGAAACATCATTAAGCAGAGTTTTAGCATGCTCAAGCAATATTTCCACTGCCTGAAACATTCGGGAAAAGTTTTGCAGTATTTCACATGACTGTATTTCCAGATTTGTGGCTGTGTGTTGCATGCATCATAACTTTATGATAATGAGGGACCAGGCCTTTCTATCACCTGGACAGAAGAGGAAGAGGAAGAGGAAAACCAGCTTGAAGAGGAGGAAAGGCAGGAGCAACATTGACAACCAGTTCCCCTAGCTACCAGATCACTTCAAAAACAACTCATCCAAGAATGCTGCCTTGATGTCAAGAGCAATGACCTTCACCTCATCTCTGGAATTCAGGTCTTGTGTCTGTGTTTGGACCAAGGCTGTAATCAGATCTAATAATGGCCCTAGTGAAACACAAACTGCACATTGTTGAGCAGGTTATTGGTGAGTATTGGTGTGCAGTCTTGATAGTACTGTTGATTACATCTGCTATCACTTTGCTGATGACAATGGTGGCTGATGGGGCAGTAATTGATCAATTGTATTTTTCCTGCTTTTTGTGAACAGGACATTCCTGTGCAAATTTCCATATTGTTGGGAAGATGCCCGGGCTAGAGTTCACTGGAACAGCTTATCTAAGGATGCAGCTAGTTCTATAGTCTTTTGCACTACATTCGGGATCAAATAGAGGCCTTCCTTCTTTGGCTGTTTCCATATACACTCAGCCGTTTTTTGATGTCACATGGAGTGAATTGAATTGGCTGAAGACAGACATCTGTGATGGAGGGAAACTCAGGAGGAGGCTGAGAAGGATAATCCACTTGCAACTTATGGCTGAAGATGGTTGTAAATGCTTCAGCCTTGTCGTTTGGATTCATATGCTGGGCTCTGCCATCAGATGGCCATATTCAGATGTTTATGGAACCTTCTCCTCCCATGAGTTCTTTAATTGCCCACCAGCATTTACAACTGGTTGTGGCAGGACTGCAGAACTTTGATCTGATCAGTTGGTTGTGGGATCACTTAGCACTGTCTATAGCACGCTACTTTTGCTTTTTAACATGCATATAATCCTGGTTGGCATCGCATTTTCACGTATGCCTATTGCTGCTCCAAGCATGTTCTTCTGCAGTCCTTATTGAATCAGTGTGGATAAGCTGCCTTAATGGTAATAGAGGACTGAGGAATATGACATATATGAAATTACAGATTGTGGTAGCATACAAATAAGCTGCTGTTGTTGGTCCACAGTGCCTAATGGCTGCCTAGTTTTGAGTTACTAGATCTTTTCTTTATCTGTCCCACTTAGCATGTTGATAATACATACGAACATATGAACATATGAATTAGGAGCAGGAGTAGGCCATTTGGCCCCTTTGAGCCTGCTCCGCCATTTAATAAGATCATGGCTGATCTGATTGTGAACTCAACTCCATTTTCCGCCTGGCCCAATACCCTTTGGCTCCCTTGTTAGTCAAGAATTTATCTACCTCTGCCTTAAAAATATTTAATGACCCTACCTCCACTACTCTCTGGGGAACAGAGTTCCAAAGACTCACAACCTTCTGAGAGAAAAAGATTCTCCTCATCTCTGTCTTAAAGGGGTGGCCACTTATTTTTAAACTGTGTCCACATACATGATGGAGGGTGTCTTCTGTGTGAAGCCTGATCTTAGTCTTCATAAGGATGTGCAGTAGTCACTCCTTCCTTGTTGCTACTTAGTAATAAAACGTACGAACATACGAATTAGGAGCAGGAGTAGACCACTCGGCCCTTCGAGTCTGCACCGCCATTCAGTAAGTTCATGGCTGAACTGATTACCCCACATATCCACCTACCCCCGATAACCTTCTACCTCCTTGCTTATCAAGAATCTATCTACCTCTGCCTTAAAAATATTCAAAGACTCTGCTTCCACTGCCTTTTGAGGAAGAGAATTCCAAAAACTCACGAGCCTCTGAGAGAAAGAATTTCTCCTCATCTCTGTCTCAAAAGGGCGACCCCTTAGTTTTAAACAGTGACCCCTAGTTCTAGATTCTTCGACAAGGGGAAACATCCTTTCCACATCCATCCTGTCAAAACCCCGTAGGATCTTATATGTTTCAATCAAGTCGCCTCTTACTTTTCTAAATTCCAGCGATACAAGCCTAGCCTGTCCAATCTTTCCTCGTAGGACAGCCCGCCCATTCCAGGTATTAACCTAATAAGTCTTCTCTGCACTGCCTCCAACGCATTTACATCCTTCCTTAACTAAGGAGACCAGTACTGTACACAGTACTCTTGATGTGGTCTCACCAATGCACTGTATAGCTGAAGCAAAACCTCCCTACTTTGGTAGTCAATTCCCCTCGCGATAAACGATAACATTCTTTCCGAATTACATGCTGTACCTGCATATTAACCTATTGCAATTCATGCACTAGGACACCCAGATCCCTCTGCATCTCAGAGCTCTGCAATCTGTCACCATTTAGATAATATGCTTTTTTATTCTTCCTGCCAAAGTGGACAATTTCACACTTTCCCACATTGTACTTCCAGGTCTTTGCCCACTCACTTAACCTATCTATATCCCTTTGTAGCCTCCTTATGTCCTCCTCACAAGTTACTTTCCTACCAATTTTTGTGTCATCAGCAAATTTGGTAACCATACCTTCGGTCCCTTCATCAAAGTCATTTATATAAATTGTAATTTACACTTGAGACTGCATGTATCTCTATGCTAGAGAAATCTTATGCAAGCCTTTGACTTAGAACGTAATTGAGATTGAACAAAATTCTCCAGCACTGATTGCAGTTAACAGTCACATAATGGTGGTATTTTCAGCCTATTTCTCTGATTTGGTGAATAATTGCGACCACATTAGAAAGGAAACAGAAGCTCTTCACTGATACCACTCACTGAGATAATATTTATTTTCTTTCTTTAAAAATTTTTATTTTTTATTTTTTTGTATTGTGCGGTTGTCCAAAAACATCACAGCTGGAGCATTAGTCATTCAAAAAGCCAATTGATAGCCACAGATTGGTCTTGCATTTTGTAGAAGAATCAATGAAGATTGCAACAGTTTTTGTTGTTTATCATGAACAGTTATGATAAATTAGTGTGGGCATAGCAATAAAGTGACATCAAAATCCCATCTCCTAAATCCCTTCACATTAATACTTTATGAATTCTTGTAAACTCTAAAGGTTAGTTAGATATATCTCATGACTTGTGAAAATATGTTTTTAACTTTTGTCAAAGTCTGAGTTAGATTAACATTGTAAGTAACATAAAATGCTGGAATCATGCTGGTCAGTCAGCATCTGAAAGAGAACAATGAGTTACTATTTCAGTTGGGTTTATTATGAGTTCTTTATGTTGTCTGATGCAACATAAATGAGATGTGTGGAGTCCAATTGGTTGAAGATCTCCAGAAGATTTATTACAGCCAACTTATTATGTACAGTACAGACCAATCTATTTACAGAAGCTTACTCTGGGTGTTACAGTTGCAGAGTGACTCTGGCTTTGAGTCACATGACTACATCCTGGTATTTGGCTCATTAGCATACTAAGATATAAAAGGGACATCACCCTTAAAGGCAATCATACAACTGGGTTTCCCATGATAACCTTTCTTTTTCTCTCAGATACTGATGAACCTGCTGTGAACTAACAGCATTTTCTGTGATTTCAGATTTGCAGCATTTGTGCTTTTTAAACATCTCAACAATTAAGTAATTTCTATTTCAGTGAACATGCTTGAATAGATAGAGACCAGAAAATATAATGTTCTTTTCATATTGCAATTGATATGAATATATTAAAGAAAGTTTATTCTTTACTAAAGCATCCTTAAGATTAATCTGTGATATTATTAGCATAATATTCCTGTTACAATTCAGCTTTCTTCTCAATATATTTTACTCATGCTAAATGCAAAAAGGCAACTTCTATCGGGAAGCCCACATTTTGAGGGAAAAGTGAAGAGGTTTAGGGAGAACATTCCAGTGCTTAAGGCTTAGATGGCTAAAAACACAACTGCCAATAATAGGGCGAAGGGAATGGAGAATGCAAAAGAGGTCAGAGTTAAAGGAACACAGAGTTTTTGGAGGGTTGTAGGGTTGGAGAAGATTACAGAGATAGAGAGGGGCAAGGCCATAGAAGAAGTTGAACATGAGAATAAGAATTGTGAAATTGAGATGTTGGTAGACTCGTCGTCAATGGAGGTTAGCGCAAGGGTGATGGGTAACTTCAAGTTAGGGCAGCAGTGTTTTGGATGAGCTTAAATTTATGGAGGGTGGAAGGTGGGAGGACAGGGCAGGAAAGTATTGGAATAGTTGAGTCTGGAGGTAACAAAGGCATGGATGAGCATTTCTGCAGAAGATGGGCTGAGACAGGTAAAATTACAGTGGTAGAAGTAGGCAGTCTTTGTGATGGAGAAGATATGAGGTTCGAGGCTCAGTTCACAGTTAAATGGGACACTGAGTCTGCAATGAGTCTCGTTCAGCGTGAGGCAGTGGCTAAGGAAGGGCAATGGAGCTTGTGGAGAAAGGCATAAACAATAACTTTAGTCTTTCCGATGTTTAACTGGAGCAAATTTGCAGTTCAAACAGACTGGATGTAGAACTTATATGATGTCCTTCCTTTGTCTGACACGAGGAGGTGTTGAGAGGGGTCTTAGTAAGGTAGAGTTGGATGTCATCAGCAAATGTCATGTCTTCGGATGAGTCGTTGAGAGGCAGCACATAGATGAGAGATGAGATGAGGCCAAGAGTAAATCCTTGGGGGAAGTCAAGAGGTAACAGTGGGGTGACAGGAAGGGAAGCTAGTGCATGAGATTGTCTACCTATATCTAAATAGTTGACATCAGCCGAAACCTACAGAAATTCCAGACAGCCATGGTCCAATCCAAAAAAAAGAATAAGCTTCATAGTTTCTGCTAAGTCCCATTGGTGACCTTTGAACCTGGGACTGTAATAGAAATAAAATGAGCAAAGGCCCTTGTGGAGATTTTATAATTCCTCAAAATGGATAAGCAGTGCAGTCAAATATGTAACTGAAGAACATGGTGCACCAGCTGGCTAAGTCTCTTTCTTTACTTTGATGTCCAAATTAGTAGAAAGGTAGATTTAAATAAAAATCTTCCTAATTGGAGTGGCAGACCAAAGGCAAAATAAATACACAAATGTAAACTCAAGCACTAAGCCTTGCCAATATTTGATTAAATTAGATTTCAATACAGCTTCAGAAATCAATCACTTTTTTAACAGTACAGTTAACAGGCCCAGTTTAATTTTATCATTAATGCACAGTACTCCCAGACAGGGCTGTACATTACACTTTACTTATCTGGCTCTTAAGCTAAAATAAACATACTTGTATCAATCACATCAGTCACTACCATTTGAAATATTCTAATACACAGGTCAAGCTGTAACAACATAAGAACATAAAAAATAGAAGCAGGAGTAGGCTATTTGCCTCCTCAAGCCTGCTCTGCCATTCAATAAGATTATGGCTGATCTGATTGTGGCCTTAACTCGACTTTCCCGCCTGCTCCCCATAGCCTTTGACTCCATTGTCAATCAAGAATTTGTCTAATAATCTGTCTGCAAATTGATACAAAATGTTAAAACAATAGGATTCCTTATGAATTAAAATGAGCTGTTCTTTGGATACAATACAATTTGCACAGCACAATTTCAATACCACAGTGAGTTAATGGTGGCACAACCAAAGTGATTTCTCATTCTCATCAGCCAAGATATATTATTACAAAGATACTCTTTACCATTTTGTTTTATATGATACATATTATGTTAATGTAGGACATTAAAGAACCTTAATGATGTCCTTCCTTTGTAACATCCTTTGTTCTGCAGTTCCCAAAAAAGTAATGGAAACTCAATATGCTATGTACAAAAAGAATCACATAAACACAATGCATCTTTGAAATTCTAAAATCAATAATCAGAATATTACAGCTAACTGGCATTAAACCATAACAGCATTAAAATGAAATAGATTTTTTGATGGATAGAGGCAAAACAATAAGTATTTTAGAGACCTATTTTATTTCAAAGCCATGAGTGAAATAGTGCACATGCTTTGCCAGCACTGGTTTTTGCCATATCATTTGATCAATTCAGCAGATCCTTAAAGGAAGAACCAGAATTGTATTGAATAATTTTAAAAATAGGAGATGAAATTTTTCTGGCTAATACCTTTTCCAGAAAAGGTATTATGAGAGATGAGATGAGGCCAAGAGTAAATCCTTGGGGGAAGTCAAGAGGTAACAGTGGGGTGACAGGAAGGGAAGCTAGTGCATGAGATTGTCTACCTATATCTAAATAGTTAACATCAGCCGAAACCTACAGAAATTCCAGGCAGCCATGGTCCAATGCAAATAATAATCCAATAATACCTTCTAATACCAGAAAAGGTATTATGGGCAGAATTTAAGGTGGATATGGTGGTCTGGGGGGGATGGGGAATCGCGTCGTGTCCATCTGCCTGGAAATTCGGCTTCATGACGTTAGTTTTGGATTTTGTCAGCGGCCCAAAAGCACCATGGTGGCATTGATGCCCTGGCATGACGGGGAGCTATTTTAAATTGCTGAACTGCTCTTTTAAATGTATTTAAATATAATTAATTACAATTTAATGATAGGCCCTCGATTTTTGTGAATGGCGGGTGACACCCGCATGCCTCAGGGTTCACGATCATTAAAACCTGGCGGCACCGAGGCAAGAGGCCACATTGCCTCGACGGAGAGGCAGCCCGAGCATTGCTGCATAGGGGAAGAGGCGGGCTTCAGAGGCCAATGTCAGACTGCATTGCTGTGGACTCTGCAAGAGGGCTTGGGGTCTCAGGAGCTCCGCGGGAGTCAATTGTGGGTGTGGGAGAGCTCTGCAAGGGTTTAGTGTGGGTGTGCAGAGGGCTCTGCAAAGAGGTTCAGTATGGGTTTGGAGTGTAAGGTTACCAAACTGCTGTGTGATGTGTTTGGTTGCTCAAACTGCTGGAACAGAGGGTGGGCCATCAGCAAAGTCGGGCTCTGAGGTCCATCAGGGAGAGTATTGTCAAATGTTCAGTTGCCAAGGCAGGGTTGTCTCTGTATCAACAGCAGCTTCTTACGCCTGTGAGGAACCCTCACACTGCAGTGGAGGAGAGGTACAACAATTACCACGGCTCCACCCGAGCGACCATCGAGCAGGCCAGGCCCATGCTGAGCAGCAGGCTGATGATGGGCATCTGGTGTCGACAGCACAGGGCATGCTGGAGTTGCAGAGAGAGGTAAGGAAACATCTGGTGGAGATGCCAGTGGCAATGTGCAGCCTTGAGCAGACAATGGAGGAGTCCATCCGTGCCATGAGTGCTGCCATGTCTCAGGCATATGAGCACAAAGCTTCCTCCATTGAGGTTGGCAACCCTCATGGAGAGCCAGATCCCACAGATGTGCGCAGACCTACAAACCATCACCTTGGCCATGAGTTCAACGCAGCAGTGGCTAGGTAAGAGAAGGAACAGGATCTTGGAGGCTTCTCCCGCTCCTCATCCTTCTCTGGTGAGCAGGAAGGTTCAAGTGAGCCTTCAAAGGGAAGAGGAGAGGCTGCCATCCGCATCTGGGGCCTCTCCTCAGGGCGCTCCAAGTGTAGATGCCAGCTCTTCAGTTCCTCCACCAGTGAGCCCATCTCCATCTGCGATGCCTGAGGAGAATCCTGCACCAGTCCAGGACACCCTCAGGCAGCTAGGGCCTTCCAAGCCTCAGGAATCCAGAGGATGCCTGCTAAAATAATCACAGGCCAAGGAGCAGCCTGATCAGGAGCCTCCAGCCCGGCTGCTGTTGTCAGGATCACACCGCGTAGGAGCTCCCGCAAACGTATTTTAAAAAATCTAGTCACACTTTGGGACTCACGGGTGTAGAAAATTTGTTATGCCGTCATTAATTAAAAGTTCTTTTGTGCAAATCATTAGCCATCATTGTCTGAAGGCCATTTTCCACTGTGCCTTAATTGTGAGCTGCTGACTTCCCCCTTCCCCCTTTGTGCAATGCCAGTGTGACCACAGCCCTCATTATTATATGATCTCCTATGGGCATGAGTGTGCATTGCACAAGTCAGGGAACAAAATGGAAAGGAGGCAACAGACTACATGCATGAAGGTAAGTCTTTATTGCGTTCTCAGTGAGTGGACATCAGGGTGGCTAGAAACGGGTAATTATGAGGTTTTCTTTTGCGTCCTTTGCACGTCACACAACCTATCTGGTGTCCAGCGCCGTGCCTTCACCATCCACTGCTGTTTGCCCCTCTCCCACCTCTGTGTCCTCCTCGTCCGTGGATGGATGCTCAGGCATCTCATCATCATGTAAGGCTTTGCCCCTCTGCAGTGCTAAATTGTGCAGAGCGCAGAAGACCACCACAATACGCAAGAATCTCGCTGGGGAATACTGCAGGGCTCCATCAGATTGATCTAGGCAGTGGAATCTCAACTTCAGCAGCCCAATGGCCTGCTCGATGGTCGCTCGGGTGGAGCCGTGGCAATTGTTGTACCTCTCCTCCAACTGTCGGAGGCCTCGGCTGTCGCAGCCCCTGCCAGCTGCTTTGTGTGTGTGTGGTGCTATCACCAGCTAGTGACCCTGATTCTAAAGGCTAATGGTTTCCCACCAAGGTGAAAGTTTCTGCACTGGTAGAAGGTGCAGGAGAGTCATGGGACGGTGCATCCTTTGAGTGGTCCTCTTCCTCAGAGGTGGATGACTGTCTGCCAGTGGTTATGGACCCCTGCGCATGCTGACCTGCATCAGAGGACACGAACATGCGTGAATAATGCTGTGCAGATCTCAACATGCCAACCATGTGTTATATGGGTCACCAAAATTAATGAGTATGTTGATGGAAGCCAATCCTCACTCTCTTGTGCAGGGACTCCAGTCTCCCAGTCCACAATTGCACGGCTGCCCTGGGTGTCCGCCAGTTCCAAGGCCTCTTCCTCGGCGATGGTGAGTGGACACAGATCAGGGACTCCTCTGCCAGTCTGGCCCGTCTCCTTCTAATTGTGGGCCCTCTTGTCCTGCAAGAGGAAGGATGGAGATAGCAGAGATTGGCAGAGAGATCAACATGGCAGTTCTGCTATGGTCAGACCCTGGTCCCCTACTGGGGGATCTGATATCTGATTGCAGAACCAAAACTGACACAATTCCCTCTCTCTTCTGAGAGGTGGCCAACACTCACATGCCTTCACCTCCCTGTCCAGGGAAAGAAGGTACCACTGTGATGGGGAAGGGGGGAACTTATGATTTTTAGTGCAGGGGTGGGGGGAGGAGGAATCGGCCTATGATGCAAAGTACTAGTGTAGGGGAGGGTGGGAAGGGAAGACCTCTGAACTTGTATCCGTTTGCGGGTGGGGGTGGGGGGCAGGGAGTGTGAAAAGTCAAGTGTTGAAGGTTTTGGAGGGGGTGAGAGGGCAAATGTTGAATTTAATTGTTATTAGGTGGGGGGAAGGGGTGCTAGATTTATTGGCGGTACATTGCGGGGTGGTGGGGGTGGGGTGGGCAGCCCTTTACAAATTTAAATGAACCAACAGGGCTGGCTGCCCTTTAAAACTTGCACCAGAGCCTGCGCACAGGTTGCTGATACCATTTATGGCATCAGAGAGCCCAACCCCTCCACTTGACTTGGGGGGAGGGGGCGCACCCGACTACCCCATTATCCTGAGCTGCCGCGAGGAAGATTGCGGTGGCAAGGTGGTGCGTGTGGGTCGCCATTTATTTCGCCCACCACCGGGAGCGGCGGCACAAGAAGAAAATCCAGCCCAAGGTGTGGGAATGTTGATGAGTGGGAAATTGAGGTTGCAGCTATTAGTAGCACACTCAGATGAGTTCTTCATGGACAGCAGAAAGGGGATGTCTAGGTTCTCTCCTTCCTTCCTTCTTCTCTTCTTCTTGCTCCTCCTCCTCCTGCTCTTCAGCTGCTCACTATATAGCTGGTGGCAAGTACTGCCTCCTCTTGATGTTAAAGTCATGGAGCTTACAGCAACATAATATGCCTGCTGTGCATATTTCTGGTGGACATTCACTGCGTGTACGCTAATGCCTGCACTAGATAGCATCTGGCACAATTTATCCCACAAGCGTGTGCGCATGCTACAGATGACATTTTGCTGCCTTAAGGGCACTAATGAGCCCAATTCCTTGCCCAGAAAGTGTTCTAGGAGGTAGAAATAGGCAGCCTTTGGTATGGAAGGTTATGGGGTTGGAAGTTCAGCTCAGTGTTGAAAGGATGTTGGTGTCGTGAACAGTCTGATTCAGCCTGAGATAGTGGCCTGGCAGAGGATTGGAATTGGTGGCAAACATTTAACAAAGGATCAGGCAAACTGATTGCCAACAGAAGCAGTGGAGGATTTGTGTGAAGCAATGTAGAGGTAGAACTGGATTTTGTCTGTATACATGTTGAAGCCGATCCTATGTCTGCGGATGGTAGTGCCAAGAGGCTGCAAGTAGAAGGGGAAGAGGAGGGGCAATAGATAGATCTTTGGGAGACCATGATGGTAATGGTGTAGGCTTGACAGGAGGAATTTCACCATCAGTGAGACTTGAGTGTATAACCGCCAATATTTATTTGTCAGCAATCCCACATGCTTCTAGGCTGCTAAGCGTGACTCATTAATCTGCCAACATTAGACTCCAAATAGGCTGGGTGTTAAAAAACATGAAGATTAAATGACAACTATGATCATATATCTATTCTATGGACCTAATAGTCAATAATACTCAGGCGACTCAATAGGTCAGAACAGAAAATCTTCTCTCCTATTAACAAATTAAACAGAATTTGAAATAGAGGAAAATGTTACTACGCTGTGACGTTTTAAATGCTATTTTTCTTTTAAAAAATTGTGTACACGTTTTTCTTTTCTACAGAGGCTGATTGATCTGTTGTATATTTCCAGAGTTTTCTGTATTTGTTAGATTCCTAGCATTTGCAGTTTTTTTATGTGGACATGTTTTTTCCCTTACAAATGATTAAAAAAACTTTTTTCACTTTAAGACATAAAAAGTATGTCACTGTCATATAAATTTGTTATTTAGTTCCACATGTAATACCCACTTTTAAATATGGAATTTCACTCAGGATCACATTGGATATAACTGTGAATTATATGCAATCTATACTGTGGCTATAATCTATCAGAATTTATCCCCCGCACTGACGGTTCACCACAATTGAATGGAATCCCCCCGTGCTCTTTCTCAAGGGATACTCTCACACCTGTTCCTGCCCTGATTCCATTTTCCATTCTCAGCTGAGCTTGTTGTTTTTTTGACTGCCCTGAATAGTTGCCAGGGTTTAAAATTATGGAGTCCAAATGCCTCTTCTATTGTAGCTAGTGTATCCCTCCCAGTTTACCAAGTCTCCTTGAAATGTTTAACTTTATACCTCCCCACAATGAGACAATTTCTCTGAACATCCCCTCAGGAATCTGAGCCTGATTTCTTTTGATTCCCTTGCATCATTGGGAGCCATGTTCCTCTGTTCACTGGAAAAAAAAATGTTGTGAAAATAGATGACATCTGGGCGTGAGGAAGGAAAGATGAATCCAAATTTGTTCACCCTTGTGCAGTGAAATGAAGAAGAGGCATCTGATCCAAAAAAGAAAATTTGGGCCAATTTGAAAAAAATACCATCTTGTCCTAATTTACCATCTTTCTTCCCAAAGAAAAGTAATGTATTATTTATGATTGTGTTGAAACCTAGTTTGAGTTTGTTTTAGCTCCACTCTTTGAGTTATTGCAACAGAGGATGATATAGATGGGCTGGTAAGATGGGCAGAGCAGTGGCAAATGGAATTTAATCCTGAGAAGTGTGAGGTAATGCATTTTTGGAGGACTACATGGATGGTAGGACCAGAGGAAGTTCAGAGGGTCAGAGGGACCTTGGTGTACTTGTCCATAGATCACTGAAGGCAGCAGCGTGGGTAGATAAGGTCGTTAGGAAGGCATATTGCATACTTGCCTTTATTAGCCGAGGCATAGAATAAAAGAGCAGGGAGGTTATGATGGAGCTGTACAAAATGCTAGTTAGGCCACAGCTGGAGTACTGTGTACAGTTCTGGGTGCCACACTATAGGAAGGATGTGATTGCACTGGAGAGGGTACAGAGGAAATTCACCAGGATGTTGCCTGGGCTGGAGCATTTCAGCAATGAAGAGAGACTGGATAGGCTAGGGTTGTTTTCCTTAGAGCAGAGAATGATGAGGGGGTCTTGACTGAGGTATACAAAATTATGAGGGGCATAGATAAAGTAGATAGGAAGAAACTTTTTCCCTTAGCGGAGGTGTCAATAACCAGGGGGCATAGATTTAAAGTAGGGGGCAGAAGGTTTAGAGGGGATTTGATGAAAAACTTTGTCACCCAGAGGGTGGTTGAAATCTGGAGCACACTGCCTGAAGAGGCAGGAACCCTCACAACATTTAAGAAGTATTTAGATGAGCATTTGAAACGCCATAGCATACAAGGCTATGGGCCAAGTGCTGGAAAATGGGATTAGAATAGAAAGGCTTGATGGCCGGCATGGACACGGTGGGCCAAAGGGCCTGTTTCTGTGCTCTAAAGCTCTATGACTCTCTGACTGTGACTCATCACTGAGCCTTCCCAATGTACATGAAAGACCATATTACATCAAACCTTTTGGGCACCCAGCCAAAGCTGATATACCACATGGAACTAATGGGACAGTAAATTCATTGCCTTCTCAAAGAAAGATATATTCAATTTTTTTGCTTGAATCTTTGGAACCAGTATTCACAAGGTGAACCTCAAAATAAATGGTAAAAATTGGCTGTAATTCTAGATGGGTGAGCAGATGTATAAAACATGTTTACAGCATTAAGCCATGTCTTATTTGCAGTAACTCATCTCCCATATAGAGTTTCAAACTGCCAATGCCTGAGGCTCCCACAGTGAGTGATTTACTGAAAATCATATGAACTCCCAGTTGATTGCAACAGTAAATTCTGTGGATGCCCATGAAATGTTTGCAATTTAGCTTCTATTATCCACTATTTCCAGGAAGCACACTGAAATATTACTCAAGCAACTATCATTGGTGAATTGTTGTTTATTGTAAAGTTGTTTGTGCCCTTGGTGTATGTTGCACTCTTATGTGAATTTATGGGTGAACGTTAAATGGTGTCATACTGCAGGCAAACAACTTTGTTTAGAATCATTTTATTTTCGATCTCTGTTCATTGTGTAAGTCTTACACTAGAATTAAAGTGTTAAAAAGCCTGAGATATTTGAGACAAACCCTGCATTTATCTCTTTGGCCTTGCATCTTTGCCAATGATTCACATCTACTGCTCATCTGTTGTGAGTCTTTGGGTGGGAGTACAGTCCAATTCGAGCAAGGCATTGTCAGTTACAATGGGGACATGGTAGTTTGTCATTTGCTGATGCAAGGGTTATTGCCACATGCTCCTTCCAGCAATGGGGCTTTTCTGAGGCAATCTGAAGACTTGGTTCTTCAAATTTATTTGTTCCAGTGTGGAGACTGCAGTGCCAAGTGCTGCGGTCATGTGCAGACTGTTTCCAGCTGCTTAAGTCAGTCTGGTATGAAATGATGAAACAAAAACAAGAAATGCTGGAATCACTCAGCAGGTCTGGCAGCATCTGTGGAAAGAGAAGCAGAGTTAACGTTTCGGGTCAGTGACCCTTCTTCGGAACTGACAAATATTAGAAAAGTCACAGATTATAAGCAAGTGAGGTGGGGGTGGGGCAAGAGATAACAAAGGAGAAGGTGCAGATTGGACCAGGCCACATAGCTGACCAAAAGGTCACGGAGCAAAGGCAAACAATATGTTAATGGTGTGTTGAAAGACAAAGCATTAGTACAGATTAGGTATAAATACACTGAATATTGAACAGCAGCAAGTGCAAACCTGAAAAAAAACCTGAAAAAAACAGTGGGTAAGCAAACTGAACAAACTAAGATGAAATGAAATAAATGCAAAGAAAGATTGTAAAAAATGTAAAAAAGAATGTAAAAAAAAAGGAAGAAAAAATAACTAAAAATGAAAGTAAAATGGGGGGCTGTCATGCTCTGAAATTATTGAACTCAATGTTCAGTCCGGCAGGCTGTAGTGTGCCTAATCGGTAGATGAGATGCTGTTCCTCGAGCTTGCGTTGATGTTCACTGGAACACTGCAGCAATCCCAGGACAGAGATGTGAGCATGAGAGCAGGGGGGAGTGTTGAAATGGCAAGCAACCGGAAGCTCAGGGTCCTGCTTGCGGACTGAGCGGAGATGTTCCGCAAAGCGGTCACCCAGTCTGCGCTTGGTCTCCCCAATGTAGAGGAGACCACACTGTGAGCAGCGAATACAGTATACTACATTGAAAGAAGTACAAGTAAATCGCTGCTTCACCTGAAAGGAGTGTTTGGGGCCTGGGATAGTGAGGAGAGAGGAGGTAAATGGGCAGGTATTACACTTCCTGCGATTGCAGGGGAAAGTGCCCTGGGATGGGGACGAGGTGGTGGGGGTAATGGAAGAGTGGACCAGGGTGTCGCGGAGGGAACGATCCCTTCGGAATGCTGACAGGGGAAGGGAGGGGAAGATGCGACTGGTAGTGGCATCACGCTGGAGGTGGCGAAAATGGCGGAGGATGATCCTTTGGATATGGAGGCTGGTGGGATGAAAAGTGAGGACAAGGGGAACCCTGTCACGGTTCTGGGAGGGAGGGGAAGGGGTGAGGGTAGAGGTGCGGGGAATGGGTCGGACACGGTTGAGGGCCCTGTCAACCACAGTGGGGGGAAATCCTCGGTTGAGGAAAAAGGAGGTCATATCAGAAGCACCGTCATGGAAGGTAGCATCATCAGAGCAGATGCGTCGGAGACGGAGAAACTGGGAGAATGGAATGGAGTCCTTACAGGAGGTAGGGTGTGAAGAAGTGTAGTCGAGGTAGCTGTGGGAGTTGGTGGGCTTATAATGGATATTGGTAGACAACCTATCCCCAGAGATGGAGACAGAGAAGTCGAGGAAGGGAAGGGAAGTGTCAGAGATGGACCATGTAAAGGTGAGAGAAGGGTAGAAATTGGAAGCAAAGTTGATAAAGTTTTCTAGTTCGTGGCGGGAGCAGGAAATGGTATGAAATGATGTCTTGTTTGCATGAGTCCTTGAATCTTAACTTTTACTGCCAAACAAGATTACTGGCACTATTAGGCTCTGCATACAATGCATCTTTTGGTAGGCGGCCACCATCCATTCTAGCGATGTGGCCTACCCATCGTAGTTGATGTCGCTTGAGCATTGCCATGATACTTCCTGAATTAGCAAGCTATAGTACCTCTGTGTTGGGGACTCTATGTTGCCAATGGATCGCAAGGATCTTTCTGAAACAAAGCATATGAAATGAATTCAATCTGCATTCCTGCTTCTGAAGTGTCGTCCAAGTTTTAGCACCATGCAGCAGCCTACTTAATACACAGGTTTTATAGATTCTTAGTCATGTGGCAATTATCAGTTCGTGGGGTTTTTCCAGGCTCTTGCTTGAAGTTTTCCAAATGCCACAGCAGCAGTATCAATACGAGCTGAAATCTCCTCATCAAGCTTCATTGCACTTGAGACCGTTGAGCCCAGGTAGCAGAATCTATCTGCACTGTTCAATTCAGTGTTGTTTAGTTGTAATGGTGTTTCGAACTGACCACCTTGAGTCATTGTCACTATCTTTTGAAGGATTGTGACCCTAACTTCCTCTGCAGCAGTTGAGAAGGCACTTAGAACTGATTGCAGGTCTTCAGCTGAAGGCGCAACAAAAGCTGCATCATCAGCAAACAGGAGTTCACGTATCAGAACATGTCTTGCTTTGGTCTTTGCTCTCAATCTGGACAGACTGAACAGTCTTCCATCTGATCTTGTGCGTAGTAATACTCCTTTAAAATCTTTATCCCGAAAAGCATACAAGAGGAGGCAGGAAAAGAAAATGCCAAACAGCATTGGTGCAAGAACACAACCCTGATTTGCCAGTTCTGATGAAGGGTCACTGACCTGAAACGTTAACTCTACTTCTCTCTCCACAGATGCCAGACCTGCTGATTATTTCCAGCATTTCTTGTTTTTATTCCTGCTTTACTCCACTGAGTATTGGGAATGGATCAGATGTCATACCATTGCAGAAGATTCTTCCTTTCATTTCACAGTGGAAATATTTCATGATTTGGAGCAGTTTTGGTGAACAATGGATTTTTTGAAGAAGGGAGAACAGATCATCTGTGCTAACCAAATTGAAGGCTTTGGTCAGGTCTAAAAAAGCACCATATTAGCTTCTACTATTCTCTGCACTTTTCTTGACATTGTCTCAAGGTAAAGATCATGCCCGTGATTGAATGATTAGCTTTGAACCTACATTGGCTTTCTGGATAGACATCATTGCAAATTTTTGTAGGCAACTGAGCGCTATCCAGGCAAAGATCTTTCCAAATACATACAATAGTGAAATGCTGCAGTAGTTGTTGCAATCAGACTTATCACCTTTGTTCTTGTACATGGTTATGATTTGGGCATCTCTCATTTCCTGGGGAACTTCTTTTTCCTACATGTTGATAAGCAAGAACAGTTCATACTGCAGACTAGGATCTCCCAGCTTATAGACTCATGGTCCATAATTCTTTTGTTGGAAGTGGTCATTTCTCCCATAGTAATACGTAGCGGAGCAGATCAGGTGACAACAGGGTCCATTGCCCCTTTAAGTCTTACAAACATTCCATGTGCATCACCATTTCGGCACATGTCTGGATACATTCACAGAGATCAAACCAGTATTCTCTTATACGCCTATGGCACTCTTGCTTGATGGTTTGGGATTCTTCCCTCATTTGCAAATTATTTGCATTGCTAGGGGTGTCCAAGTATTGCACTCTTGCCTTCCTCTTTGTCTTAGTCATTGGAAGTAAATCAGCTTCATGAGCTTTGAACCAGACAGCCTCATTTATTTTCCTTACACTAAGAACATCTCTTGCTGTTGCATACATAGTATCCCAAAAGGATGTTCACACCTCTTCTAGATTCTGAGGAAATCTTATATAGAATTAAAATATTAAAAAGCCTGAGGTGTTTGAGACAAGCTCTGCATTTACAAATTACAGTTAATGAATGCGATTCAGTTCAGAGCATAAGGAAAGATCGAAAGAAAAACTTGCATTTATATAGCGCTTTTCACGACCTTAGGATGCCCCAGTTAATTAAGTATTTTTGAAGTGCAGTCAGTATGGTAATAGAAAATATAATTTATACACAGCAAGGTCACACAAACAGCAATGTGATAATGACCAAATCATTTGTTTTTGTGATCAGGGATAAATAGTGACCAGGACACCAGAGAGAACTTCCCTGCACTTCTTCAAATAGCAACATGGGATATTTTATGCCCATCCAAGAGGGCAGATGGGAGCTTGGTTTAATATCCCATCCAAAAGACAGCACTGCCAACAGTGCAGCACTTCCTCAACACTGCACTGGATTTTTTTCCTCATCATCTCTGGACTGGAGTTGAACCTTTGGCCTTCTAACTCTGAGGTGAATGTATGACCACTGAGCGATGGCTGACACTAATGAAATGCACCAACTGCAGATATGTTGCAAGTAGTGAACATCTGAGACCAAAGCTCTAAATCACTCTTGAAATAAAAGGATAAGTAGTTAAATTTAGAAAGTTGATGTTTATGTGGAAAATGTTCAGTTTTATGTATATGTGGGAATGTCTGGAGAACTATATGCCACTAAAGAGCTTTTAATGCTGTACTTCCTTAATGAAATGTGTGGCAGCATACTTAAAGCCAAGTACTGTATACTTTATGGCTGGGATTTTGTGTTGCCCTCTGAGGTGGGGTCTAAGGCGGACGCACAGAGTATTGTGATGGGTGGCAGGGAGGGAGGTTGGAGGGGGTGGGGTGGAGGGCCTGTCGCCACCCTGTCAACAAGCAATCGTCCCGGGGACTAGATAGGCTGATGACAGCCTTCCCACCCAGAGGCCAATTGAGGCCCTTAAGTGGCCAATTAGCGGTCAATTACAGGCCCCTTTCTATTGCCACTGGGATCTTACCAGTGCAGGGGTTGCCTCCGCCATGTGCGGAGGATACCTTGTAACACGAGGCACTCTCCCTGCAGGCTTGGTGGGGGGCTCCCTCCTTTGTGAGCAATTTGTGGCCCACAGAGGACCCGCACCGGGAACCACTTTACCCACCAGGACCACCCCTCCTGCTGGACTGCACGACTTCCCGCCCTCTGCCCCCCTACCAAGGTCTTTTGGACTGGCCCTGGCAACCTGCCTCACTTATCGGAGGCCCAACGTTCCAGCGCTCGGCCTGGGTCCGAGGCCTCGGCAGTACCGGCAGTGGGCACCATTCCTGGAGGTGCTACCGATACTACTGAGCTGCCAGCCCTGTGATTGGCCAGCAGATCTTGGAGGCGGGATTCCCGTCTCTAAAGGGACGGGGATCCCGGCTCGTGAAACTTAGAGGTTAAAAGACCAGAGGATCACTCCGGGGGTTGGGGAGGGGGGCATGGCGCGAAAAGGCCGAGGTGGGGCTCCCCCCCCCTTTTAGGCCTGGCGCTTGAGCCCCGTTTCCAGCACAATATCCAGTCCTATAAGGTAATAAGAAAAAGAATTGCAACATATTAGCAAAGAATAGAGTTAAAAATGCATTTTTTGAATGGCCAGTCTAATTATGGAAAGGCTCACCAGAAATTTCTGAAATATAAACTGTGCACCAGGGCCTAGAAATTTGTGTATGCCCATTTTTTGGTAACGATCCCTGTGCCTAACTGTGGGAGGCCTGACAAACACCCAATATTGGACCTCAGGCCTCTTTACCAACAGCCTGGCAAGCTTCATATGGGAACAGCCATCATTTTGGTGAAATGAGGTTGAAGATCCAGCCTTCGCAGCACAAGCAATGGTGGTCAGGTTAGTGATGAAGGAAGGGCGTGACCAAGAGAGGGGGTGACCAGGAAGGGGGACGATTGGGTTGGAAATGAAGCAGTGGCTGGTAGGAGCAGTCAAGTACCAATGACGGTTGTGGGGAGAGGGGGGGGCGGTGGGTGGGAGGGGTGAGAAGTACCAGTCGTGATTTCGGGGGGTGTGGAGCATTGGCTGGTAGCCAATATTCCCTCTAAGCTACATGGTCAAGCACAGGTCCGCCCCTTTAATTTACCGCACGTGAGCCGCTGCACAAGAACAATTCAGAGGGGGCCAATTAAGCGCCTCTTCCTGCCGCCGCTGGGATCTACAATGTGGGGAGGCCTCTGCAATGTGGGGAGGTCGCCTTGTAACAGGAGACACCCTCCTTGCGGGCTTGGGAGGGGATCCCTCCTCCGTAGGACTGTTTACCTTGGAAAAGAGAAGGTTGAGAGGAGATTTGATAGAGCTGTTCAAAATCATGAGGCGTCTGGACAGAGCAGATAGGCAAAAACTGTTCCCATTGGTAGAAGGATCGAGAACAAGAGAACACAGATTAAAGCTGAAAGGCAAAAGAAGCAATGGTGACGTGAGCCTATAAATCGAACCCGAGGATCGAGGCCCAGTCTCTTACCTTCCGGGAGAGCAGTTCAGACATGCCGGAGTTTGAAAAAAAAGTCAACAATGACATCACAGGAAAGCTGGAAGGTGATTGGTTGGTGAGTAACTGCTGTTAGGGAATAGCTCTAAATAGCTGGTTTAGTAACTAAGGTAAGAAAGGTCTACAGTTTATTTTCATATATAGTAAATAGTATTGTTTAGGGAGTTCTGTAGTAACGAGGACCAGGGAAGAAGGGCCCTAGAGTAATTAATATTATTTGATATTAAGCATCTTCCAAAAGGTTTAATTTAAAGGGTTAAGTCATGGCAGGAGAGCTCAAAACCGTGGTGTGCTCCTCATGGGAAGCCAGGAACAATTCCAGTGTCTGGGACCAGCAAGTGTGCAGGAAGTGTCTCCAGCTTCAGCTCCTGGAAAGCTCGGTTTCAGAGCCGGAGCGGCGGCTGGGGACACTGTGGAGCATCCGCGAGGCGGAGAGTATCGTGGATAGCACATACAGAGAGATGGTCATACCGCAGGCTCAGACTCCACAGGCAGGAAGGGAATGGGTGACCACCAGGCAGAGCAAGAGGACTAGGCAGGCAGTGCAGAAATCTCCTGTGGCTATTCCCCTGCAAAATAGATAAAATGCTTTGGATACTGTTGGGGGGAATGGCCTCTCAGGGGAAAGCAGCAACAGCCCAATTCGTTGTACCACGGTTGGCTCTGTTGTACAGAGGAAGGGTAAAAAGTGTGGGAATGCAATAGTTATAGGGGAATAGATAGGCGTTTCTGTGGTCGCAAAAGAGACTCCAGGATAGCATGTTGCTTCCTTGGTGCGAGGGTCAAGGATGGCTCAGAGCGGTTAAAGGACTTTCTGAAGGGGAAGGGTGAACAGCCAGTGGTCGTGGTACACATTGGTACAAACAACGTAGGTAAAAAAAAGGGATGAGGTCCTAAAAGCAGAATATAGGAAGTTAGGAAGTAAGTTAAAAAGTAGGAATTCAAAGGTAGTGATCTCAGGATTACTACCAGTGCCACGTGCTGGTCAAAGTAGAAATAGGATGAATACGTAGCTGAAGAGATGGTGTGAGGGGAAGGGTTTTAGATTCCTGAGACATTGGGGCCGGTTCTGGGGGAGGTGGGACAAGTACAAACTGGACGGGTTACACCTGGGCAGGACCGGGACTGATGTCCTAGGGGGAGTATTTGCTAGAGTGGTTGGGGAGGGTTTAAACTAAAATGGCAGGGGGATAGGAACCTTTGCAAGGAGTCAGAGGAGGGGGGGGGTTAAGGACAAGAACAAATGACAGTAAGGGGAATAAGAAAAGTGATAGGCAGAGAATCAAGAGCCAGAATCAAACAGGGCCACAGTGAAAAATAATGGGAAGGGGACAGATAATGTTAAAAAGACAAGCCTTAAGGCTTTGTGCCTTAACGCGCGTAGCATTCGCAATAAAGTGGATGAATTAATTGCGCAAATAGATGTAAACGGATTTGATATAGTCGGGATTACGGAGACATGGCTGCAGGGTGACCAGGGACGGGAAATGAACATCCAGGGTATTCAGTATTTCGGAAGGACAGACAAAAAGTAAAAGGTGGTGGAGTTGCATTGCTGGTTAAAGAGGAAATTAAAGCAATAGTGAGGAAGGATATTAGCTCTGACAATGTGGAATAGAGCTGAGAAACACTAACGGGCAAAAAACATTAGTGGGGATTGTATATAGACCCCCATACTGTAGTGGTTATGTTGGGAAAGGCATTAAACAGGAAATTAGAGATGCATGTGATAAAGGAACATTTGTAATTATGGGTGACTTTCATCTGCATATAGATT
This sequence comes from Heterodontus francisci, assembly GCF_036365525.1. NCBI lineage: Eukaryota > Metazoa > Chordata > Chondrichthyes > Heterodontiformes > Heterodontidae > Heterodontus > Heterodontus francisci. The sequence goes on along the minus strand of NC_090371.1, from coordinate 81,905,147 downwards.
GGGCAAATCAAATTAGTCACAATGCCAGAGAGGAGGATTTCTTGGAGTGTATATGGGATGGTTTTCTGGACCAATACGTTGAGGAACCAATGAGAGAACATGCCATCCTAGACTGGGTATTGTGTAATGAGAGAGGAATAATTGACAGTCTAGTGGTGCAAGACCCCTTGGGGATGAGTGACCATAATATGGTAGAATTCTTCATCAAGATGGAGAGTTACATCGTTGATTCTGAGACTGGGGTCCTGCATCTTAGTAAGGGAAACTACAAAGGTATGAGGCGCGAGTTGGCCATGATGGATTGGGAAATGTTACTTAAAGGGATGACGGTGGATAGGCAATGGCAAACATTCAAAAAGCACATGGGTGAACTGCAACAATTGTTTATTCCTGTCTGGCGCAAAAGTAAAACGGGAAAGGTAGCCAAACCATGGCTTACAAGGGACATTGGAGATAGCATTAGATCCAAGGAAGAGGCATACATATTCGCCAGAAAAAAGAACAGACCTGAGGATTGGGAGCAGTTTAGAATTCAGCAAAGGAGGACCAAGGGATTGATTAAGAAGGGGAAAATAGAGTACGAAAGTAAGCTTGCGGGGAACATAAAAACTGACTGTAAAAGTTTCTATGGGTATGTGAAGAGAAAAAGATTGGTGAAGACAAATGTAGGTTCCTTACAGTCAGAAACAGGGGAATTTATTATGGGGAACAAAGAAATGGCTGACCAGCTAAATGCATACTTTGGTTCTGTCTTCACAAAGGTGGACACAAATAACATACTACAAATGTTGGGGAACACAGGGCTTAGTGAAAAGGAGGAACTGAAGGAAATCAGTATTAGTAGACAAATGGTGTTGGGGAAATTGATGGTATTGAAGGCTGATAAATCCCCCGGACCTGATAATCTACAACCCAGGGGAAGTGGCCCTAGAAATAGTGGATGCATTGGTGGTCATCTTTCAAGATTCTATTGACTCTGGAAGAGACTGGAGGGTAGCTAATGTAACCCCACTATTTAAAAAGGGAGGTAGAGAGAAAACAGGGAATTATAGACCAGTCAGCCTGACACGGTAGTGGGGAAAATTCTAGAGTCCATTAGCAAAGATTTTATAGCAGAGCACTTGGAGAACAGTGGTAGAATCGGACAGAGTCAGCATGGATTTATGAAAGGGAAATCATGCTTGATAAATCTACTGGAATTCTTCGAGGATGTAACTGGTAGAGTTGATGAGGGGGAGCCAGTGGATGTGGTTTATTTGGACTTTCAGAAGGCTTTCGACAAAGTCCCACATAAGAGGTTGGCATGTAAAATTAAAGCACATGGGATTGGGAGTAGTGTATTGCGATGGACAGAAAATTTATTGGCAGACAGGAAACAAAGAGTAGTAATAAACGGGTCTTTTTCCGAATGGCAGACAGTGACTAGTGGGGTACCGCAGGGATCAGTGCTAGGACCCCAGCTATTCACAATATATATTAATGATTTAGATGAGGGAACTGAAATGTGATATCTCCAAATTTGCAGATGACACAAAACTGGGTGGGAGGGTGAGTTGTGAGGACGATGCAGAGAGGCTTCAGGGTGATTTGGACAAGTTGAGTGAATGGGCAAATGCATGGCAGATGCAGTATACTGTGGATAAATGTGAGGTTATCCACTTTGGTAGCAAAAACAAGTAGGCAGATTATCATCTGAACGGCTATAAACTGAGAGAGGGGAATATGCAACGAGACCTGAGTGTTCTCGTACACCAATTGCTGAAGGTAAGAATGCAGGTGCAACAGGTGGTAAAAAGGGCAAATGGTATGTTGGCCTTCATAGCAAGAGGATTCGAGTACAGGAGCAGGGATGTCTTGCTGCAATTACACAGGGCCTTGATGAAGCCACACTTGGAATATTGTGTGCTGTTTTGGTTTCCTGATCTGACGAAAGATGTTCTTGCTATAGAGGGAGTGCAGTGAAGGTTTACCAGTCTGATTCCTGGGATGGCGAGACTGACGTATGAGGAAAGATTGAGTCGGTTAGGATTATATTTGCTGGAGTTCAGAAGAGTGAAGGAGGATCTCATAGAAACCTATAAAATTCTAACAGGACTTGACAGGATAGGTGCAGGAAGGATGTAACCGATGGTGGGGGAGTCCAGAACCAGGAGTCATAGTTTTGAAACGACTTTTCTTTGTCTTGTACTTTCTGATAATCCTTGTTTTGCAATCCTGGAAGGAATTTCGTGGGTAGATTTGGAAGTTGTGTTTGAAGTTTTCTTCCCATTCAGAGTTCTGATGGCACTAATCTGCACAATAATGGAGTAGTTCTGTATGTCAGTAGTGCTAATCGGAAACCTTGATTTTTCATCAAGATAGTTTTAATGTCTCTGACTGCTCGCTCAGCTTCTCCATTTGATTGTGAATATTGAGGAGAGCTTGTGGGGTGAACAAATCCACATTTTTGTGTAAAGTGCACAAAGTAATCGTTTGCAAATTGTGGTCTATCCATTATCAGATACTATCTGATCAGGTATATCATGTGTTGCGAAACCTTCTTGTAAAACTCTGATGACTGCTTCAGTTGTTGTTGCGTACATCTGCTTAACTTTGATCCATCTTGAGAAATAATCAACTATAATTAGCTAGGATCTTCCCTCAAAGAAGAATAAATCCATCACCAACCATTCCCACAGTCTAGTTGGGAATTGGGTTGAAAGAAGTGGTTCTACATATGAACATAAAAACATATGAAGTAGGAGCAGAAGTAGGCCATTTGGCCCCTCAAGCCTGCTCTGCTATTCAATAAGATCATGGCTGAGAACTCCTGCTTGCTTAGGACATAGTGTTTCTAATATCTCCTTTCCCTTATATTGAAGCGTTGCTTGTAAATTCCCTTTTATTTCAAGTACAATGCCTCCTGGACCATGTGACTGAGTTTCTGTTGGTTGTAGAATGTGGATAGCCATGGCTCTTCATCTGACAGGACCAACAGACTTGCTCCAGGGTTGAGTTTGAAATTAGTGATATGTCCATTGACATATACGTCTGCTGACCAGAATGCTTGTTTTGGATCATTGATTTCATCCAGAAAATATTTCAATTGTCTGCTAGAGGAGGTTGAGTAACTTCATTTACCTCTCTATTCTTAACTACTTTTCCTTTAGAGGTTGAGGTAGTCGAGATTTTATTTTGGCACATCTTACTGAAATGCCCTATTTTTCTGCAATAAAAAGCATTCTGCTGTGCAGATGGTTTCCTGAACCAAGGTTTTTTTCTCACCTTGTAGGATTGGTCTATTATTACTGTGCAAATTGAAGTAGGAATCACAAGCTTTTAAGACTTAATTGAATTTGGCTGATGTTTTATCAATACGTTGTCTTGCTTTTATATCATCAGCTACAGCACCAAATAAATATAATAATGTATTCACTTGTACTGTTTGAGACTTGCTGTCCAATTTCGATGTAATTCTGTATCTGAGGAAACCTTTCCTCAAAAAGTACCCCGTTTTGAGTCTGATTGGATCCCTCGTGACTTTTAAAACTCTCTGGCACTCCCAAATTGTGATCCATTTTTAAAATTTTATAGATTTTTTGGAGTGTTCTCCTTTAAGGCACATTTTTCAGGCTATTTTTCTTTGATGGAGTGTAGCAGGTGCTTGACAGTGTTCCTTTTTTATAGGCTTCTGGGTAGGGACTTCCCCTTTCTTTCAGTAGTTAATTTATATGTTTATGCAGATGCTTATTGGAATTGACAGAGCTGTTTGATAGACAGTTCCAGTTGTTTTTTTTTTAGCCAAAGTTTATTTATTTTCTTTAAGCTTGACTGCTTGAATGATTTTTTTCTCTTCAGCTTAACTACATTACTAGAGACTCTGCTGTGTTCGTGGGTTGTCCGCACAATTTGTTTCTTCACTATCAGACTCTGATTTCAGTTTGCGCATTTTTCAGGATTTTCCTGCTCTCCTCCCTTGTGTTCAACCCGAGTGAGGGATTGGGTTTTCTTTTTTTTCTTTTGCTCTCACATGAAGCCTTTAAAAAATTAATTTTTTAAGCTCTTCAAAGGCTTTGTTTTTTAACTGAGATTTGTCCATCATCAGCACGATGACTCACCAGATCACTTGCTTTTCAGCCATGCTTCTGTTCTATGGAGCTTTTCACTGCCTTCTACACTATGTAGTTTGTTTTTCTCCTCAGCTACTTGTTTTAAAGTTTCTTCCCTTCTGGCTTAAGGATGATTGTTGCTTCATATTTTCAGGGTATAGGACTTTGATCTCAGCACTGTCACCATGTTATATATTTGACTCTTTATGCAGCCACCATATAGAGTCCAGCCAGAGAGGATCTTAGACTGTATTGTTTAAACATTAATCTTTATTTCATAGTAACTATATACACTCCAGACTAGCTTGTGTGTCTCCTTCAAAGGTCCCACTGTAACTGTTCTCAAGTTTCCCCCACACGATCTCTTACATCATCATGGTGGGCAGTAATCTTTACATTCTCTCAAGATTAACCCTTTGATATCCTTATATCACAAGCATGACTAGGGAAAAAAGTACAGAAGGGGTTTTCCATTGCCTTCCTCAGACTGGAATAGGAATTGAACCCATGCTACTGATAGTGTCCTGAATTACCTGCTAGCCATCTGGCCAACTGAGTTACCCGCTCCCCAAGAAGCAAGCCATGTCTTTTATTTCTTTTACACTGTTTTTTGGGGTTTCTGTTGATTTTCCATTAAATGTACCACAGAAAAACACTCACAAAATAATGGTGATAAACTCTATATTGTGTTCAAGTAAGAGATGTCAGTGCTGTGGAATGCAACATCTTTCTATTTTTGGCCCTTAGTATCATCATTAGGTATCAGCAGACCAGGTGTAGCATGAACCCAAGTTAACTCTTCTTTACTCTGTGCTAACAGTTTAACCTGCAGCTTTAGAAGAGCCCCTTCCTATCTCTGCCCTCCAGTGACATTTCTATTTCTATAAAGTTATTCTCCTGACCTCACTGCATGGAACTGCCAATTTAACACTGTAATGAATTATGGGCAAGTTTCTACTATGTATCCATGCCCAGTTGAATTAGTTTTATTATGCTCCAGACCCATTTGTACTTAGAGCTGGCAGATAGGCTTTTCATGCCTTCAATTTGGCTAGGTTTAAATGCCAGCTCCCACCAGTGAAAGGGCAAATTACAGATTACCTTTTTCAGGCCTGGCTTTGATTCACATTTTGTTAATTCTTTTACTGGCTTTCTGCAAAATATTCTGAAAAGACCTCAAACATGTTTTTCACAAGTATATGAAATGTCAATGGAGCAAAATACGGACCTTATTTACACCGTTTGGGACACATCAAAGCACATTAACCTTAAGGATTCACTGATGAAGAGCAGAAACTCCCAAGCGTGAACACAGAAATCCAGATTCGGCACTTAGTCAACTGTAAGTCTGCTCAGTAATTTCAACAGCAAGGGTTTAAACTGTACAATCTTCAGATATGAATGCCAAATTCACAAGCTTTTTGATTTCAGATGCTGTCACTTTATTTTTCATTGTTTATATCTGCAAAAGAACGCTTAATGGCTGCACCTTTTAGGGGATCAGCTGAGGTTTTTATAGATTTGTCCAAAGATTATTATAATCTTTAATGCAGATATTTATTATACATAATTCAGGCTATTTTACTACTTTGACAGGTTTATTGCACAATTTGTATAATATCCATAAATATCTGTCAAGGTATTGATGTCTCAGAAGCAGTAACTATATTGGCATTGCCTATGTCCATTGAGCTCCACTCCAGGCTTCTGAATGAAGGCAGCATTATAACTACCCTCAACCATGAAGCAATGGTAATGTCTATGACATTAACTATATTTTCCACCCCTGTACATTTCTGTGTTTTTAATATTTAAACTCAGAAAAAGGGACTGTTGAACTGAAATAATAAACTAGAAACAAAATACATTATCCAGTTATGAAAAGAATTGTACTTTCAGGCAGCAGTAAGTGATAAAGCGTGTGGCTATGTAATTTGTCAGCAAGTGACATTTCTGCAGATGAATTTACTTTAATTGTCTGACAGCTTCAGAATCATAATGAGGTAGAGTAATGTGTCAGCAATGTATTGATAACAGTGCTAGCTTCATAACCAGACATTAGCTTTCATTCAGAGATCTGCCTTCTCAAGTTACAGTAAGTTTCATCAGTGCTCTCGCAGTCTTTGGTCTCAGTCCAATTAGCTGATTTTAATCGGGATAGTAGCAAAGGCATTGCAATTAACTTCAGCCAGAGAAGGGAAAAATCAGTTAGGTTTCCCCTCTTAATCACTATTAATTGAGCCCTGCAGGACAGTGCATGTATACGGGCAAGATACTGCTCAGCATTCATTGTCCAGGCTGAGACATGAAGAGTAGCTACTTGGGCCCTTACAGCAAATTGGCTGGTGCCAGTAAAGTCATACTTTGAGTTTAAATGTTATGAACACAAATATAGTTATTATCACAACACCATTTCTTTATGGTCATTGATGGCTAGTTGAATTGTAAAGGGAGAAAAGAACATTAGGTTGAAAGTATGGTACATTGGGAAGGGGTTGGGTGGGGAGGGAAACCCACTTTATTCGTCTCACTCTGCTATTAGTACTGCTGGTGATTACAAAGTGGCTCAGAATGACAGTGATATAGAAAAAGGCACGATGTAAACCACTCCAAGCATTTGGATGAAGGCAGCATAATGTAAAACACTTTAAAAGGATATTATCCATTTTGTCATTTCCTTTTATCTTCCTTCTTTTGTCTTTCTTCACAATGCTTCCTTTAGTACATACAATATAAAGTATCACAACAACAGAAGCAGCATGCTACAGACAGAGCTTAGCAATCCCATAACCAATGGATCAGATAAAAGCTCTGCAGTCCTGCCACATGCAGTCATGAATAGTGATGGACAATTAAACAGCTAATGAGAGGAGGAGGCTCCAAAAACATCCCCAATCTCAATGAGTGCAAAAGTTTGCAACCATCTGCAGCCTGAAGTGATCAGTGAATGATCCATTGACATCTCGTCCTGAAATCCCCAGCATCATAGATGCCAGTCTTCAAACAATTTGATTCAATCCACATGATATCAAGCAACAGCTGTGCGCACTGGATACATATATGGCCCCTGGCAACATCCCAGCTGTAGTACTGAAAATATGTGCTCCAGAACTAGCCATGCCCCGTGTGAAGCTGCTCCAGTACAGTTCCAACACTGGCATCTACCCAATAATGTGGAAAACTGCCCAGGTATGTTAACAAAAAGCAGGACAAATCCAATCATGGGAGGTAGTGGGATAGTGGTAATGTCACTGGACTATTATTCCAGTGGCCCAGGCTAATGATTTGGGGACATAGGGTCAAATTTCAACATGACAAATAGTGAAATTTGAATTCAATTAATAAATCTGGAATTAAATCTAGTCTACTGGTGACCATGAAACCATTGTCGATTGTTGTAAAAACCAATCAGGTTCACTAATGTCCTTTAGGACATCCTTACCCAGTCTGGCCTACATGTGACTCCAGACCCACAGCAATGTGGTTGACTCTGAAAAATGCCCTCTGAAATAGTCAAGCAAGCCACTCAGTTCAAGCGCAGTTAAGGATAGGCAATAAATGCTGGCCTAGCCAGTAAAGTCCACATCCCGCAAAAGAATTAAACAAAGGTCCATTACCACCCCATTGGCCTCCTCTCGATAGTCAGCAAAGTGACAGAAGCTCTTGTGAACAGTGCCATCAAGCAGCACTTACTCACCAAATAACCTGGTTATCAGTGCTCAGTTTTGGTTCTGCCAGGGCCACTCGGCTCAGAACTTTATTACAGCCTTGGTCCAAACATGGACAAAAGAGTTGAATTCCAGAGGTGAGGCAAGAATGACTGCCCTTGACATCAATGCAGCATTTGACTGAATGTGGCAAAAGAAGCCTGAGAAAAATTGAAGTCAGTAAAAATCGGGGGAACGTTTTCCACTGGCTGGAGTCATACCTAGCACAAAGGAAAATGGTTGTGGTTGTTGGAGGCCAATCATCCCAGCCCCCGGACATTGTTGCAAGAGTTCCTCAGGTTAATATCCTAGGCCCAACCATCTTCAGCTGCTTCATCAATGATTTTCACTGAATTATAATGTCAGAAGTAGGTATGTTTGATGATGATTGCACTGTGTTCAGTTCCATTCGCAACTTCACAGTTAATGAAGCAGTCTATGCTCACATGCAATGAAACTTGGACAATATTCTGGCTTGGGGCTGATAAGTGGTAACTATCATTTGTGACACACAAGTGCCAGGAAATGACCATCTCCAGTAAGAGAGGATCTAACCATCTCCCTTGACATTCAAAATTATTACCATTGTTGAATCCCCCACCATAAACATCCTGGGGGTTACCATTGACCAGAAACTGAACTGGACCAGCCAAATAAATACTGTGGCTACAAGAGCAGGTCAGTGGTTGGGAATTCTGCAGTAAGTAACTCACCTCCTGACTCCCCAAAGCCTGACCACCATCTACAAGCACTTGCTTGGATGAGTGCAGCTCCAACAATACTCAGGAAGCTCGACACCATCCAGGACAAAGAAGCCTGCTTGATCGGCACCCCATCCACAACCGTAAGCATTCACTTCCTCCACCATCAGTTCACCATGTCTGCAGTGTGTACCATTTACAATTTGCCAAGGCTCCTTCCACAGACCTTCCAAACCCTCGACCTCTACCACCTAGAAGGACAAGGGCAGCAGATGCATGGGAACACCACCACCTGCAAGTTTCCCTCCAAGTCACACACCATCCTGACTTGGAACTATATCATTGTTCCTTCACTGTCGCTGGGTCAAAACCCTGGAACTCCCTTCTTAACAGAATTGTGGGTCTACCTACACTAAATGTAGTGCAACGGTTTAAAAAGCCAGCACTCCGCCACCTTCTCAAGGACAATTACGGATGGGCAATAAATGCTGGCTTTGCCAGTGCAGTCCACATCCCATTAATTAATAAAAAGACGTTAGAACATGAATTGGCCATAATATAAAAGCAAAATACTGCGGATGCTGGAAATCTGAAATAAAAACAAGAAATGCTGGAAATACTCAGCAGGTCTGGCAGCATCTGTGGTGAGAGAAGCAGAGTTAACGTTTCGGGTCAGTGACTCGTCTTCGGAACTATTATTATTATTATTGGCCATAATATACAATGTTTTAGTTCAGCATCTCTTTGTAGTTAATTAAGCATGACCATCTGTTGCAAAGTTGCCCAGTTAGTAGGAACATTATTGCTGTACTATTGCATTGATACTACAAGCAACAAATTACTTTGACATCTGCTTAAACATAGCTTAATATCATGGTTACTGACCTTCAAACCTGAAACTGAGACTAGAAGCCTCAGAGAAAAGCAGTTGTAAAGCACAACTGGATAAAAATGAATGAAACATTTCCCAAAATATACCATTTGTGATTTCATCCCAGAAAACTCTACAGAACACAACATGCCTTTAAACCACCAGTCAATACTTCCAGAACATGTATTCTAATAACTTTCATCTTCTCACTATTGACCTTGTGTAAAACCTCACCACCACGAAAACAACTGAAAGGGGGATGTTTTCTATTGAACTACCTGTACTCAGGCACTGATATGGTGAATTTCTGTCAAGTTTCCTTCTGCTGGTCTGCTCTAACTTTGGCAGAATATCACCAATATCCTTAGAAAACAGTGTAGAAGTTCATGCCATTTTTCTGAGGTTGCACGACCCTTCCACCAAAGTTGCAGCAGATGAGCAGGAGGATCCCATGGAAATGTACCTCCATAATGACTGGAAATTATTGATGGTTATATTTGTGTGAAAACACTTAAGGCACTCATTTGACATTCCTCTATCCCTGTTTTAATGCAAATGTAACCATTGCATTTTAGATGAATTTACACCCCCATTAAAATAGTGGAGAGAGGAATGTCATATGCACATATTAAGCTTCCAGCATTAATAATTCAAACAGCACTTTCTCAGTTATTTTTCACAATGGACCATGTGATAGCAGTTATTGATCTAGAGTAAAAATTAATATTTGCTTTGCCAGAGACTGAATTCAACTCTTAATCTTTTGCAAGCTGTTTCTTAATTAAAATGTACATTTGAAAAACCAAACATACATAATATCATTTTTTCATCTTCTTACAAAGGTTAAATGCTATAACTGCTTTAAATTAGGTATTATAACCTGAGGGGTGGGAACAATTTTTACACGACTGCCCGGCAGTTGTGCAGTTGAAGTCAGTCAGGGTACTTACCCTCTGGAAAGCAGCCAACAACCCAACGTTCTGAATTTTAATCTGTTCCACTGAGCAGGAGGCATGGACACCCACCCAAAGCTGGTGGGGTCCTTCTTTATACATGCATGTTGGGTCCCGATGATGTAATTAGGACCTGACTTCAATTTTAACTGCTGGCCCTGAGCAGGTCAGTCACTGCAGCTTTCATGACAGGTGAAGACATCGAGAAGAGGAGCCAGCAACAGAAGAGGCCCAACCAGTTAAGCTTTTTTACTTTCCTTGTGAGGCCTGCCAGGCCCCACAAGAAACACATAGGCCTCTCCAGCCATGGACTCCTCTCCTTTTCCAAGCATAAGCCACCTGGGAGATGGCCCTGAAAGCCAATGTTGCAACCTAATTTTCCAGCATTTTAACTGACAGCAGCTGAGGATTCCTTTAAATATAACTGACAATAGTCTTGTCCCGATTTGTACTGCTTATAATTTGTGATCAGGTTGAGGAGCTGGTGGTAGCAATATTGACAGAAACAAAAATGATGCCAAGTCCTGACAGCATCATATAACCATGATTTACTTTTATTTAATAAGCCCCCACCTGTTTTGGGTAGTGTTTTGACTGAATGCAGGTCCACCCAAAAATCAAGATTGGCAGAAGCCCAGTAGCATGTCAGCTAAAAAATCTTTGTTTCTGCTACTGTCCCACTTATCTTGTGTCTTTGAGTGGCCTCTAGGCCTGACGATATTCCATGCTTCCCACCGATCTTCTACCCAAAACAAGTGGGAAATCAGTTGGCAGGATTGAATTGAGGCCCCGGAGTTTAAATAGCTCAGGTCCCATTTCTGGAGCAGCAGGTGAGATGCCTCATCACCATGCTGGCCATCTGTCCAAAGCCCACCCAGAGTTCAAATCAGGTTTCTGAAGTTTCTTTTGTTGACACATACTTCTGATTATTGGCTGGAGTCCTGGTACAGTCTGACACTCCAATCCACTTCTCTGTGATATGTTTAACGAATGCTCAGTAGAACTGCATCCCTGCTGTGTGCAACAAAATATTGGAAAAGTTGACTCTGACACTCAAAAGAAATTGGGAAAGTACAGTGTTCATAGCATTTTAGCCCTTTATTTAACATATTCTAGGGATATTTTTCATCATTTGCAAGTAAAAATAGAAAATGTAGTCACCACTAAGTAAACACTTCTCTGTATTAGGCCCTTTACATTCAATAGGCTGAAAATTACTGGGATTCTTACATAACCTTTAAGGAAAGTAAAGGAGATATTGAATGGAAGCGACGAGGCTAATATAATAATGTAGCATTAGCTATTATGCTTAAAGCTTTGGTCTTCTCACAGTATTTTATCTTTTGACTGAATCACAGAACATCAAATCTATAATCTATTTGACCTCTTCCTTGGCTAGAAGACTAGCATCTCTGGGGAAAAGAATATGAGGAGTATAAAGACAGTAAAAGTGTAGGTCAAGGATAACAGCTATCTGTCATACTCATTTTAAATGCACTTTGTACTTTTAAAACCTTTGTGGGGAAAGTGAGACTTTGATTCTTTGAAGTGTTAATAGTAGACAAACCACTGCCATGTGGAACACTCCTTATGGGCTGTAGCTGAAAACCACAATGAAATCGAAGCAAAATTTCTCCCAAAACTTTCCAGCATTTTAACTGAGAGCAGCTGAGCATTCCTTTAAATATAACTGAAAATAATCTCCTCCCAATTTGTATGCTTATAGTTTGTGGTTGGGTTGTGGCCTTCTTCTTCTTTGGCCTCCTTGTCTCGAGAGACAATGGGTAAGCGCCTAGAGGTGGTCAGTGGTGTGTGGAGCAGTGCCTGGAGTGGCTATAAAGGACAATTCTAGAGTGACAGACTCTTCCACAGGCGCTGCAGATAAAATTGGTTGTCGGCGCTGTTACACAGTTGGCTCTCCCCTTGCACTTCTGTCTTTTTTCCTGCCAGCTGCTTAGTCTCTTCGACTAACCACTCTTTAGCCCCGCCTTTATGGCTGTCCGCCAGCTCTGGCGATCACTGGCAACTGACTCCCACGACTTGTGATCAATGTCACAGGACTTCATGTCACGTTTGCAGACATCTTTAAAGCAGAGCCATGGACGGCTGGTGGGTCTGATACCAGTTATGAGTTTGCTGTACAATGCTTCCTTGGGGATCCTGCCATCTTCCATGTGGCTCACATGGCCAAGCCATCTCAAGGGTCGCTGGCTCAGTAGGGTGCATATGCTGGGGACGTTGGCTGCCTTGAGGACTTCGGCGTTGGAGATATGGTCCTGCCACCTGATACCAAGGATTCTCCGGAGGCAGTGAACAAAGAACAAAGAACAAAGATAATTACAGCACAGGAACAGGCCCTTCGGCCCTCCAAGCCTGCGCCGATCCAGATCCTCTCTCTAAACATGTCGCCTATTTTCTAAGGTTCTGTATCTCTTTTCTTCCTGCCCATTCATGTATCTGTCTAGATACATCTTAAAAGACTCCATCGTGCCCGCATCTACCACCTCCGCTGGCAATGCGTTCCAGGTGCCCACCACCCTCTGCGTAAAGAACTTTCCACGCATATCCCCCCTAAACTTTTCCCCTTTCACTTTGAACTCGTGTCCTCTAGTAATTGAAACCCCCACTCTGGGAAAAAGCCTCTTGCTATCCACCCTGTCTATACCTCTCATGATTTTGTACACCTCAATCAGGTCCCCCCTCAACCTCCGTCTTTCTAATGAAAATAATCCTAATCTGCTCAACCTCTCTTCATAGCTAGCGCCCTCCATACCAGGCAACATCCTGGAATGAATTGAGACATCGCTCTTGGATGACAAACGTTGTCCAGGCCTCACTGCCGTAGAGCAAGGTACTGAGGACACAGGCTTGTAACGCTCTGACTTTTGTGTTCCGTGTCAGTGCGCCATTTTCCCACACCCTCTTGGCCAGTCTGGACATAGCAGTGGATGCCTTTCCCATGCGCTTGTTGATTTCTGCATTGAGAGACAGGTTACTGGCGATAGTTGAGCCTAGGTAGGTGAACTCTTGAACCACTTCCAGAGCATGGTCACTGATATTGATGGACGGAGCATTTCTGACGTCCTGTCCCATGATGTTCATTTTCTTGAGGCTGTAGTGGTAGCAATATAGACAGAAATAAAAATGACAACATCATTTAACCATTATTTACTTTTATGTATTCAGCCCCCACCTGTTTTGCGTAGGGGTGCTTTCTGCCGAAATATGGGCCCACCCAAAAATCAAGACAGGCAGAACTCCAGTAGCATGTCTGCTAAAAAATCTCTCATTCTGCTATTGTCCCCCTTATGACTATAAATGTGGCAGTAATGAGAGGACGATTGACTCCGATGTTTCTCAACCTGATATCTGATTGCATTCACTTATTGAAGGGTCAATGTGTTCAGCAGCTATTCTGGACCTAATCCATAATAATGATTCAGAAATTGTACTAGTACTAAGCCGACATCTAGGATTCCGTGATCATGATACCATTAAGACCATAATGTGAAAAGGGCAATAAAAGAAAAATATTGAACTTGAAAAGATGAAAAATTATTTTAGAAAAAAAAATTATTTGAGCACGATAATATTTAGGACATCTACAGTAAAAAAAATATGTGAAATACCTAAGGAAGTGTTCAAATGACAGCATTTAAAATTACTTCTGGGTGAAACCGATTAAAGAGTAAAAGAGGCCAATGTGACTGGGTTATATATATGTAAAAAGTAGCATTAGGAATAAGTGGGAATCTTTCAAACCATATAGGGGACTAATAGACATGAGGGTATGATAAATTATAAAGGCAGGTAGGGAACGGCCTATTAAAAGAAGCCAACAGAAACATTTGGCTGAATCATAACCCCAAAAACAAATGGATTGAGGGTCGAGTTGGAGATTAAAATGCCAAAAGTTGGAACAGGCTTGATCCCACAATGAACCCGCCCACTTCTGGGTTATAACGGAGGTGGGACCAGGGATAGGTGACCAATCCACTCGTGGGAAGTGGGTCGCCATTTAAATATTGTAATGAGGCTGCGTGCCTTCATTTTAACAGTCATTCTTGGTGGCATTTTTATTTAAATGAGAGGGTGGAGACAGAGCGGGGCAGTCGCTTATATCTGCCCTTAGGTCAGCGTGCCAGTTTCCCATTGTGAAACTGACACGCTCTAAGTTTAAAGGCTCTGTCAAGAGCTGGAGGAGGCAACCTGCCCGAGCTAAATCAATGGCCAGTTAAACCTCAATGAGTTTGTTATCAACTCATTAAGGGCCAGTTTAGAAATTTCTTTGTGAGGCATGTGACCACGATGGGGGGTTGGTGGATGGATCATTCTCCTTTGGGCCTCATGGGTTCATCGGGGGTTGGGTTCAGGAAGACTGCACATTCCAATTGAAGGAAAGGAAGGACATAATAGGAAATGGGATTAAGCAACTCCGAGACAGGATCGACTAGCGATGAGGAGCAGCATCTGCAGGAGCATAGACAGACCCCTACGCAACAGGGGTGCAGGGATGAGGAACAAGGGGCAGGAAGGCAACAAAGGCGATACCCTCAGCAGAGGAAGTAATTCAGATGTGAGAAGGGTTTACAATTAATATGGAGGAGGTGTTGAATAGGCTGTCTGTACTTAAAGTGGATAAGGCACCAGGACTGGATGAGACGCAACCAAGGATACTGAGGGAAGTGAGAGTGGAAATCATGGAGGCACTAGCCATAATTTTTCAGTCTTCCTTAGACTCGGGGATGCTGCCAGAGGACTAGAGAATTGCAAACATTACACCCTTGTTCAAAAAAGGGTATAAAGATAAGTCCAGCGACTACAGGCCAGTCAGTTTAACATCATACCTTCCGGGTGAGCAGTGGAGAAGAGTCCAGGCGCGCCAGAGTTTGAAAACAAAGTGAGCAGTGACGTCACAAGAAAGCTGCAAGGTGATTGGTTGGTGAGTAACTGCTGTTAGGGAATAACTCTAAATAGCTGAGTTAGTACACCAGTGTTAGGGTGCATATGTAAACAGCTTAAGAATAAGGAACAAGTGAGTAGCTTTTTTTTGAGTAAGGTTTATTTTAACTGGTGAACTGTATTGATTTTTAGTAGGATTTATCAGTAACTTCAAAAGTAAAGGTAAGGAATTTAGATTGTAATGAGTAGCGTTTGGAGTAGAACAAGGCCCCTAGCGTAATTAGTATTTTTTAATTAAAGGGAGTAACTAAGTAATCTAAAGGTAAATCATGGCAGGAGAGCTTGCACCCGTGATATGCTTCCAGTGTCCCTGTGTGCAGGAAGTGTATCCATCTGCAGATACTGGCTACCCACATTTTGGAGCTGGAGTTGCGGGTGGATTCACTGTGGAGCATCCGCGATGCTGAGATTGTTGTGGATAGCACGTTTAGTGAGGTGGTCACACCCAGGCAAATGCTGCAAATGCAGAAAGGGAATGGGTGACCACCAGACAGAGAAGAGGAAGGCAGGTAGTGCAGGAGTCCCCTTTGGCCATCCCCCTCGCTAACAGATATACCGCTTTGGATACTGTTGGGGGAGATAGCTCAGGAGAAAGCAACAAGGGCCTAGTTCATGGCACCATGGGTGATTCTGCTGCACAGAAGGGGAGGAAGAAGAGTGGCAGGGCTATAGTGATAGGGGATTCAATTGTAAGGGAAACAGACAGGCGTTTCTGCAGTCACAAAAGAAACTCAAGGATGGCATGTTGCCTCCCTGGTGCTAGGGTCAAGGATATCTCTGAGTGGCTGCAGGGCATTCTGAGGGGGGAGGGAGAGTAGCCAGTTGTCGTGGTACATATTGGTACCAACGACATAGGTAAAAAAAGGGATGAGGTCCTACAAACTGAATATAGGGACTTAGGCCAAAAATTAAAAAGTAGGACCTTAAATGTAGTAATCTCAGGATTACTACCAGTGCCATATGTGAGCGAGAGCAGAGATAGCAGGATGTATCAGATGAATATGTGGCTGGAGAAATGTTGTAGCGGGAAGGGATTCAGATTCCTGGGACATTGGGACCGGTTCTGGGGAAGGTGGGACCTGTACAAGCTGGACGGGTTGCCCTGGGCAGGACCAGAACCAATTTCCTCGGGGCGCAGGGTGGGGGGTGGGGGGAGGGGGGGGTTTGGTGTTTGCTAGTGCTATCAGGGAGGGTTTAAACCAGAACGGCAGAGGTTGGGAATCTGAGCAAGGAGACAGAGGAGGCGGAAACGAGGACAGAAATGAAAGAAAGGTAAGAAACAAAAGTGGACGGCAGAGAAAACAAGGGCGAGAAATGGGGCCATAGTGCAAAATATAGCTAAGATGACTAACAATGTTTCAAAGGCAAGTCTAAAGGCATTGTGTCTTAATGCACGGAGCATTCACAATAAGGTAGATGAATTAACAGCGCAAATAGTTATAAACGGTTATGATATAGTTGCGATTACGAAGACATGGCTGCAGGATGACCAAGGATGGGAACTGAACATCCAGGAGTATTCAGTATTTAGGACGGACAGGCAAAAAGGAAAAGGCGGTGAGGTACCGTTGTTAGTAAAGGACGAAATCGATGCTACAGTGAGGAAGGATATTGGCTCGGAAAATCATGGTGTGGAATCTGTATGGGTGAAGCTAAGAAACACCAAGGGGCAGAAAACGTTGGTGGGGGTTGTCTATAGGCCCCCAAACAGTAGTGGAGATGTAAGGGGTGGCATTAAACAGGAAATTAGAGATGCATGCAATAAGGGTACAACTGTAATCATGGGTGACTTTAATCTACATATAGATTGATCAAACCAAATTAGCAATAATACTGTGGAGGAGGATTTCCTGGAGTGTGTACGTGATGGTTTTTTAGACCAATACGTTGAGGAACCAACTGGAGAACAGGCTATCCTAGACTGGGTATTGTGCAATGAGAAAGGATTAATTAACAATTTTGTTGTGTGGGGTCCCTTGGGAAGGAGCGACCATAACATGATAAAATTCTTCATTAAGTTGGAGAGTGAAGTAGTTGAATCCGAAACTAGCGTCCGAAATCTAAATAAAGGAAACTATGAAGGTATGAGGCGCGAGTTGGCTATGGTAGATTGGGGAACTTTACTAAAAGGGTTGATTGTGGATAGGCAATGGATAATATTTATAGAACGAGTGCATGAATTACAACAATTATTCAATCCTGTCTGGTGCAAAAATAAAACCGGAAAGGTGGCTCAACCGTGGCTTACAGAAGAAATTAGGGATATTATTAGATCCAAAGAGGAGGCATATAAAATTGCCAGAAAAAGAAGCAAGTCTGAGGATTGGGAGCAGTTTAGAATTCAGCAAAGGAGGACAAAGAGGTTTATTAAGAGGGGGAGAATACCCTATGAGAGTAAACTTGCAGGGAACATAAAAACTGACTGTAAAAGCTTCTATAGGTATGTGGAGAAAAAGATTAGTGAAGACAAATGTAGGTCCCTTACAGTCAGAAATGGGGGAAATTATAATAGAGAACAAAGAAATGGCAGAACAATTAAGCACATACTTTGGTTCTGTCTTCACAAAGGAGGACACAAATAACTTCCCAGAAATGTTAGGGAACCAAGGGTCTAATGAGAGGGAGGAACTGAAGGAAATCAGTATTAGTAAAAAAAAGTCCTCGGGAAATTAATGGGGTTAAAGGCTGACTAATCCCCAGGGCCTGATAATCTGTATCCCAGAGTATTAAAGGAAGTGGCCCTGGAAATAGGGGATGCATTGGTGGTGATCTTCCAAAATTCTATGCACTCTGGAGCAGTTCCTACAAATTGGAGGGTGGCAAATGTAACCCCAGTATTTAAAAAAGAGGGAGAGAAAACACAGGGAATTACAGACCAGTTAGCCTAACATCAGTAGTGGGGAAAATGCTAGAGTCTATTATAAAGGATATGATAGCAGAACACCTGGAAAGCATAAACGGGATTAGACAAAGTCAGCATGGGTTTATGAAGGGGAAATCATGCGTAACAAATCTACTGGAGTTTTTGGAGGATGTAACTAGTAGAATAGATAAGGGCGAACCAGTGGATGTGGTGTATTTGGATTTTCAGAAGGCTTTTGATAAGGTCCCACATAAGAAGTTAGTGTGAAAAATTAAAGCACATGGGATTGGGGGTAATATACTGGCATGGATTAAGAATTGGTTGACAGACAGGAAACAGAGAGTAGGAATAAATGGGTCTTTTCCCGGGTAGCAGGCAGTGACTAGTGGGTACCACAGGGATCGGTGCTTGGACCCTAGCTATTCACAATATAAATTAATAACTTGGGTGAGGGAACTAAATGTAACATTTCCAAGTTTGCAGACAATACAAAGCTGGGGGGTGAATGTGAGCTGTGAGGAGGATGCAAAGAGGCTCCAACATGATTTGGACAAGTTGGGTGAGTGGACAAATGCATGGCAGATGCGGTATAATGGGGATAAATGTGAGGTTATCCACTTTGGTTGTAAAAACAGAAAGGCAGATTATTATCTGAATGGTGATAGATTGGGAAAGGGGGAGGTGCAACGAGACCTGGGTGTCCTTGTACACCGGTCACTGAAAGCAAGCATTCAGGTGCAGCAAGCAGTTAGAAAGGCGAATAGTATGTTGGCCTTCATTGCAAGAGGATTTGAGTACAGGAGCAAGGATGTCTTACTGCAGTTATACAGGGCCTTGGTGAGACCACATCTGGAGTATTGTGTGCAGTTTTGGTCTCCCTTTCTGAGGAAGGATGTTCTTGCCATGGAGGGAGTGCAAAGAAGATGTACTTGGCTGATTCCAGGGATGGCAGGATTGATGTATGAGGAGAGAGTTGGTCGACTAGGCCAATATTCAATAGAGTTTAGAAGAATGAGAGGGGATCTCATAAAAACCTATAAAGTTCTCACAGGTATAGACAGGCTAGATGCAGGGAGGATGTTCCCGATGGCTGTAGAGTCCAGAACCAGGGGTCACAGTCTCAGGATACGGGGTATGCCGTTTATAGCCGAGATGAGGAGAAATTTCTTCTCTCAGAGGTTGGTGAACCTGTGGAATTCTCTACTGCAGAAGGCAGTGGAGGCCAAGTCATTTAATATATTCAAGAAGGAGATAGATATATTTCTTAATGCCAAAGGGATCAAGGGATAAGGGGAGAAAGTGGGAACCGGGTACTGAATTAGATGATCAGCCATGATCTTTTTTGAATGGCGGAGCAGGCCCGAAGGGCTGATTGACCTACTCCTGCTCCTATTTTCTATGTTTGTATGTTTTACGTCAGTTGTGGGGTAACTTCAAAAATGTTTAATTCGTGATAAAATTAATTGTCACATGGACAAATTCGGGTTAATCAAAGAATGTCAGCATGAAATCCTTAAGCCAAAATCATGTTTAACTAACTTGCTGGAGTTTTTTGAAAAGGGAAGAGAGAGAGTTATTTGAAACATTGTGAACTATGAGGAGGATAGTGTAGAACTTCAAAAGGACAGAAACAGATTGGTGGAATGGGCAGACAGGTGGCAGATGAAGTTCAATGCAGAGAAATGTGAAATGGGTCATTTTGGTAGGAAGAACAAGGAGAGACAATATAAAATAAAGTAATATAAAGGGTACAATTCAAAACGGGGTGCTGGAGCAGAGGGACCCTGGTGTATATGTGCATAAGTCATTGAAGGTGGTAGGACAGGTTGAGAGAGTGGTTAATAGAACATTCAGTATCATGGGCTTTATTAATAGGGGCATAGTGTACAAGAGCAAGGAGGTTATGTTGAACTTGGATAAGACACTTGTTGTGCCTCAGCTGCAGTATTGCGTCCAGTTCTGGGCATCATACTTTAGGTAGGATGTGAGGGCATTAGAGAAGGTACAGAAAAGATTCACGAGAATGATTCCAGGGATTAGGAACTTCAGTTATGAAGATAGTTTAGA
The DNA here is from genome assembly GCF_036365525.1 of Heterodontus francisci. Classification (NCBI taxonomy): domain Eukaryota; kingdom Metazoa; phylum Chordata; class Chondrichthyes; order Heterodontiformes; family Heterodontidae; genus Heterodontus; species Heterodontus francisci. The sequence goes on along the minus strand of NC_090371.1, from coordinate 81,884,935 downwards.
GAAGTTTGGACTGTTTTCCTTGGAGAAGAGAAGGCTGAGAGGAGATTTGATAGTGGTATTCAAAATCATGAGGGGTTTGGACAGAGTAGATAGAGAGAAACTGTTCCTACTTGTAAACGGATCGAGAACAAGAGGGCACAGATTTAAAGTAATTGTTAAAAGAAGCAAAAGTGACAAGAGGAAAAGCTTTTTCATGCAGAGAGTTAAGATCTGGAATGCACAGCCTGAGAGTATGTTGGAGGCAGGTTCAACTGAAGCATTCAAAAGGGAATTAGACTGTTATATGAAAAGGAAGAATGTGCAGGGTTACGGGGAGAAAGTGGAGGAATGGCACTAGGTGAATTACTCATTCGGGAGGCCAGTGCAGACACAAAGGGCTGAATGGCCTCCTTCTGCACTGTAACAATTCTGTGATTCTGTGATATACTGCTAAGGGAGTAGCTGCCTGTACATGTTGAAGTGTGCTTGTCTAGGCAGTTGGTTGCTGATTTGTGCACCCTCATTGAGGGACATCCAAGGGTTTGCAGGAACCATTGCTATGGCTTTTCCATGGCTGTAAATTCACAGTGGCCTTGCACCTTTTTGCAACTAGTCCTGCAAAGCAGTGGCAGCAGACATTGGTGGCATCTCGCAGGCAGCAGCACATCTTTGCATCACGGAGGTGATGGATGCTCTGTTCAAGAGGGCAGGGGAATACTTTGAATTCCAGATGAATAGTGGCACTCAAGCTCAAAGGGCAGTGGGATTTACTTCCTTCACTGAATTCCTTCAGGTGCACGGGATCATCAATTGCACCCATGTGGATATTAAGGCACTGACTGAGCAGCCAGGGAGATTCCTCAACAGGAGGAATTCCACTCCCTAAACATTCAGCTGGTCTGTGATCACAACTAGAGCTTTATGCAGGTGTGTGTACAATATCTTGGAAGCTGCCATGATGCATTTATCCTTTGGCAATCGCAGGTGCCGCAGCTCTTCATGGAGCAATTGGGAATCCATGGATGGCTGTTAGTGGATAAGGCTTATCCAGTGAGGGGCTGGCTGATGACTTTGGTGTGTAACACTGTTACAGAGGCTGAGAGACACTACAACTGATGCCACCTGAGCACAAGGGTCATCATTGAGCAGGCCATCGGCCTCCTGAAGATGAGGTTCAGGTGCCTTGACCTGTCGGGTGATGCCCTCCAGTACACTCCCTCAAGGGTCTCACGCATTGTGGTGCTCTGTTGCACAGTTCATAACATGGACAAGGTGTGGACCTTGAAGAGGGAGAAGGGCTGGAACAGCACAGCTCCTCGGATGAAGAAAAGGATGAGGTTGAGGAAGATGAGGATAAGAAGGAGGCTAAAGGAGAACGATTCCCAAGCTTTGCATGGATGTCACTGTGGTAGGGTTAAGAGGCAGAGCGCTTATCAGGATGGCAGGGATGCTCGGGTCACTCTGATCCAGACACGTTTCGCTATGCAATACTCAGTCTGCAGAACATTTAGAAAGAAGATTCTCCTTCATCTGAGTGAGCGCAAGCATCTGCTAAGAACAAAAATCAGCAAGCTTCTAATGGCACAAACACTGCAAGGCTCCAGATTCTCCACCAGACAGACTCTGCCCCAATGCAATCATTCACTTTGCTAACCTTTATTTTCCATTCCCCTGTCTTTTGCCATGATGAAATGAAAACACACAAGTCTGCCTTAGTACAGCAACATGCCCCGTGCTTTATCGAATAACAGTTTGATGTCACATACAACAGAAACAACCAAGTGACCCACAAAGTGACATTACCGACATGGTGGCCTGCACTCACAGCCACTCCAACGAGTTGCTCCCCCTGTGGCTGAGGAGGTGGTGGAGGCAGACTGCTTGTTAATATCTGTCGGGAACTGAGCTGCCTGTGGCGGTCGGCCTCGTCCTGGAGGTGATGGGGGTGGGGGTACTTCCAAAGGCTGCTGCACCAGCATCACTGCATGGGCAGCCTCTGTCACAGGGAATAAATTTACAAGTGCTTCATCTGTTGGAAGGACCATGGAGGCAGATGATAATGATGGAGACCCATGAGGTGTGGCTCCCTCATCACCATCTATTGCTACCTCAGCCCTTTCATGGCATCCCTAATCGCTGGAGGGAACCAAAAGCTGGGGTGCAGCTTACATCCACTCCATGCTTCTTTGTGTTATTTGTGCCACAAATCAGTCAATGTTACAGACTGCGACATGCCTTCTGTGCATGTCAGTGCACTGTTCCTGCATCCACTCTGATTGGCCACTGGCTCAGTGGAGGAGCTCATGCGCGCAAAGCATTGATACAGAGTGGATCACATGAGATAAATGGACTCCTCCATTCTTATCCCATGACTCCACAGTGCCTCAGGTAACTCAGACATGTGGGCACACATTTTATGCTGATTCTGGTTTGTGACTCCCGAGGCTCTGCATCTCCGGCCTGCTGAGCAGGGCTATGCCTTCCCTCCATCCTCCGAGGGGGGCTGGCCACAGCCGACTCTGCCTCCTCGTATCCTCCTGTTCTGATATGATGTGCGCTTCACCCTGTGCCACATTCTCTAATAACATGCAAGCACTTACCGAGGTGTGAGTGTCTGCACTGGTGGATAGTGCACAAGAAAGATGTGACGGTGCAGTCTTCAAAGTGTCTTCCTCCTTTGACTCTTTCTGAATAGATTGGTGGTGTCTTAACTCCTCCCCCTCTGCAGCTGGGCCTCTGGGAGATATTAGAGAAAGTTGTCTTGAGAAATCGGCACAATCAACAAATGCTTCAGCTGAATGAAATAATGAAATGGCAGCTTATAAATTGACAGCTTATTTTGTAGGGATGAGGATTGCCATGTTGAGATTTATTCACCCTGTCATTGTAGGACTCCCATTTCCCCGTCTCCAACATCCTGGTGCTCTGCCACTCTGGACAGATTCAGGGCCAGTTCCTCAAAATGTGTCAGAGACTTGAGCTGGGGGACCCCACAATCCAGATGTGCCGTCTCGCTCTCCCTGACATTGTTTTCTCGTTCGGCCTGCGAGGTGAAGAAAGATGCTGTTAGGACAATGCCTTTCTCCCTTACCACTGCAGCTTTTCATTTGCATAGGATGTTGCAGACTTTCCCATAGCTTACTATCCAATAGAGCTCAGATAATGAACTATGCTTATGGGTCATCAGTGCTGCCATGCTATAATTAGGAAACTCTATGAGCCCTCAGGATGCCCTCTCTTTTTCATTCTGGTGATTGCTGACCAGGAGGCATACAATCTGGTACTATCTTTGGACTCGACTAGCCAGACCTAAGCAGGCCATTGAAATATTTTCTTCCTCCTCTCCACTGCCTCTGTGACTGATCTCATAAGCCACTACCAGCCATGTCTTCTTGGTCAGCTTTGCAGGCTTTCTGTTGCCACTGGCAGGAAACATGATGCTTCTCTGTGCTGTCACCGGCTTCCAGAAATATCTCAAATAAGGCATCAGAATAACAAGGCGCTACCCTGGCATGGGGGGGCCCTTCCTGCCCACTGCCCTCTGCTCAGCTTCTCTTTCCATTGTTGTGGCAAACGGCAACCACAGCAATGGCTGCTTCTCGCTCTTTAAATCGAGTCCGCTCCTCCCTGTGTCCCGCCTCGTTCCTGCATCCATCACCACTAATTCAGCAGTAAATGTGATTCTGGATCAATTAACTGCTTTCCCAAATAAAAACTGAAATGTATGTGCTTTGCTGAGCGGTGCAGGAAAGCAGGGAACCAGAAATGAATGCAATGTCGGGGTCCTGTCCCTGGAATTGAAATCCCGCCTTCTATTTCTAAACACAACAGCAAGGTATTCCGGATCTTTGGTCATTCAACACTCTAATGGAGATGAGAGGAACTGAATCCATGAGTTATATGTCTTTACAGGAGAGAAACAGTGTTTCATCCAGGCCCAACAAGCTACCCAGTAAGCCCCCAGCCCCGTGATCTGTCTGCTCCTCCCCTGCTCTCCCGAACAACATCAAACCCCTCCAACCATCATCGACCCCCCGACCACCATCGACCTCCCCCCGACCATCAGCGACCCCCCCCAACCATCATCGACTGCCCGACCACCACCAAATGCCCCCCGACCATTTTCAACACCCCCGACCACCATTGAACCCCCCCCCCAACCGCGATTGAATCCCCACCGACCACCATCGACCCCCCGACCATCATCAACCCCCCAACCATCATCGAACCCCCCCCAACCATCATCGACCCCCCCAACCACCATCGACACCCTGACCACCATCGACCCACCCCAACCACCAATGAATCCCCCGACCATCATCAACTCCCCCCAACCACCATTGAACCTCCCGACCATCATTGACCCCCACAACTGCCATTGAACCCCCCCCCAATCATCATCGACCTCCCTGACCATCATCGGCACCCCCGACCACCATCAAACCACCCCCCAACCACCATCGACCCCCCCGACTAGCATTGAAACCCCCCGACCACCATCAAACCACCCCCAACCACCGTCGACCCCCCCGACCAGCATTGAAACCTCAACCACTGTTAAATGCCACCCCCGAATCCTACCTCACATCTGACCACTCCCGAAATCTGGACCTGCCCCCACCACCCACCCCCCACCCCGCCGCAGCAATCGCGATACACCTACAATCTCTTTCACCCTCCCAGTACACATACCTGCCCTCTTAGGCTTCAGTCTTGTGAAGCAGGCTTCCTGCCCAAAAGGCCTCCAGCCTGTGGGTGGGAACCACACTGAAAGGAGCCCCGCAATTACGTTCTGCAGAATATTTGGGAAACCAATCCGGGTTTCTTGGCCTCACATCAGCACCCACGACGTCACCTCCAGACTGAAATCCAGGCCATTGAATAGAAACATATCTCAATGATGGGTTTTTGTAATGACATGCACTTTATTTAAGGATTGAAAGGGCTTTATATTCATTTTACAGTGATAATGGGATTTTGAAATCCAGCAACAAGAAATAGCTATTTCAATATGCCTTTATCCAGAAAATGGAGGAAACGTTGTCTCAATCAGATATCAGATTTCCAGGAACAGCAGCAGAGGAAGAGCTGAACAGAATGTGAATGTTGAAGAATTGATTTATTAAAGGATTAGATGCTTTTAAAAGAGATTCAACAGTTCAGATAATTGTGCAAAAACTATAAGGCAATAATAGTTGGGGATTTCAACTACCCCAATATCAACTGGGATACAAACCGTGTGAAGGGCACAGAGGAGACAAAATTCTTGATTTGTGTTCAAGGGAACTTTTTGAGGCAACACGTAACAAGCCCAATGAGAGGGGGCGCAATTCTAGATTTAGTCTTTGGTAATGAAGCTGGGCAAGTGGATGAAGTATGGGTGGGTGACTATTTTGGAGATAATGACCATAATACATTAAGTTTTAGCATAATCATGGAAAAGGACAAAGATAAAACAGGATTAAAAGTTCTAAATTGGGGAAAGGCAAATTTTAAGACACTGAGAGGTGACCTGGTGCAAGTGGACTGGATACAGCTACTTGAATAAAAATCAGTGGCAAACCAGTGGGAGGCATTCAAAAGCGATTACTACAGACACAATGTAGGCATGTCCCCACTAAGATGGTACTGCCAAATCTTGAGACCCCTGGTTATCTAGAAGCTTACAGGGTAAATTAAAGCAGAAAATGAAAGCTTGTGATGATCACAAACATCTTAATACTTTAGAAAGCCTCGAGGAGTATAGAAAGTGCGGGGGTGAAGTAAAAAAGCAAAGAGAGGACATGAAAAATTATTGGCAGGTAAAATTAAGGAAAACCCAAAGATGTTTTATCAGTACATTAAGAGCAAGAGAATAACTAAGGAAATGGTAGGGCCTGTCAGAGATGTACAAGGGAGCTTATGAGTGGATGCAGAAGATGTGGGCAGGGTTCTTAATGAGGTTTTTGTTTCTGTCTTCACAAAGGAGAGGGTTGATGTAGACATTGTAGTTAAAGAGGAGGAGTGTGAAATATTAGATACGATAAGCTTAATGAGAGAGGAAGTACTAGAGGGTCTGACATCCTTGAAAGTGGATAAATCGCCAGGGCCAGGTGGATTGCATCCCACGTTGTTAAAGGAAACCTGGGAGGAAGTTGTGGATGCGCTGAGGATCATCTTCAAATCCTCACTAGATACAGGAGAGGTACAAGACGATTGGAGGTCTGTGAACATTGTACCATTGTTAAAGAAGGGTGCAAGGGATAGGCCAAATAATTATAGGCTGGTCAGTCTGACCTCAGTGGTGGGTAAATTGTTAGAATCTAAACTGCCACTTAGAAAGGCATGGATTAATCAGGGATAATCAGCATGGATTTGTTAAGGGAAGGTCATGTCTTATTAACTTAATTGAGTATTTTGAGGAAGTAACAAGAAGGATTGATGAGGGTAGTGCAGTGGATGTGGTCTACATGGACTTTAGTAAGGCATTTGGCAGACTGGTCAGTAAAATGAAAACCCATGGATACAGGGAAATGTGGCAGATTGGATCCAGAATTGGCTCAGGGACAGGAAACAAAGGGTAGTAGTCGACGGATGTTTTTGCGAATGGATAGCTTTTTCCAGTGGCATTCCACAGGGCTCAGTGTTGGGTGGAAAGCATGATTGGGAAATTTGCTGATGACACAAAAATTGGCTGTGTAGTTGATAGTGAAGAGGATAGCTGTAGACTCCAGAAAGGTATCAATGGTTTGGTTGAGTGGGCGGAAAAGTGGCAAATGGAATTCAATCCAGATAAGTGTGAAGTGATGCATTTGAAGAGGGCAAATAAAGCAAGGAAATACACAATAAACAGGAGGATATTGAGAGGGGTAGAAGAATTGAGAGACCTTGGAGTATATGTCCGAAGGTCCCTGAAGGTGGCAGGACAGGTAGATACAGTGGCGAAGAAGGCATATGGAATGCTTTCCTTTATTGGCCGAGGTGTAGAGTTCAAAAGCAGGGATATAATGCTGGAAGTGTCGGTCAGATGGTTTCACAGGTCGGCGCAACATCGAGGGCTGAAGGGCCTGTACTGCGCTGTACTGTTCTAATGTTCTAAAAAAAAGACTGTATAAATGTTGGTTAGGCCACAGTTGGAGTGTTGCATACAGTTGTGGTCATCACATTACAGAAAGGAGATTGCCCTGGAGAGAGTACAGAGGAGGTTTACAAGAATGTTGCTAGGGCTTGAAAGTTTCAGCTATGAGAAAAGATTGGATAGGCTAGGGTTGTCTTCCTTAGAACAGAGGAGGCTGAGTGGTGACTTAATTGAGGTGCACAAAATTATGAGGGGTCTAGATAGAGTAGACAGGAAGGACCTGTTTCCTCTAGCGGAGAGGTCAATTACCGGGGGCACAGATTGAAGGTGATTGGTAGAAGGATTAGAGGGGACATGAGGAAAACCTTTTTCACTCAGAGGGTGGTCGGTGTCTGGAATTCACTGCCAGTAACGGTGGTGGAGGCAGAAGCCCTCAATTCTTTTAAACACACCATCAGGACATGCACCTGTAACCTGCAAGGGTATGGACCAGGTGCTGGAAGGTGGGATTTGATTGGGCGGCTAGTTGTTTTGGCCTGCACGGTCACAATAGGCTGAATGGCCTCCTTCTGTGCCATAATTTTTCTATGGTTCTATGCTTCTATTTGCTTCCATGAATTCAAAGGAAAATGGGGGTTGAAATTGGTGGCAATTTAATTAAATTTGAGAGAGATTCCTTAGGATTGGAATATATTTAGCATAATCCCGTTATTTTTTGAAAGATCAAGAGAACTACCTGGCAACTATGGACCAGAACCTCGATTCTTCCTTGGAGATAGAACAGGGAGCTGGCTTAACTCTAACCGAATACAACGTCCCAGTTGCCCTTGTTACTTCTGCCATTTTCCGTCAAACATGATGTTAGACATAGAATACATAAGCCCAAAAATGGACATACAAATGATACTATATCATACCAAATATTTCCCATCATCTGCCCTTTAGCAACTTATGTATAATGAATGCCTGTTCATCATGGGGGAATCGATTTAGACTTTTAGTGATCAACCAGGTAACACACAATCGATCACCTATACTCGCAACAAAGAAGTGACCATAGTTTTGAGGCCTGGTCTCATTTAAGTTGGGCCAGAGAATTGTGGGGTACCAAGCAGGTGTCCCAATACAGCACGCCGGATTAAGGCTGGCCAATATCGGGTCGCACTCTAGCCATCAGCAAGGTAAATGCTGGAGGTGAGGGAGGTTACAATCACAGAATGAGGAACCAAAGCGACTGAGGTTTTTTTTGTGGGCCTTGGAAGAATCAGAGTTCTCCTCCAGGCCCCACTGCTACAATTTTAAATTTACCTTTGCTGTTTCTCTTCAGCTTTGTCACTGGTGATGCTACACATTGTCCAACCAGTTCCAACCTAAAAGGACTAAAGAGGCCTACCACCTGAAACAGGCAGCCCTTTGGCCACCCATGAGTAATCCCCTTTCAAAATGGTTTCAGTTGCCCCTTAAGGTTTATCAGAGCAGTGAGGCTATTAACTAAGTTTTGAGGCTGTACTGTTAGTGTCACATGCAATAAGTTACTAGTCACTCCCACTGGGGCTAACATTGCTCTGGGGAAGCAGGGGGTGCCATTTAAATATTAAAGAGATAGACAAGCTAGGCAATTAATGTCAGGGTGAGTGGTTACACAAGCAAAGATGGTTTCAATTGTTAAATTGCTCAGGCAGCAATGTAGACTGCCCTGATGTTGTACAGTGCTATATAGAACTCTGAGGCATGATGGAACCGTTCTCCATATCTTCCCCAAGTGCACTCTGCTAAAGTTATTTCAATGATCTTGGAGGGGGGGAGGCACATGCAGGCCCCCACCTGCCAAGAATGAGTCACATTAATTTCGCCACATGGACAAGAAGACATATGGGAAGAAGAGAAGGTCTGTTAGAAGCGGTTGCCAGGCCCCTGGCTGGAAAGACATTTTTGCATCTTAACCAACAGTGCTTGTAGAGAAAGGAGCTACTCTCTGCTCCTATCAATCCACAAACAAATGTGGTCAGACCAGTTTGTCACATGACCGACTGACTATTGCAGAGTTTGAACTGAGAGTTTTAAATTCGAGAGATAGTGTTTGAACTGGCAGAAAACTCTTTGCTCCTGGATTGAAAAGACCTCTCCTGGATGGCTCACTGCAGCCCTCCTGCCTGCTTCCATCTCTTTCTCATGGAACTCCAAAAACTGATTAAAGACACATGAACCCCAAGAGAGAAAAGTCTCCTACAGTGAACAAGGTTTAAGAAAAATACTGGGCCCCAATGAGAAGCAAGATCCACCTACAAACAAGGACTCTACAGCAAGCTCAAAGACCCGTAACAAAACCTCTTCAGATATTGCCTCAAACCTTTCCACTTTATTTTTCTTCTGCTCTTTTCTGTCTCTATTCGCATATACGTATCGCGTTTGCATGCTAGGGTGGGGCGCGACGTGTATCCGTAGGTGTTAACCGAATTAGAGTTTTAAGTTTAAGTTAAATAAAATTTCACCTTTCTTCTTCAAACCTAAGAAAGCCTGTTTGTGCTCAGTTCTATGCCTTATCATTGGAAAGCGGTGAACAAGGATTCACCAAGGGCGAGCTAAAACACAGTGTGTTTAAAAATAAAACCCTGTTACAGTAAGACCAGGTGAAGGCTGAAAGGGAACCCTGGACTTCTTTCTCACCTGGTCATAACAATGAGCATAATTCTCGAATTAGCAACCCGTTTTACACCTCGCACGATATCCTATTCCATTGACCTCAGTTTCCTACATTATAACAGTGACTACACTTCAAAGTACTTAATTGGCTTTAAACACTTTGGGGCATCCTGAGGTTGTGAAAGGTGCTATATAAATGCATGTCTTACTTTCTTTCAATAGGAAATAAAAGAGGGTGGAATGTAAAATGAGCTGCCGATTTGTTAGCTCCCATTTTGTGCTACTTCCCAAGACAAATTTCACATTCTGATATTCGATAATTGGCTTTGGTCAGCGCTGATCTTCGTGGCGCAACATAATGGCCAAATTGAAAATCTAGGCCAATATATTTGACTATGATGTAGAGACGAGTTATTGAAGTGATCTTGAGAGGTCTACTGAATGAATACATGGAAATGCATAACTTGTTAAAGGGCAGTCAGTATAGATTCAAGGAATGGGAGTCATATTTAATTAACCTGTTGGAGATTTTCAAAGGCATTACTAACATATTGGGCATAAAATTGATAGATTTATAAATTATTCACAGCTTTTACTTATTTGACGCAATGCAAATGTTCTGAAACAATGACAGCATTGTGAAAGACAGGAAAAGATAGAAATTAATCCAATGCATTTTTATAGATCAGTGCGTTTTTACAGTTAAGTGCAGATGTTGATTCGTATTTCTTTCTTGAAGCTGGCTTTTGGATTTAGTATCATTCAATATTTATGGAAGTTTAATGTGCATTTAATAGGAACAGAAAGGAATAGTAGCTCAAAATGAGCAATAATGGATGGGCAGCTCATTTTACATTGAAAAATAAAAGCAGGTGGGGTGTAGAACAAGCTGTTGATTTTCTATTGACCATTTTGCATCACTGTCCAAGATGAATTCCAGCCCCGATGGGTCCTTAAATTATAGCTTTGATGGGTTAACAGGAACTAAATATTGCCACATAACTCACAATCTGTTCAGAATTTCTTTGATCCTCCCTGCATCCTAATTGTGTGTAACTGTTGCAGAATGTAAAATATCAGTTTTGTTACTTGCTACTGACTTTAAATTATTTTTTTAAATTTACCCACCTGATAGTTTTCTTTAAACAACACTATATAGAATTGCAAGTATAGGGCTTTCAGTTTAGCTGTGCATCTCACAAGGATTATGTTAATAAGTAGTTGCAAAGAATAAAGACAGCTTTTTGTGTGTTTCTATAGTAAGTCTGCAGAAAATGATGATCAACACTGTTATTTCTTTGCAAAGGCAATAACAATACTGCTGCATCTATCTCAATTTTGCTGCAAAGAACGTAAAATGATATAATTTGTCGCGCGTGATTAAGCAAGTAGTAAAATGGTTCTAAGCACTACTTGGCTACATTATAAAAATACCTTGTGATCTATAATTTTTAACTCAGATTTAAAAATACTTATGTAACAGCATATCTGTGAAATATGTAACCATCTATAATAAGCCACCCTATTTATCACATGATCAGAGCAAAACTGTATGACATCTGATAACTTCATACAACTGGACAGTTCATGGAAAGATACATCAAGTTATGCCACTCTGAATAAACAAATGCTTCATATGTGTGAAGTAAATACTTCGATTAATTGCTTGAGGGTTAAGAACAGGAAGATATTAATATGTAGTGCGATGAATCAAAGTATTTTTGGAATGTGATTATATTTTAAATTTTAAACCTGGCATCTGCAAATGGAAGTTTTCCTTATTTCCACCCCTTTGGCTGGCTGTCTGTGCAGCATCTTGATCTCACTGTGTGATGTTAGAAATGAGCCAAACATATGGTCTGGAAAGGCAGACAGGAGGTGGAAATTTGAAGAGCTTTAATGGATGGAGCATCAGTTTTGCCTTGAAATAGATGTCATCTTTAGCTTATGCTCTAGTTGAAAAATTACATTGCAAGCTATCCCTGCACTTGATCCCATCAATTAACAATGGTGGCACGACGACACAGGGAAGAGGGCATGGCTGTATAACTTTTGTGTTGCTGGGGTTCCCACTGTTTTCATAGAAAAAAAGAATAGATTCAACATTTGTCCAAGAGTGAGTGAGCTGACCAATAACACTAAGCACAACAGAAAGTCAAATTAAGGATATATTAAAACATAATTCACCAGCCATTTTAAGTGTCATGAATCAATGAAGGGAGCATTTTATTTTGTTTGGACCCAAGGCCCACCTCCATTCTTGGTCTCCAAACTACATTTCTCTCAAGTTTTTTCTATATTTCCAGACATCTGTTTGGCAATATTGAGCATCTGGTCTCCTTTGGGATTCAGCTGCACAGCTACAGCATTGAGAAATAAGCTTGTTAACTTCTACTCAATTTTAAATTATCTTAAATAATAACATGACTGTCATTTTGTACAAAGAAAAGTTGTTAGAAAAACTGAGATATATAGCTATGTCCACTAACAGATCATATTCTGGTATTTTCAACATTAGCTATTATTGAGATGAAATATTCAATCATATCAGTTGACCAGAAAAATTAATAATGCATACAACATTAAACACGCAGATTTATGATGTTCCATAAAAAACCTAGTCAACATGTTTAATAGCTAGAACCACACTGAGTGTAATTTTACAGGTACTATCTTGGATATATTTAATTTATTCAGAGTGCAGGGCTCAAGAAGCTCTAAGGTTCTTATATTACATGAAATATAGTCTCCAACTGTTTTGTGCACTAGACATATTCCCAGGCAACCTACAGATCTTCCTCAGCAAAATAAATCCTTCACTTTTGTCCCTTCCCACTGTGTCGAAGGTTTATTTTTTAAAACTGCAAGAAAGGTTTCTATTGACTGTTCTCTTTTTGTTTGCTAAGCTTATTGCCGCTGATACAGCCAAATGCCATGTTTTCATTTCAATAGGCACAATTTTATTAAAATCTAGCAAGAGGTACTAAAATTGTCCCTTTGTCCTGTTGCAGCAATGACAATGCAATTCATCAGCCATCGTTTCCCTGACTACCATGATCCTACAATAGGTAAGTCACTAAGCTGTTTTATTATTATTTTGTTCTTCCTGAATAGTAAAGGTTATGATTCATATCTTGATTGCAGCTCCATAGAGAGCCCAGCTCTCTGGTTAATTTTCCAGTTCTTCAGTTCCAAATTAATGGGCTCAAATTGTAGTTTCTACGAGTAGCAGTCAGGGATTCATTGATCAAAACTTGTGGGAATACACAGGAGATTGATGTGAAACAAGTGTGCCAGTAACTCAGCTTGTGGCACTGTGGGCAACAAAGTTGACACGACTCTGAGGTGTAAGTAGGTACCACTATCTTCAAAGCTATCCAAATAAGTTATATTTATATGAAAACAGAATGCCACTTCTAAATCAATGTGGGTGGGGCTTCAGTTTTGAGCAAGTTCCTTGCACCATCTGGATGTGGAAAACTTTCCAAGTCAAAATCCAAGTTTGTAAAGCAATTCAATAAAATAAAGGGACTGAGCCAAATTTAGCCTGTGGTCTGCTTTGAATTAAACTGGCAAGCTTCAGATGCAATCAGGCCACCCGATACATCTTGCTGCTTGGGGTCTTAGCCACTTTGTCCAGCTCCGATGCCAAGCCAACCTGCAGGTAGCTCCTAGATGGGGAGGTGAGGTAAAGGAAAGCCAGCCCAGGCCAGCAGCGTCACACAGTATTTTTGCGGAGTCAGGAGCAGCATTCCTGCTCATTCTAGCTCCACAGTAATAAAACTATAAAAAGCTAACTTTCCTTTTTTGGAGGGCTTCTAGCAGCCCTTTTAAAGATGCCAAAGACCCAGATCAATTAGGAGCTAACTCCACTCATTTGATGCCAGTTTTGCTTTGCTATAACTGACATTACTATCACAAGCCAAAATTTGTCCCGTCAACATTGAACTGTCACCCAAAAAAAGAGTGCAGCGATATGCAATTGTCCCTCTATAAAACCATAAAGCGAATGTGGAAGCAAATTTGAGGAATTTCAGCTAGTTATACCCTACTTATGGCTCAGCAAGGTAAATCAAGGTGAATCAAAATATTGTTAATGTTTATCATTTGTAAACTTGGTGCATAATTCCAGCCATCGTAGAGTATTGTCCTTATCAGTGTACATGGCGAATAAGCCATCCGATAGTTTAGTTATTGGGCATGGTTCAGTGATGTGGACCATTGTTGGTAATTGTCTGCAAGGATATTTAGCATTTTTACAAAGATCCCATAGGAGAAGATTTGAGTCGTATGGTTTCAAACACGGCGGCTCATTTGCATGGCCGTGGTACCCGCTCCTCGCAATCACGTGGAGAGGGCGGGCGAGCCGTCACTGGCAACGGCGTCCAGCGCCAATGCGCCTGGACCATTTTTAAACGACTTACAGCCCTTACTGGAGATTTAAAAATTAAAGGGCCAGGTCAGTTCAATGACCCAAAAAAAAGAATTAAATTTTCCCACCCGCCCGCCCGCCACCCCCGCCCCCCCCCTTCCCGCCATGGCATTTCAAAACATACCTGCGCTTTTCCAACCCAGAATTTGTTTATTAACAATTTGGCCTATCCCCCCCAAAATTCGGCACCTTTGCCCTTTACCGCTTCCCATCACCCCCCCGACCAATCCACAGCGATGTCAACCCGCTTCCCCCACTCTCGCACAGAGAAAAAATCCTCCTCCTCCCTCCCTACAGGTGTTGCGCCACGTTTCCCCAAACGGGGATTTGAATGCGCAGCAGTGTCGGCCACCTGAATGAAGATTGGTGTGGCGATCAAGGAGACGATGGGACCCACATTAAATCAGGTATGTAAATTAGTTTACATATTTAAATCGGGGTCCCGTCGCTGAGTGGTGGGGCGGCCGCCACGAGGCCTCGCTGCCGCCACCGAGATCGGCATGGGGCCTGCCGCTGTCGGGGTCGGTGGCGGGCCTCCGCTGCACCGATCTTCATTGCCCCCCAGCCACCGTTCCCGACGGCACTGGGGCTTTAAAATCCAGCCCAATGTGCCTGATAATAGCGTACCATTGAGTATCCACCAGCTCAACGTGAGCAAACCCAAATGGGAACACACCATTCCATAACAGAGTAATAAAAACAGCTGAGTTAAAAGTTTTCTCCCAGATAGTGGCAACAGATTTGGTTCTTTGCTTATTTTGGGCTTTGACTTTTTCAGCAGTTTTCAGCAAAGGGTTTTTGTAAGTTAGCGATCAGTTGTGTGTGATGCCCAAATATAAAGAGTGAGAACGGTAGTGAGTTCAGAAAAGGTACTAGCATTGTGAATCAGGTTATAGGCCATTCCGCCCATCAAGCCCATGCCAGCTCTCTACGGAGCTCTGCAGTCAGTCTCACTCCCCTGCTTGATCCCCGTCGCCCTGCAAGTCTATTTTTTCTCAGGTGGCCATCCAACTTCCTCTCGAAGTCATTGATCATCTCCACTTCCATCACCCTTGTGGGCAGCGAGTTCCAGGTCACTACCACCTGCTGTGTAAAAAAGTGCTTCCTCTTATTCCCCCTACACCTTTTGCCCAAAACTTTCAATCTATGTCCCATAGTCTGAGTATTATTTGCTAATGGGAACAGCTTTTCCTTGTCTAACTTATCTAAGGCTGTCATAATGTTATACACTTCTATTATACCAGTTGTATATCTAGGATGGTAGGGAAGGCTTTAAACTAAATAGTGGGAGTGAGGGATTAAGTGAGAGAAGATGTGATAATTTAAACAGAGAGAAGGCAAGACAGCAAGATAGCAATAAGGGTAATGATAATCTGAGTGTGGCAGGAGGGAACAGAGGATGCAAACTTAAGAGCGCACCAGCAGATAAGGCTAGAGGTTGTGAACTAACAGATGGGGGCGGAGGGGAATGGAGGGTTCAGGTGTAGGGAGATTTAGAAATCCCAAGAGAAAAGTCAAGGCATCAGAACAGTATAGCATTGTGGATAAAGACAAGCAGAATGGGACGGGAAGGGACCTCATTGAATAAGGTCATTGCAGGGAATAGAAGTAAAAAAATGAAATTAGAGGTTCTTTGTCTGCATGCATGAACTATCTGCAATAGGATAGATGAAATAGTGGCACACATGGAGGTAAATGATTCAGATCTAATCACCTTTACAGAGACATGGTTATAAGGTGACCAAGTTTGGGAAATAAATATTCCATATTGCAGAAAGACAAACAGAATGGCAAAAGAGGAGGGGTAGCCCTGATAGTAAATGATGACATTAGGAGATTAGTGAGAAAGGACCTGGCCTCAGAAGATCATGAAGGAGGATCAGTATGGGTGGAAATTAGGAATAGCAAAATTCAGAAAATACTGGTGGGAGTAGTTTATAGGCCCCTGAACTATAATTATACTGTTAGAGCACTAAACAAGAAATTATTGGAGCTTGCAGCAAAGGCAATGCAATAATTGTGGGGGACTTTATCTTCCTATAGACTGAGACAATGAAATTGGAAAGAGTGGTCTAGAAGATGAGTTTGTAGAATATTTTCAGGATAGTTTCTCGGAGCAATACGTTGTGGAACCACTAGCAATAAAGCTATCTTAGATCTAGTAGTGTGGAATGAAGCAGGGTTAATTAGCAATATCATAGCAAAAGATCCACTGGGAAATAGTGATCATAATACCATTGAATTCCATGTTATGTTTAAAAATGACATACTCAATTCACAAACAAGAATCTTAAACTTAAACAAAGCCAATTAGGTAGGTATGAGGGGAGAACTGGCTAAGGTAAATTGGGCATATAGACAAGAAGGGATATGAACAGTGGGAAACCTTTGACGAAACAATGCAAAATATTTAACAAAAATACATTTAATTGAAAAACACGCACTCAGTCAGAAAGACCCATCTGTGGTTACTCCAGAAGTTAAGGATAGTATTAGATTAAAAGAAGAGGCTTACAATGTTGCAAAAAAGAGTAGCAAGTCTGAGGATTGGGAGTGTTTCAGAAACTAGCCAACAAAAAGTTGATAGGAAAAAGGAAAAGTAGAATATGAAAGTAAACTAGCCAGAAGTATAAAAACAGATTGTAAGAGTTTTTACAGGTATATCAAAAGGAAGAGAGTAGCTAAAGTAAACATTGGTCACTTTGAAACAGAGATAGGTGAAATTATCATGGGGATGAGGAAATGGCAGAGACATTGAACAAATACTTTGTGTCTGTCTTTACAGTAGAAGGCATAAGTTTCATATCAGAAATAGAGGGTAACCCAGGGGTGAAAAAAAGTGAGGAAATAAAGAAAGTTAACATCAGTAGAGAAAAAGTATTGGAGAAACTTAAGCGACTAAAATCTGACAAATCCCTGGGACCAGATGGCCTACATCCTAGGGTTCTCAAAGTGATAGCTGCAGAGATAGTGGATGAACTAGCTATGATTTTCCAAAATTTATTAGTTTCAGGAAAGGTTCCAACAGATTTGAAGTTGGAAAATATTACACCACTTTTCAAGAAAGGAGGAAGAGAAAAAAATAGGGAACCACGGGCCAGTTAGTCTAACATTAGTCATTGGGCAAATGCTGGTATCTATTATTGAGGAAGTCTTACTGATGCACTTCGAAAAGCACAGTATGATTAGAGCAAGTCAACATGGCTTAACTAAAGGGAAATTCTGTTTGACAAATTTATTAGAGTTCTTTGAGGGTGTGACTAATAGGGTGGATAAAGCATATATTGCCTCTCCCTAGCCCTTCTGCCAAAATGCATCACCTCACACTTGTCAGTATTAAAATCCATCTGCCACCTCTCTGCACATTCTGCTAGCCGATCTATGTCCTGTTGCAGGGGGTTCATATCATTCTCAATGTTTGCCACACCTCCAAGTTTGGTGTTGTCAGCAAATTTTGAGATTCTACTCTGTATTCCAAGATGCAAATCATTTAAATATAGCAAAAAAAGCATTTGTCTCAGCAATGACCCTTGGGGAATACCACCGTCTACCATTCTTCAGTCTGAAAAGCAACCATTTACTACCACTCACTGTTTTCTATCCTTAAGCCTCCTAATCCATGAGCCTCAATTTTGTTAACCAGCCTTTTATGTGGTACTTTATCAAAATGCTTTCTTAAAATCCATATCAACAACATCTACTGCATTCCCTTCATCAACCTTCTCTGTTACTTCATCAAAAAATTAAATTAGATTAGTCGAACATGATCTGCCATTTACAAATCCGTGCTGGCCATCCTTAATTAACTCAAACCTCTCCAAAGGTACATTGATATTTACCTGATTAATGTCTCTAAAACCTTACCCACCATTGATGTTAAACTAACTGGCCTGTAGTTTCCAGAAATGCCCTTACACCTTTTCTTGAATAAGGGTGTTACATTTGCCATTCTGCAATCATCTGGCACCTCTCCCATATCTAGGGAAGATTGACATATTATGGAAAGCCCTTCCATTATCTCCATCCCCACTTCCTTTAGCAACCTGGGATGCAAGCGATCCGGGCCAAGTGACTTATCTACCCTAAGCATAATCAGCCTTTTTAGTACCTGCCCCCTCTCAATTTTTATTCTATCCATTGCCTCTACTCTCTTTGCTTCTACTGATATTTTGTCAGCTTCTATTTCCTGAGTGAGCACTGGTACAAAGTAGTCATTAAATATATTAGCCTTGCCCTACACCTCTAAGCATATATATTACCCTCTCTGTCCATAATAGGCCCCACTCCTCTTCTTACTATTTACATACCAGTAGAAGATTTTTGGGTTTTCTTTTATGTTGATTGCCATTCTATTTTCAGATTCTCTCTTTGTCAGTCTTATTTTCCTTTTCATCTCCCCCTCTCCACTTATGTGATATGTCCTGGTTCTCACTTGATGAGGTCACCTGACATGCATCATACACCCTCTTTTTTTGTTTAATCATCATCTCTATCTCCCTTGTCAACCAAGGAGCCCTGTTCTTGGTTTCCCTACCTTTCAACCTTGTTAGAATGTTCCTAGCCTGTATCTGAAGCATCTCTTCCTTAAAGATAACCCATTGTTCTGATACAGTTCTTCCTGCCAGTCTTTGGTTCCATTCTACCCTGGCTAGATCCCTTCTCATTGTGTTGAAATTAGCCTTCTTCCAATCTAGACATTCTACCTAATTGTGTTCCTTGCTTTTCTGCCTTAATAATCTAAAACTTATGATGCGATGTTCACTCTTACCCAAGTGCTCCCCCAGACATTTGGTCCACTTGACCCACCTCATTTCCCAGCACCAGAAGGAAGATGGTTGTGGTTGTTGGAGGTCAATCATCTCAGTCCCAGGACATCACAGCAGAAGTTCCTCAGGGTAGTATCCTAGGCCCAATCATCTTCAGCTGCTTCATCAATGAATTTACCTCCTTCATAAGGGCTGAAGTGGGGATGTTTGTTAATGATTGTGCAATGCTCAGCACCATTTGTGATTCCTCGTAAACTGAAGCCATCCGTGTCCATATGCAGCAAGACCTGGAAAACATTCAGGCTTGGGCTAATTAGTGGCAAGTTACATTCGTGCCATGCAAGTACCAGGCAATGACCATCTCAAAGAAGAGAATATCTAACCATCTCCCCTTGATGTTCAAGGGCATTACCATTGCTGAATTACCCACTATCAACATCCTGGGGTTACCATTGACCAGAAACTGAACTGGTCCCGACATATAAAGAACAAAGAACAAAGAACAGTCCAGCACAGGAACAGGCCATTCGGCCCTCCAAGCCTGCGCTGATCTTGATGCCTGTCTAAACTAAAACCTTCCGGGGTCCGTATCCCTCTATTCCCATCCTATTCATGTATTTGTCAAGATGCCTCTTAAACGTCGTTATCGTACCTGCTTCCACCACCTCCCCCGGCAGCAAGTTCCAGGCACTCGCCACCCTCTGTGTAAAAAACTTGCCTCGCACTTCCCTTCTAAACTTTGCCCCTCACACCTTAAACCTATGCCCCCTAGTAACTGACTCCTCCACCCTGGGAAAAAGCTTCTGACTATCCACTCTGTCCATGCCACTCCTAACTTTGTAAACCTCTATCATGTTGCCCCTCCACCTCCGTCGTTCCAGTGAAAACAATCTGAGTTTATCCAACCTCTCCTCATAGCTAATTTTCTCCAGACCATTTAATATCCTCGTAAACCTCTTCTGTACCCTCTCCAAAGTGTTCACATCCATCTGGTAGTGTGGCGACCAGAATTGCACGCAATATTCCAAGTGTGGCCTAAATAAGGTTCTGTACAGCTGCAACATGACTTGCCAATTTTTATGCTCCATGCCCCGACTGATGAAGGCAAGCATGCCATATGCCTTCTTGATTACCTTATCCACCTGCGTTGCCACTTTCAGTGACCTGTGGACCTGTACGTTCAGATCTCTCTGCCTGTCAATACTCCTAAGGGTTCTGCCATTTACTGTATACTTCCCACCTGTATTAGATCTTCCAAAATGCATTACCTCACATTTGTCCGGATTAAACTCCATCTGCCATTTCTCCGCCTAAGTCTCCAACCGATCTATATCCTGCTGTATCCTCTGACAATCCTCATCACTATCCGTAACTCCACCAACCTTTGTGTCGTCCGCAAACTTACTAATCAGACCAGCTACATTTTCCTCCAAATCATTTATATATACTACAAGCAGCAAAGATCCCAGCACTGATCCCTGCAGAACACCACTAGTCACAGTCCTCCATTCAAAAAAGCACGCTTCCACTGCTACCCACTGTCTTCTATGACCGAGCCAGTTCTGTATCCATCTTAAATAAAAGCAAAATACTGCGGATGCTGGAAATCTGAAATAAAAACAAGAAATGCTGGAACCACTCAGCAGGTCTGGCAGCATCTGTGAAAAGAGAAGCAGAGTTAACGTTTCGGGTCAGTGACCCTTCTTCGGAACTGACGAATATTAAAAAAGTCACAGGTTATAAGCAAGTGAGGTGGGGGTGGGGCAAGAGATAACAAAGGAGATCTAGACCTCCTTTGTTATCTCTTGCCCCACCCCCACCTCACTTGCTTATAACCTGTGACTTTTCTAATATTTGTCAGTTCCGAAGAAGGGTCACTGACCCGAGAGGTTAACTCTGCTTCTCTTTTCACAGATGCTGCCAGACCTGCTGAGTGGTTCCAGCATTTCTTATTTTTATTTCTGTAACCCATCTTGCCAGCTCACCTCTGATCCCGTGTGACTTCACCTTTTGTACCAGTCTGCCATGAAGGACCTTGTCAAAGACTTTACTGAAGTCCATATAGATAACATCCACTGCCTTTCCTTCATCAATCATCTTCGTCACTTCCTCAAAAAACTCGATCAAATTAGTGAAACACGACCTCCCCTTCACAAAACCATGCTGCCTCTTGCTAATAAGTTCATTTGTTTCCAAATGGGAGTAAATCCTGTCCCAAAGAATCCTCTCCAATATTTTCCATGCCACTGACGTAAGGCTCACCGGCCTGTAATTTCCTGGATTATCCTTGCTACCCTTCTTAAAAAAAGGAACAACATTGGCTATTCTCCAGTCCTCTGGGACCTCACCTGTAGCCAATGAGAATACAAAGATTCCTGTCAAGGCTCCAGCAATTTCCTTCCTTGCCTCCCTCAGTATTCTGGGGTAGATCCCATCAGGCCCTGGGGGCTTAGCTAATGTTTTTCAAGACTCCCAAAGCCTACTCCTTTTTGATAACGACATAACCCAGACTATCTACATCCCTTCCCAGGACTCATCATCCACCAAACCCTTCTCTTTGGTGAATATTGATGCAAAGTACTCATTTAGTACCTCACCCATTTCCTCTGGCTCCACACATAGATTCCCTCTTCTGTCCTTGAGTGGGCCAACCCTTTCCCTGGCTATCCTCTTGCTCTTTATATATGTATAAAAAGCCTTGGGATTCTCCTTAATCCTGTTTGCCAATGACTTTTCATGACCCATTTTCGCCCTCCTGACTCCTTGCTTAAGTTCCTTCCTACTTTCTTTATATTCCTCAAGGGCTTCGTCTGTCCCCAGCCTCCTAACCCTTGCGAATGCTTCCTTTTTCTTTTCAACTGGTCTCACAATATCCCTCGTTATCCAAGGTTCCCGAAACTTGCCAAATTTATCTTTCTTCCTCACAGGAACATGCCGGTCCTGGATTCTAATCAACTGACGTTTGAAAGGACTCCCACATGTCAGATGTTGTATAAGTACTGAGCTACAAGTGCAGGTCAGAGGCTGGGAATTCTCACCTCCTGACTCTCCAAAGCTTGTCCACCATCTACAAGGCACAAGCCAAGAATGTGATGGAATATTTTCCACTTGCCTAGGTGTGTGCAGCTCCAACAACACTCAAGAAGCTCGACACCAACAGGCCGCTTGATTGGCACCCCATCCACCAGCTTAAACAAACATTCCCTCCACCACCGACGCACAGTGGCAGCAATATGTATCATCTACAAGATGCACTGTAACAACTCAACAAGGCTCCTTCGACAACACCATCCAAACCTGTGACCTCTACATCTAAAGGACAAGGGCAGCAGATGCATGGAAACACCACCACCTGCAAGTTCCCCTCCAAGCCACGCACCATCTTGACTTGGAACTATGTCGCCGTTCCTTCACCGTCACTGGGTCAAAATCCTGGAACTCCCTTCCTAACAGCACTGTGGGTGTACCTACACCACATGGACTGCAGTGGTTCAGGAAGGTGGCTCACCACCACCTTGTCAAGGGCAATTAGGGATTGACAACAAATTGTGGCCTGGCCAGCGACACCCACATCCCGTGAAAGAATAAAAAAAAGGATCCAGCAATGGCTCTTTTCTAGTTGGGCTGAGAACATACTGATCAAGGAACTTCTCCTGAACATATTTTAGAAATTTCTTCCCCTCCCTACCCTTCATTGTAAATTATCCCAATACTTGGGAATTAAAGTCCCGCAATATCACCACTCTATAGTTCTTGCACATCTCTGTGATTTCCCTATAGATTTTCTCCTCTATCTCTGTCTCACTGTTTGGAAGCCTGTAGAATAACCCTAGTAGTGTGATCAGACTTTTTTTGCTCCTCAACAATAACCAAATGGATTCTGTCCTTGCCCCTTCAAGGACATCCTCCCTTTCCAGCATTGCAATGTCTTCTGTAATCAGGACTGCCACCCCACCTCCCTTTTTTCCTTCTCTTTCTTTTCTGAACACTTTATATCCTCATATATTAGGTGCCCAGTCCTCACCATTTTTAAGCCACGTTTCTGTTATTGCCACAACATCATATTCCCATACTGCTATTTGTGCTTGTACCTCACCAATCTTATTCACCACATTTTGTGCATTTACACACTACATTGTAATGCTGTCTTTGCAGACCTCATCATCCTTCTTAGTCCACTCACATCTAATAATGAACTGCTCCAGTCTCTAGTATTGTCTAACACTCTCACTTTGACCCCAGCTAATACTTTGCTATTATAAATTAACACACCATTAACACACTCTTTGCCTTTGCCCCATGACTTCCTTGTCAATTATTCTCTGTGACCCTCTGTCCTATCAGCACCTTCAATTTTGTTCTCTTTTGCCCCACTCCTGCTTTATTTGCTTAAAACCTATTACATTTCTAACCTTTGCCAGTTCTGATGAAAGGTCACTGACCTGAAATGTTAACTTTGCTTCTCTCTCCAGAGATGCTGCCAGACCTGCTGATTATTCCTAGCACTTTTTGTTTTTATTTCAGATTTCCAGCATCTGCAGTATTTTGCTTTTATAATGCTTTGCTATTTCCTATTCCAGTGCTATCTGTCTCTTCCAATTTTCTGTGCACCTTGGTGTTCCTCTCTTGTATTATTTCCTGGTTCCCACACCCTGCCAAGTTAGTTTAAACCCTCCCGAATAGCACTAGCACATCACCCTGCAAGAAAGTTTTCCAAGCTTTTTTCAGTTGCAACCTGTCTGGCCTGTATAAGTCCCACATTCAACAGAACTGGTCCCAATATCCAAAGAATCTAAAGTCCTCCCTCCTGTACCATCTTTCTAGCCACGCATTCATCTGCACCATCCTTCTATTTCTGTACGCACTTGTGCATGACACTCTGATTAATCCAGAGATTACTACTTTTGGGATCCTGCTTGCTAATTTCTTACCTTGCTTACTGAACGCTTTCTGCAGGATCACATCCCTCTTCCTACCTATGATGTTGGTACCAATGTGGGCCATGATTGCTGGCTGTTCACCCTCCCCCTCAGGATGCTCTGCAGCAGGGATGCAACACATCATCCTGGATTCACGTCTGCAGACACTGAAACACAATGACTGTTCCCCTGACTATCGAATCTCCTATCACTATCGCTCTTCCAGTCTTCCTTGTAACCCCTGTACAGCTGAGCCACCTGTGGTGCCATGGCCTTGGCTCTGGCTGCACTCCCAGATCTTTCCACTGTATTCAGAACTGAATACCGGTTGGAGAGTGAGATGTACTCAGGGGTCTGCTACACTACCTGCCTGTTCTTCTTTGACTGCCTGGCAGTCACCCATTCCCTCTCTTCCTGCATACTCTTAAACTGTGGTGTGACCACATCTATAAACATGCTATCCATGAAACTGTCAACCTCACAAATGCACCGCAGTATTGCCAGCTGCTGCTCAAGTTTTGAAACCCGGGCTCAGGCTGCTGTAACTGACAAGACCTCCTGCACATATGGTATCCAGGACCTGAGAAGTGTCCTGGAGTTCCCACATAGCAGGGATGTGCACTCCAGAGGTTGGAGCAGCCCTGCCATTCCTCTATCTATTAGATAATAAACCTTGGTACTACAACTAAACTCTGTTACTAATAAACCCTGCTACTACTAATACTAACAAACCTTACCAATTGTAATAAACCTTACCAATAGTAATAATGACCTTACCAATAAAAATAATAACCTTACTACTGCTAATAATAAACTTTACCAATTCTAATAAACCTTGCCACTAATAATACACCCTACCAATACTAAAATGTTCCCACTAGTAGTAATAACCTCACCAATAGTAATAAACTTTATTAATAGTAATAAATAGGAAATACTCACCAGCCAAACTAATAAGCTTTACTACTATTAGTAAAGCTTAGTACTACTAACATAACCTTACAATTACTAAAAGTATATGAGTTTTACACTGGCACTAACCAGTTAGACAAGGAAAAACTGTCCTATTAATTGATGGTACAAGGACTAGAGTTCACAGATTGAAGGTTTTTGGGCAAGAGATGCAGGGGGAATGTGAGGATGCACTTTTTTACGCAGCGAGTTGTAATGGCCTGGAACCTGCTGCCCACAAGGGTGGTGGAAGTGGAGACAATGATTTCAAAAGGAAACTGGATATGCACTTGAAGGAAATAAACTTGTAGAGCTACGGGAATCGAGCAGGGCAGTGAGATTGACTGGACTGCTCCATGCACAGCCGCATGAACTCGATGGGCTGAATGGCCTCTGTATGTGCTGTAAATGACTCTATGACTCTATATTTTAAAAGGTTAAAACTCTCATTACAGTTTTGATTTTTGTCATTGCATCCACTTCAGCCAAATTCAACCATCTTAAACCAAATAGCCTGAGCCACAGAAAAAGCATTTCTGATATAAAAATAAAAGGAAAACCTATGAATTTGTCACTGTATTTGTGGCAAAGATTTGCTAGAATAAAGCTACACTGCTGGATTGCATTTGTTATAGTCCCTCTGCTAAGTACACCATTTGGCAACACTCCACTCAGTTCCAGCAAGAGTTTCAATGCAACACGTCCTTTGCCAAGTATGGCTAAGAGCTGTTAGTCTCTGCTTGCAGGTTTCACCATGAAACAGGTGCTCGCCTTCACAGAATTATGGAATTAGATCCTGGGAACAATGTTATGTGTTTTGCTTTTGCAGCCCATTATTCCCAGTAAGCAGCAGCCACTGTCGTAATGAGACCAACAATCATCATTGTGAGTGCTTGTGTGCTTTGTGTATGGCAATTATATTAACTGTCAAATCATTGGACAGCACCCATTTAAGCCACAAGGATTCAAAAAATTGAGATCAGTGGAAGCTGTCCGTTTTGTTTGTGTGCCATCTTCTGATAAACATAAAATTAGTGCACTATGCAAGATTGTCTCCAGAAGACAAATTGCAGCAGATTACAGAATGGGTCCAGAAACAAATGTTACTACTGACTGATATAAATGCAAAGTTAATTTGTACATCACAGTGTGCAATCGCTGATCACACAAAGAATAAAAGAGCAGATAGTGCTATGAAGACATAAAGGACCAGAATGAATTGGTTTCATAGGTTTTAATAATAATCTGTTTTGAGGGTCAGTCTGCTCGTGGCACAGGTCAATATAACAGCAGTCTGTCTTGGCCTGTAAAGTTGCAGCTGTTATAAAGGTTATAAGGTGTCTTGTCATTTTATAGAAAAGCAACGAAAAGATTATTTCCACTGAGAGAAGACAGTACTGTAAACAATTCCTGAAATGAAAGGGGTGCTATCATCATGAAGGAATACTGGGTGAAGTGTTTTCTTTGCTTGGGGAGAAGAGACAATAGACCCATATGTCATCTTCATCATAGTGATATGCTCCAAGAAATGTAACAGTACAATACTCTAAACAGTTGGATAATGACAAATGAGTTTTGTATATAAGAATAGGACAGAAGTTTTCTAATGGTGACGTGGAGATGAATTCATTGCTGTAGTCAGTAGCAACGGTAGAGGGGAAGCCAGTGGTTTGGAGCAAAGGAGCCTCATCTAAACAGCTTTCGTCATCAGTTGATAATAATTAATGAAGGGTTTAGACCACAATCACTATAACATGAGATGCAAAGTGGATTACAAAGAAGCAAACTGGAAGCTCAGATCTAACTTGAAAATGCACTACTCAGAATGTATACAGATCCGAATGACCTGAGTGACTGCAGGCGAGCATCTCTTTAAATTTAACTTCCAAGCATGTCAGTCAGATTGTGTAGCCTATCTAAGCTTTACTCAGAGGGTTGGTAGATGGGTGAAACTTCTGACCCACACAGTTAAAATTGCGTCGGGGACCAGATCACATCATCCGACCCCTATTTGAATCAATTAATGAGACAATCGCCTCCCTCAGCTGGAGTGTAAAATTGCAGTTGATGAGTTTCATGGGGAAACAGGGCAGTAAGCCCATTTCTCCAATTTTAACTGCTTACCTGCCCATTCTCACTGGGCGGATTGGGTCAAAATTGAGGGCATGCTATTTCGTCATTTATTTCATTCGCCATTTCTGGGCTCTCGCTGCGTGCAATTTAGTTGCTGGGTTTACTGACATAAAGACTGACTACAACTCAAAAATAATTCAGTAATAGTGACATGCATTGGGACATCCTGAACATGTGATAAAGTTCTATGTAAATGCAGATTTTTTCTTTCAATGGTGCATTTTTTTATTCTTTCATGGGATGTGGGCGTCACCGGCAAGGCCAGCATTTGTTGCCCATCCCTAATTGCCCTTGACAATTGAGTGACTTGCTAGGTCATTTCAGAGGGTAATTAAGAGTCAATCACATTGCGGTGGGTCTGGAGTGACATGTAGGCCAGACCAGGTAAGGACGGCAGATTTTCTTCTCTAAAGGTTTTTATGACAATCGATGATACTTTCATGACACCATCACTTCAATTCCAGATTTTATTAATTAATTGAATTCTGATTCCACCAGCTGCCATGGTGGGATGTGAACCTGTGTCCCCAGGCATTAGCCTGGGCTTCTGGATTACAAGTTCAGTGACATTACCATTACGCCACCATCTCCCCATATCCAAAAGATGAAATGATGCATTGATATGGTGTGCTTGCGCATCAATACACTTTCTCATCAAGAGAATGCCCCTTTAAGCATTGGAATTGTTCAGTTGCAAAAAATAAAAATTAAATTGTTACGAACCATTTAATCCTGGTTTACTAGTAGCAAAAAATACGAAAAGAACTGCAAGACTTAAATTCATGTTTCTCTCCCTGCAGAAGATGCTTACAAAACTCAAGTACGAATCGATGATGATCCTGCATATTTGGACATATTGGACACAGCTGGACAGGTTAATTCTATATTTATGTTCCTTTTCGTCATTAAACAAACTAAAACTGCAAGATGCTTCTATACAGGTGATTAGGTCACATTTGTGTAGCAGAGGGAGGAAATAACTTTTAAGTGATATGGGCAACATTTTTTTATACTTTCATGAGATGTAAGCCTTGCTGGCAAAGCCGACATTTGTTGCCCCTCCCTAATTGCCCGTGAGAAGCTGGTGATGAGCCATTTTCTTGAACCTCTGAAGTCCATCTGATGTAGGTACTCCCAGAGGGCTGCTAGGGAGGAAGTTCCAGGATTTTGACGCAGTGAAGGAACAGCGATGTTGTTCCAAGTCAGGGTGGTGTATGACTTGGAGAGGAACTTGTAGGTGGTGGTGTTCCCATGCGTCTGCTATCCTTGACCTTCTAGGTGGTAAAGGACATGAGTTTGAAAGGAGCTGTCGAAGGAGCCTTGGTGAGTTGCGACAGTCCACCTTGTAAATGGTATATTCTGCAGCCACTGTGCATTGGTGGTGCAGAGAGTGAATATTTAAGGTGGTGTACAGGGTGTCAGTCAAACTGACTGCTTTTTCCTGGTTGGTGTCAAGCTTCTTGAATCTTGTTGGAGCTGCACTCATCCAGGCAAGTGGAGAGTATTCCATCATACACCTGACTTGTGCCTTATAATACGAACATAAGAATTAGGAGCAGGAGTACACCACTTGGCCCCTTGAGCCTGCTCCGCCACTCAACAAGATCATGGCTGCTCTGATTGCAACCTCAACTCCGCATTTACATCCTTCCTTAAATAAGGAGAGCAATAGTGTACACAGTACTCCAGATGTGGTCTCAGCAATGCCCTGTATAGCTGCAGCATAACCTCCCTAATTTTGTATTCAATTCTCCTCGCAATAAACGATAACATTCTATTCGCTTTCCTAATTATTTGTTGTATCTGCATGCCAACCTTTTGCGATTCATGCACTAGGACACCCAGATCCCTCTGCATCTCAGAGCTCTGCAATCTCTCACCATTTACATAATATGCTTCTTTTTATTCTGCCTGCCAAAATGGACAATTTTACATTTTGCACATTATACACCCTTTTCCAGATCTATGCCCACTCACTTAACCTAACGATTTGCCTTTGTGGCTTCCTTATGTCCTCTTCACAACTTACTTTTCTACCTATCTTTGTGTCATCAGCAAATGTAGCAAACATACCTTCAGTCCCTTCATTCATGTTATTTCTGTAATTTGTAAAATTACTCTATCTTTCAAGATGGCTCCTGGGCTGGAAGCTCCCTAGGAAGCTCCCTTGCTGTTCAACTCTATCCATGGCCATCTGCTCCCATCCCACTGTGGGGCGGCACAGTGGCGCCGTGGTTAGCACCGCAGCCTCACAGCTCCAGGGACCCGGGTTCGATTCTGGGTACTGCCTGTGTGGAGTTTGCAAGTTCTCCCTGTGTCTGCGTGGGTTTTCTCCGGGTGCTCCGGTTTCCTCCCACAAGCCAAAAGACTTGCAGGTTAATAGGTAAATTGGCCATTAT
The DNA here is from genome assembly GCF_036365525.1 of Heterodontus francisci. Taxonomy (NCBI): domain Eukaryota; kingdom Metazoa; phylum Chordata; class Chondrichthyes; order Heterodontiformes; family Heterodontidae; genus Heterodontus; species Heterodontus francisci. Next base: position 81,855,656 of record NC_090371.1, on the reverse strand, counting down.
AAATTGTCACTAGTATAGGTAGGTGGTAGGGAAATATAGGGACGGGTGGGGATATTTGGTAGGAATATGGGATTAGTGTAGGATTAGTATAAATGGGTGTTTGATGTTCGGCACAGACTCGGTGGGCCGAAGGGCCTGTTTCAGTGCTGTATCTCTAATCTAATCTAATCTAATCTAACGTTTTCTCCCCCAATCTGCCCTCTTAAACTGTTTAAATTCCCCTGGCTCTTTAAATCAGTTCATTTTAGCCCTATCTAAAAGTGAACAGTTAGTTTAGTGTATGTTACCTGGGCCCACTGCCCTCCCCCAGCCACACCTGCTCTTTGTTTTCTCAATGAAATTGATCCGGATGAAACTGACGAGCACAGCTGCCGATACTTTAATCTCCGATCCTGCTGTCTTCACAGTCCAGAGTGTCTGCAGCCACGGCATGCGGTAAGTCCATTGAGGTGAAGAAGGAGCTGCGGGACCCGAGAGAAGTCCTGTGAAAAGGTGCCCCGAACACCCAAAACATCCACGAACGGCCCCCCCGGCCGCAACTTCAAAGCGCCCGCGGGAGATGGCTCGGAGAGCATCTGCAGCGCACTGTCGGCAATGCTGCATGCCTTTAGTTAAACCACTGCAAAAAAAAAAACCCTTAGCAAATGTAATCACCTCTAAGTCTGCCAAATGATGCTTCACCTCCCGAAGGACGTGGATGAGCTTTCCGGACGTCGATGGTGGGCACTGAGGAAATGGCTTATTACCTGCACCAGATTCCACCCCCCCTCCCCCCCCTTTACCCCCCTTCCACACCCCCCCCACCCCCGTCCCCTTCCCTGCTCCACCCTCTCAGCTCACCCCCTCACCAGCCCGCCCCCCCCTCGCACCATCTTCACCCCGCACCCCCTTCCCCTGCACCCCCCCCACCCCCTCCCTCTACCCCTCCCCCTTGCATCCCCTCCTCCCACCGGCACCATCCTACACCTGTGTAGGGGCCCCAACAACCCCACTGCCTTGTGGGCGTCTCGGGAGAGACCAAGGCTAAGGGAGTAAACCCTAACAGAAAATCCGGAGCGGAACCCCGTAGGCGGTCATGTGTCACCTTTGGCATGTTTCCGGCAGTTCCTGCAGCCATACTGGTGCCAAACGTCGTGTCCTGCACTCCTTTGGACCCCACCAGAAAGGCCGAGAGGGGGGTTTTGACGACTGGGCAACTCTCAACCTCCATAAATTTGCCCAGGCATGCGCCATGGAGAGGTCACTCCATAGTTGCCTCACAGCGACTGAAACAACACGGAAGGCAGCAGTTACGGGTTATAAGTCCAGATAAATTGGCGTAGAAACTGGGCGCCACGGGTTGCCTTTGTCGGTGGGAGAGGTCATTGCACCTCACTGGACAGCTACCGCCCGCCTCAAACCGGGCAGCCCCCGGTCAATAAGGTTCTGTCCCGCCACAGTCTGCCTGCTTCAATGGGTGCTTGGAGCTCAGGGTCATTGCCCGAAAGGTGGACTGATACACCGCACCAAACAACATGAAAAAAGGAAAGAAGGTACCAGCCCTTCGCTTTGCAAGCTGGAACGTCAGAACTATGTGTCCTGGCCTGTCGGAAGACCTTACACAAATCAACGATTCTCGGAAGACCGCCATCATTAACAACGAGCTCAGTAGATTCAATGTGGACATTGCAGCACTTCAGGAGACTCGCCTCCCCGCGAGTGGCTCTCTAGCAGAGCAAGACTACACCTTCTTCTGGCAGGGCAGGGATCCTGAAGAACCAAGACAGCATGGAGTGGGCTTCGCCATCAGAAACTCCTTGCTCAGCATGATAGAGCCTCCCTCAAATGGCTCGGAACGCATACTGTCCATCCGACTGCTCACCACCTCTGGTCCAGTACACCTACTCAGCATCTATGCTCCAACACTCTGTTCCGCACCTGAAGCTAAAGACCAGTTCTATGAACAACTCCATAACATCATTAGCAGCATACCCAACACCGAACACCTATTCCTGCTGGGGGACTTTAATGCCAGGGTTGGGGCCGACCATGACTCATGGCCCTCCTGCCTTGGGCGCTATGGCGTTGGAAGGATGAATGAGAACGGGCAGAGACTGCTTGAGTTGTGTACCTATCATAACCTCTGCATCACCACCTCGTTCTTTCACACTAAACCCTGTCACCAGGTTTCATGGAGGCACCCAAGATCACGTCGTTGGCACCAGCTAGACCTCATTGTCACAAGGCGAGCCGCCTTAAACAGTGTTCAAATCACACGCAGCTTCCACAGTGCGGACTGCGACACCGACCACTCCCTGGTGTGCAGCAAGGTTAGACTCAGACCAAAGAAGTTGCATCATTCCAAGCAGAAGGGCCACCCGCGCATCAACACGAGCAGAATTTCTCACCCACAGCTGTTACAAAAATTTCTAAATTCACTTGTAACAGCCCTTCAAAACACTCCCACAGGGGATGCTGAGACCAAGTGGGCCCACATCAGAGACGCCATCTATGAGTCAGCTTTGACCACCTACGGCAAAAGTGCGAAGAGAAATGCAGACTGGTTTCAATCTCATAATGAAGAGCTGGAACCTGTCATAGCCGCTAAGCGCATTGCACTTTTGAACTACAAGAAAGCCCCCAGCGATTTAACATCTGCAGCACTTAAAGCAGCCAGAAGTACTGCACAAAGAACAGCTAGGCGTTGCGCAAACGACTACTGGCAACACCTATGCAGTCATATTCAGCTGGCCTCAGACACCGGAAACATCAGAGGAATGTATGATGGCATGAAGAGAGCTCTTGGGCCAACCATCAAGAAGATCACCCCCCTCAAATCTAAATCGGGGGACATAATCACTGACCAACGCAAACAGATGGACCGCTGGGTTGAGCACTACCTAGAACTGTACTCCAGGGAGAATGCTGTCACTGAGACTGCCCTCAATGCAGCCCAGCCTCTACCAGTCATGGATGAGCTGGACATACAGCCAACCAAATCGGAACTCAGTGATGCCATTGATTCCCTAGCCAGCGGAAAAGCCCCTGGGAAGGACAGCATTACCCCTGAAATAATCAAGAGTGCCAAGCCTGCTATACTCTCAGCACTACATGAACTGCTATGCCTGTGCTGGGACGAGGGAGCAGTACCCCAGGACATGCGCGATGCCAACATCATCACCCTCTATAAAAACAAAGGTGACCGCGGTGACTGCAACAACTACCGTGGAATCTCCCTGCTCAGCATAGTGGGGAAAGTCTTTGCTCGAGTCGCTCTGAACAGGCTCCAGAAGCTGGCCGAGCGCGTCTACCCTGAGGCACAGTGTGGCTTTCGTGCAGAGAGATCGACTATTGACATGCTGTTCTCCCTTCGTCAGATACAGGAGAAATGCCGTGAACAACAGATGCCCCTCTACATTGCTTTCATTGATCTCACCAAAGCCTTTGACCTCGTCAGCAGACGTGGTCTCTTCAGACTACTAGAAAAGATCGGATGTCCACCAAAGCTACTAAGTATCATCACCTCATTCCATGACAATATGAAAGGCACAATTCAACATGGTGGCTCCTCATCAGAGCCCTTTCCTATCCTGAGTGGTGTGAAACAGGGCTGTGTTCTCGCACCCACACTTTTTGGGATTTTCTTCTCCCTGCTGCTTTCACATGCGTTCAAATCCTCTGAAGAAGGAATTTTCCTCCACACAAGATCAGGGGGCAGGTTGTTCAACCTTGCCCGTCTAAGAGCGAAGTCCAAAGTACGGAAAGTCCTCATCAGAGAACTCCTCTTTGCTGACGATGCTGCTTTAACATCTCACTGAAGAATGCCTGCAGAGTCTCATCGACAGGTTTGCGTCTGCCTGCAATGAATTTGGCCTAACCATCAGCCTCAAGAAAACGAACATCATGGGGCAGGATGTCAGAAATGCTCCATCCATCAATATTGGCGACCACGCTCTGGAAGTGGTTCAAGAGTTCACCTACCTAGGCTCAACTATCACCAGTAACCTATCTCTAGATGCAGAAATCAACAAGCGCATGGGTAAGGCTTCCACAGCTATGTCCAGACTGGCCAAGAGAGTGTGGGAAAATGGCGCACTGACACGGAACACAAAAGTCCGAGTGTATCAGGCCTGTGTCCTCAGTACCTTGCTCTACGGCAGCGAGGCCTGGACAACGTATGCCAGCCAAGAGCGACGTCTCAATTCATTCCATCTTCGCTGCCTTCGGAGAATACTTGGCATCAGGTGGCAGGACTATATCTCCAACACAGAAGTCCTTAAAGCGGCCAACACCCCCAGCTTATACACACTACTGAGTCAGCGGCGCTTGAGATGGCTTGGCCATGTGAGCCGCATGGAAGATGGCAGGATCCCCAAAGACACATTGTATAGCGAGCTCGCCACTGGTATCAGACCCACCGGCCGTCCATGTCTCCGTTATAAAGACGTCTGCAAACGCGACATGAAATCGTGTGACATTGATCACAAGTCGTGGGAGTCAGTTGCCAGCATTCGCCAGAGCTGGCGGGCAGCCATAAAGACAGGGCTAAATTGTGGCGAGTCGAAGAGACTTAGTAGTTGGCAGGAAAAAAGACAGAGGCGCAAGGGGAGAGCCAACTGTGCAACAGCCCCAACAAACAAATTTCTGTGCAGCACCTGTGGAAGAGCCTGTCACTCCAGAATTGGCCTTTATAGCCACTCCAGGCGCTGCTTCACAAACCACTGACCACCTCCAGGCGCGTATCCATTGTCTCTCGAGATAAGGAGGCCCAAAAGATGAAAAGGTTGAGGCCCTAGCATTGATCCCAGTGGCACTCATTAGATCTTGAGAACCAGAAAATGACCCATTTATGTTTACTCTCTGTTTCCTGTTAGATAACCAATCTTCTATCTATACCGATATGTTACCCCCTATACCATGAGCTTTTATCAACAACCTTTGATATGGCACCTTATCAAATGCCTTCTGGAAATCTAAGTGCAGTACACCCACTGGTTCCTCTTTATCCTCAGCACAGGTTACTTCAATAAATTGGATAAACATGATATCCCTTTCACAAAACCATGCTGATTCTGCCTGATTACCTTGAATTTTTCTCAGTGCCCTGCTACAACTTCTTTAATAATATCTTCTAACATTTTTCCTAAGACAGATGTTAAGCTAACTGGCCTGCAGTTTCCTGCTTTCTGTCTCCCTCCCTTTCTGAATAAAAGAGTTACATTCACTATTTTCCAATCTAATGGAACTTTCCCCAAATCTAGAGAATTTTGGAAAATTAAAACCAACGCATCAACTATCTCACTAGCCATTTCTTTTAAGCCCTGAGGATGAAGTCCATCAGAACCTGAGAACTTGTCAGCTCGCAGCTCCAATAATTTGCTCAGTACCACTTCCCTGGTGATTGCAATTTTCTTGAGCTCCTCTCTCCTTTCCATTTCCTGATTTACAGCTGTTTCTGGGATGTTATTTGTATCCTCTATAGTGAAGACCGCTGCAAAATACTTGTACAATTCATCTGCCATTTCCTTATTTTCCCTTATTTGTTTCTCAGACTCACTTTCTATAGGACTCGCTTTGTTAACTCTTCTTTTTTAAAATAGTGTCACAAAGACCCCACCTGCCAAGAATGAGGCATATTAATTTTGTCATATGAACATTAATTTAAAACTGTTGCTGGACTAAAAAGATAACTTGTTTAAAGAAATCACAGCAGTGGCTGGGAACATTTTTGCATACTAAGAGACAGTTGCCTGGAGAGACAATAGAACTGCTCCCTGAACCAGTTAACCCAAATGGATTTTGATCACCAGACATTGAATGTGGAACAAGGCAGCATTCCATTCCTCCTCCCCCCCAGTGCGGGTGTCTGCTAAGATGAAAGGAATCCACAAAAACACAGGAGAGTTTGTTAAAAAACTACTAGTCACATGACTAACCTGCTGGCCCAGGTTTGGTTTTGAACTGCTCACAGATCATTTGAGTCATACTGCAACTGAACTTGAAGAAAGAGCCTCTCTCCTGTCTGGCTCTCTCTCTCATGAATTTCCAGATCCACTGAAGACACTTAAACCGCAAGAGAGAAGACTCCTACATCAAAACAAGTTTGAAAGTGTCCACTGGGCCCCAACGAAATGGCAAGATTTAACTGCAATCAAAGACTCGACATTGAACTCATAGGACAGCAAATGACCTCCAGCTATTGCTTCAAAATATTCCCCTTTATTTTTGCTCCTTTTCTGTCTCTATCTGCATGTGCGTTTATCGTTTATGTATGCTAGCCTGGTCATGTCACATATTTGTAGTTGTTTAAACTGAATTATAGTTTTAAGGTTAATAAACTTCCATCTTTTTTGTTTAACTCTAAGAAAACCTGTCTGGTTGATTTCTTTGACTTACAATTGGAGAGCACTGAACAAGGATTCACTGAGGGGGAGCTAAAAACACGGTGTTTGAAAAATTAAATCCTGTTACGATTAAACCAGACAAAGGCTGAGAGGGAACCCCTAGACCCCTTTCTCACCTGGTCATAACAAAAGCTATAGAAACTCTTACTATCTATTTTTTATATTTCTGGCTAGCTTTCTTTTGGACTCTAATTTTTCCCTCTTTCTTTTAGTCATTGTTTGCTGTTTTTTTATACTCTGTCCAATCTTTTTACCTGCCACCCATCTTTCCACAAGTATATGCTTTTTCTTTTTTTTGATACTATCTTTAACTTTTTTAGTTAACCACGGATGGTGGGTCCTCCCCTTGAAAATGTTCTTTGTCATTGGACTGTATCTATTCTGCATATTCTGAAATATCCCCTTAAATATCTGCCACAGCATCTTTATTGACATATTGTTATGACCGACCGCTCAAGTCAAAGCCCCCAATCAAAATATACGATTCTGATTGTGGTGGGAGAAACATACCATTGATTCAGTCCCATCCCTCCACAGATCGCCGAACATATGATTTTAAACTTTCCAAATTAGAGAAAGTCCAGCCAAATTGTACCATCTTTTAACCCCGAAATGAGGCTAACCAAACCAGGTGTCTTTAGATCAACAAATTAACTGTTTAATTCGAAAAACTAAATTCTTAAACAGTGCTAAGATATAAACAACATTTAAAATAGAAAAAAAATAGAGTCCTTGCATATTTATGCTCCTGCCAAAGTGAAATCTTCTGAGGTGGAATAGTCCAAGGTTGCTTGAAGTCCTCACAGCCATCCGATGAAGAAAAAAATGGTTCAACAGTGGAACGGTCCATAGTCTAATTCAGCAGTTGAATTGATGCTCTTCTTTTCCAGCTATGAATTTCAACAATTACAGTTCAGTAGTTAAAGGAATTTGGTTATTTTCTGTTATGAAATTAATCTTGCTTGACATCAGAATTCTGAGAGTGTAATAAACAGGGTTTAAATAAACTGAGAGAGAGCCCTCATTTCCTTCAGTATATGTAGGTCCAGCTGTCTGTGTCTGAGAGTTAGAACAGTCTGTTTCCACTATAAAGCAGTTCAAAATTAAATTGTTACTTTGTATTTCTCGATTGTCTGTCTCTGAGTAGCTATATCCTGGGCAACGTGAATGCATTCTTTGACTCAGTCTCTGGAGGTTGTTGCCTTTAAGCAGTACTGCTCCTTTTCCAGCCTTAAAGGCATACCGCACTCTTCCCAAAAAAGAAAACTACAGGATCATAACACCTCCACCCCTGGTGGAATGAAACACCATTCCTGAAATACATTTCATTACAATGTGCAAAAAAAACAAATTGAAAAAAACGCTAACATTTTTTTTTGCATTTACAGGTGTACCCTTTTCTAAAATGTTAAGTCTACAGCAACAAGTTCTACCAGAACATTTCGGCTTTAAATATTCAAAAGGTTGTCCCAATTAACCCATTTCATATTTCCAAGCATAGTCTTCAAATTGTTTCATGTTTTCCTTCCACGTGTCCATCACCTCAACCAGGTGAACGGCACAGCTAGGAGCACTGGCCACTCTGGGGTTTATTATTCCCTGAGAAATTTCTCGAGTACCCCTTAACCTATGTGGCATCACTTGACATTGGAAGCTGATTTTTTCTCACCCTGGGGTGTCAAAGGAATTTGACAGGTTTCCTCCAACACATTTGTCTCTTTAAGACACACGGTGTTGCCCACTCCGTCCATACAGTCCTTTAAATGAAAATTCGGGTAGGAATCTGTCTTCTTTATCGTAGTGACTTTTCTATAGTCTATACCAGTTTGAGCCGTCCCACAAGGTTTAGACATCAAAACAATCTGCGAATTCCAGCTGTCCTGACTAGGTTCAACTAAGCTGCCCTTCAGCATGCATTGTAACTCTACTTCCACATGGGCCTGTCTGTCTGGACCTAAGTAACAAGGATGTTGTTTTAAAGGAATGGTTTCCCCTATATCCACATCATGTGTGGCTAAGGTTGTACATCTTGGCTTATCCCGACAAACTTTTTGTTGTGAAACCCCTGGTTAGGACTTCACGCTGTTTTGCCTCCAAGTGTAAAAGCCAATTATTTAATTTTCCTAACTATTCTGTATTCGCTAATTAGATAGTTGGAGGTACAAACTGAGAATTACCTAGGCCTCACTATCCTTTTCCTTCTCAACAGTCCCGATTACTTGACATACCTATACTGGCTTATCTCCTCCCTGCGGTAATATTGTTTGAGCATATTAATGCGACACAACCAGTTCTTCGTCCAGCAATCGGGGTTATCAATCAAATAATCTACCTTACCCACTCTTTTGATCACTCTATATGGGCCACTGAACCGTGCTTTTAATGGTCCTCCCTGTGATGGTAACAACACCAATACTTCAACCCCTGGTTTTAAGGTAGGTTTTTGTTTTTCCCACCATTTGACAGGTGTGGCATTTATTTAGAGATATAGCACTGAAACAGGCCCTTCGGCCCACCGAGTCTGTGCTGACCAAGCACCACCCATTTATACTAACCCTACAGTAATCCCATATTCCCTACCACCTACCTACACTAGGGGCAATTTATAATGGCCAATTTACCTATCACCTGCAAGTCTTTGGCTGTGGGAGGAAACCGGAGCACCCAGCGAAAACCCACGCGGTCACAGGGAGAACTTGCAAACTCCGCACAGGCAGTACCCAGAATTGAACCCGGGTTCCTGGAGCTGTGAGGCTGCAGTGCTAACCATTGCGCCACTGTGCCGCCCCAACATAGGACACATAATTGTCTCACATCCTTTGAAAGACCTGGCCAGTAATCATATTTGCTTATGTGTGATTTGGTCTTCCGAATTCCACTATGTCCTGAAAAAGGAATGTTGTGTGCTAACCTTAATAATCCTTGTCGATATTTAAGTGGTACCACTATCTGTTCAACAACTGTCCAGTCTTCATCGGCAGGTCTTTGAGGTGGTCTCCATTTCCTCCTCAAGACCTCGTTTGCCATAAAATAGCCTTCTGGAACTCCTTTAGCCTCAGCTTCTGACAGAGCTGTCTGTGCTATTCGGTATATCTCTGGATCAGCTTGTTCAAAATTAAATTGTAACATTGTATCTCTCGACCTTCCGTCTCTGAGTGGTTGTATATCGGGGCAACAAGAATGCATTCTTTGTCTCAGTCTGTGGAGCTTATTGCCTTAAAGCAGTACTACTCCTTTTCCAGCCTTAAAGGCACACCGCATTCTTCCCAAAAAAGAAAATTACAGGATCATAACACTGCCCCTTAACCTAATTTGCCAGTTTCCTTTAGCTAGCTCTGCTTTCATGCCCTCATAATTGCCCTAATTGGATTGACCATGTAGATGGCGGATAAGCTTTGGGGAGGCAGGAGGTGAGTTACTCGCAGCAGAATTCCCAGCCTCTGACCTGCTCTTGCAGTCACAAGATTCTATCTCGTTGAAGAAGGTCATTGCCTGGCACTTGTGTGATGTGAATGTTACTTGCCAGCTATCAGCCCAAGGCTGTTGTCCAGGTATTGCTGCATATGGGCACGGAATGCTTCAGTATCAGAGGAGTTGCAAATGGTGCTGAATATTGTGCAATCATCTGCGAACATCCCCACTTTTGATCACTCCAATCCTGAGGACATCACAGACAATACCATGAGGAATACCATGATGAACTCTTACCTTTTGTTTCCAGCAGCTTTTTCTGAAGCAGCGATAGTGCGAGCGAGGTGTCAGCTGGGAAGGTGAGTTTGAGTTTAAAATAACTTACCTTTTGTTTCGGCAGACGCGGGGACTGCTGGGTAAGTAAACTTATATATTCGGGCAGTGGCTAAACCCGAAGCACGACACGTGTAGTGTCTCCCACCCATCCTCCTCCTCTAATCAAAAAAAAAGGCCTCTTGTGTGGAGGGTTTGGGAAGGTAAGATTTTCCTTTTTTTTTAAATCTCTGTGTCAATTTAGAGCAGAGGGGATGGAAGCTAGGGCAGTTGCATACTCCTCTTGCAGGATGTGGGAGGTGAGGGTCACCACTGGTGTCCCTGCTGACTTCACCTGTGAGAAGTGCACCCAACTCCAGCTCCTCGCAGACCGCGTTAGGGAACTGGAGCTGGAGCTGGATGAACTTCGGATCATTCAGGATGCTGAGGGGGTGATAGAGAGCAGTTAAAGGGAAGTAGTGACACCGAAGTTACAGGATAAAGGTAGCTGGGTGAACGTCAGGGGAGGGAAAGGGAATAGGCGCACAGTGCAGGGATCCCTGTGGCCGTCCCCCTCAATAATAAGTATACAGTTTTGGATACGGTTGAGGGGGATGACCTACCAGGGGAAATCCACATTGGCCAGGTCTGTGGCACTGAGCCTGGCCCAGTGGCTCAGAAGGGAAGGAGGGAGAATAGGAGAGCGATAGTGATAGGAGATGCAGTGGTTAGAGGAACAGACAGGAGATTCTGTGGTCGCGAACGAGACTCCCGGATGGTATGTTGCCTCCCGGGTGCCAGGGTCAGGGATGTCTCGGATCGAGTCTACATATTCTTAAGGGGGAGGGGGAGCAGCCAGAGGTCGTGGTACATATCGGTACCAATGACATAGCTAGGAAAAGGGATGAGGACCTGAAAAGCGAATATAGGGAGTTAGGTTGGAAGCTGAAAGGTAGGACGAGCAGAGTAGTGTTCTCAGGATTGATACCGGTGCCACGTGCTAGTGAGGCTAGAAACAGGGAGCGAGTGCAGCTGAACACGTGGCTACAGAACTGGTGCAGGAGGGAGGGATTCAGATATGTAGATCATTGGGATCCTTCTGGGGAAGGTGGGACCTGTACAAGAAGGACGGGTTGCATCTGAACTGGAGGGGCACCAATATCCTGGGCGGGAGGTTTGCTAGAGCTCTTCGGGAGGGTTTAAACTAGTTTGGCAGGTGGATGGGAACCGGAGCTACGGATCAGTGGATGGGGTAGCTGTTGAACAGGCAGATACCGAGTGCAGAGAGTCTGTGAGGAAGGTTAGACAGTTGACAGGGCAAAGTTGCAGCCAGTATGATGGGTTGAAGTGTGTCTATTTTAACGCAAGAAGTGTCAGGATTAAGGGTGATGAACTTAGAGCATGGATCAGTACTTGGAGCTACGATGTTGTGGCCATTATGGAGACGTGGATATCACAGGGGCAGGAATGGATGTTGGATGTTCCGGGGTTTAGATGTTTCAAAAGGAATAGGGAGGGAGGTAAAAGAGGTGGGGGAGTGGCATTGTTAATCAGGGATAGTATCACAGCTGCAGAAAGGGAGGTCGTCGAGGAGGGTTTGTCTACTGAGTCATTATGGGTGGAAGTCAGAAACAGGAAAGGAGCAGTCACTTTGTTGGGAGTTTTCTATAGACCCCCCAATAGCAACAGAGACATGGAGGAACAGATTGGGAGGCAGATTTTGGAAAGGTGCAGAAGTAACAGGGTTGTTGTCATGGGTGACTTCAAGTTCCCTAATATTGATTGGAACCTCCTTAGTGCAAATAGTTTGGATGGAGCAGTTTTTGTCAGGTGTGTCCAGGAAGGTTTCCTGACTCAATATGTAGATAGGCCGACTAGAGGGGAGGCTATGTTGAACTTGGTGCTTGGCAACGAACCAGGCCAGGTGGCAGATCTCTCGGTGGGAGAGCATTTCGGTGATAGTGATCACAACTCCCTGACCTTTACGATAGTCATGGAGAGGGACAGAGCAGACGGGATGGGAAAATATTTAATTGGGGGAGGGGTAATTACAATGCTATTAGGCAGGAACTGGGGAACATAAATTGGGAATAGATGTTCTCAGGGAAATGCACGACAGAAATGTGGAGGTTGTTTAGGGAGCACTTGCTGCGACTGCTGGATAGGTTTGTCCCGATGGGGCAGGGAAGGGATGGTAGGGTGAAGGAACCTTGGATGACACGAGATGTGGAACAACTAGTCAAGAGGAAGAAGGAAGCTTACTTAAGGTTGAGGAAGCAAGGATCAGACAGGGCTCTAGAGGGTTACAAGGTAGCCAGGAAGGAACTGAAGAATGGACTTAGGAGAGCGAGAAGGGGACATGAAAAAGTCTTGGCGGGTTGGATTAAGGAAAATCCCAAGGCGTTCTACACTTATGTGAGGAACAAGAGGATGGCCAGAGTGAGGGTCGGGCCGATCAGGGATAGTGGAGGGAACTTGTGCCTGGAGTCGGAGGAGGTAGGGGAGGTCCTAAATGAATACTTTGCTTCAGTATTCACTAGTGAGAGGGACCTGGTCGTTTGTGAGGACAGGTGGAACAGGCTGATATGCTCGAACAGGTTGAGGTTAAGAGGGAGGATGTGCTGGAAATTTTGAATGATGTGAGGACAGATAAGTCCCCGGGGCCATACGGGATATACCCAAGGATATTACGGGAAGCGAGGGAAGAGATTGCTGCGCCTTTGGCGATGATCTTTGCGTCTTCACTGTCCACTGGAGTAGTACCGGATGATTGGAGGGTGGCAAATGTTGTTCCCTTGTTCAAGAAAGGGAATAGGGATAACCCTGGGAATTATAGACCAGTCAGTCTTACGTCGGTAGTGGGCAAATTATTGGAGAGGATTCTGAGAGACAGGATTTATGATTATTTGGAAAAGCATGCTTTCATTAACAGGGGGATTGAGTTTAAGAGCTGCGAGGTTATGCTGCAACTCTATAAGGCTCTGGTTCGACCACACTTGGAATATTGTGTTCAGTTCTGGTCGCCTCATTATAGGAAGGATGTGGAAGCTTTAGAGAGGGTGCAGAGGAGATTTACCAGGATGCTGCCTGGACTGGAGGGCATGTCCTACGAAGAAAGATTGAGGGAGCTAGGGCTTTTCTCATTGGAGCGAAGAAGGATGAGAGGTGACTTGATAGAGGGGTACAAGATGATGAGAGGCATAGATAGAGTGGATAGCCAGAGAATTTTTCCCAGGGTGGAAAGGGCTATCACCAGCTCGGCATAATTTTAAGGTGATTGGAGGAAGGTTTCGGGGAGATGTCAGAGGTAGGTTCTTTACACAGAGAGTGGTGGGTGCGTGGAATGCGCTGCCAGCGGTGGTAGTAGAAGCAGATACATTAGGGGCATTTAAGCGACTCTTGGATAGGTACATGGATGATAGCAGAATGAAGGGTAGGTAGTTAGTTTGATCTTAGAGTAGGTTAAAGGTTCGGCACAACATCGTGGGCCGAAGGGCCTGTACTGTGCTGTACTGTTCTATGTTCTATGTTCTAACTCCTGCAGCAATGTTTTGGGGCTGAAATAATTGGCCACCACCAACCACAACCATCTTCCTTTGTGCTAGGTATTACTCCAACCATTGGAGAGCTTTCCTTCTGATTCTCATTGACATCAATTTTTCTCGGGCTCCTTGATTCCATACTCAGTCAAATACTGTCTTGATGTTAAGGGCAGTCACCATCACCTCACCTGTGGAATTCAGCTTTTTTGTCCATGTTTGGACCAAGGCTGTAATGAGGTCTGGAGCTGAGTGGTTGTGGCGAAACCCAACTGAGCATTGGTGAGCAGGTCGTTGCTGATTAAGTGGCACTTGATAGCACTGTCAAAGATACCTTCCAATGCTTTGCTGATGAGCGTGAGTAGACTGACTGGGCGGTAATTGGCAGGATTGGATTTGTCCTGCTTTTGTGGATCGGAAATACCCAGAGTTATGAGGGAGTTTAGAACAGGTAGGACTTTCTTAGAACAAAGAAGGTTACGAGGGAACCGAATGAAGGTTTTCAAGATGATGAAAAGTTTTGATAGAATATGTGGAGAAAATCTATTCTCGCTGGCAAGTGGGTCAACAGCTCAAAGGCATGTGTATGCTTTTTTAACCACCTTATCAACTTGCCCTGTCACCTGTAAGGTTTGTTTATATGAACATCCATTATATGCACATATAAATAAATAATAATAATAAATAAATAAAAATCTCTCTGCTCTACACTTTCAACCTGTCATAGCTGCTAAGCGCACTGCACTGTTGAACTACAAGAAAGCCTCCAGCGACTTAACATCCTTAGCACTTAAAGTAGCCAGAAGCGCAGCACAAAGAACAGCCAGGCGTTGTGCAACACCTATACAGTCGTATTCAGCTGACTTCCGACACCAGAAGCATCAGAGGAATGTATGATGGCATTAAGAGAGCTTTTGGGCCAACCATAAAGAAGATCACCACCCTCAAGTCGAAATCAGGGGAAACGATCACTGACCAACGCAAGAAAATGGACCGCTGGGTGGAGCACTACCTAGAACTGTACTCCAGGGAAAATGTTGTCACTGATACCGCCCTCAATGTAGCCCAGTCTCTGCCAGTCATGGATGAGCTGGACAAACAGCCAACAAAATTGGAACTCAGTGATGCCATTGATTCTCTAGCCAGTGGAAAAGCCTCTGGAAAGGATGGCATTACCTCTGAAATAATCAAGAGTGCCAAGCCTGCTATACACTCAGCACTCCATGAACTGCTTTGCTTGTGCTGGGATGAGGGAGCTGTACCACAGGATATGCGCAATGCCAATATCATAACCCTCTATAAGAACAAGGGTGACTTCGGTGACTGCAACATCTACCTTGGAATCTCCCTGCTCAGCATCGCTTGAGTCGTTTTAAGCAGACTCCAGAAGCTGGATGAGAGTGTCTACCCTGAGGCACAGTGCAGCTTTCGATCAGAGAGATCCACCATTGACATGCTGTTCTCCCTTTGCCAGCAACAGGAGAAATGCCGCGAACAACAGATGCCCCTCTACGTTGCTTTCATAGATCTCACCCAAGGCCTTTGACCTCGTCAGCAGACATGGTCTCTTCAGACTACTAGCAAAGATCGATGTCCACCAAAGCTACTAAGTATCATCACTTCATTCCATGACAATATGAAAGGCACAATTCAGCATAGCAGTGCCTCATCAGACCCCTTTCCTATCCTGAGTGGTGTGAAACATGGCTGTGTTCTCGCCCCTACACTGTTTGGGATCTTCTTCTCACTGCTGCTCTCACATGCATTCAAGTCTTCAGAAGAAGGAATTGTGGTCAATATCACAGTCTTCAGAAGAAGGAATTTTCCTCCACACAAGATCAGATGGCAGGTTGTTCAACCTTGCCCGTCTTAGAGCGAAGACCAAAGTACGGAAGGTCCTCATCAGGGAACTCCTCTTTGCTGACGATGTTGCATTAACATCCCACACAGAAGAGTGTCTTCAGAGATTCATCGACAGGATTGCGGCTGCCTGCAATGGATTTGGCCTAACCATCAGCCTCAAGAAAACGAACATCATGGGACAGGACATGGGAAATGCTCCATCCATCAATATCAGCGACCATGCTCTGTAAGTGGTTCAAGAGTTCACCTACCTAGGCTCAACTATCACCAGTAACCTGTCTCTCGATGCAGAAATCAACAAGCAATGGAAAAGGCATCCGCTGCTATGTCCAGACTGGCCAAGAGGGTGTGGGAAAATGGTGCAATGACACGGAACACAAAAGTCCAAGTGTTTCAAGCCTGTGTCCTCAGTACCTTGCTCTACGGCAGTGAGGCCTGGACAACATATGTCAGCCAAGAGCGACGTCTCAACTCATTCCATCTTCGCTGCCTCCGGAGAATCCTTGGCATCAGGTGGCAGGACCGTATCTCCAATGCATAAGTCCTCGAGGGCAGCCAACATCCCCAGCATATACACCCTACAGATTCAGCGGCACTTGAGATGGCTTGGCCATGTGAGCCACATGGCAGGATGGCAGGATCCAGATGGCAGGATCCCCAAGGATGCATTGTACAGCGAGCTCGTCACTGGTATCAGACCCACCGGCCGTCCATGTCTCCGCTTTAAAGACGTCTGCAAATGCGGCATGAAGTCCTGTGAGATTGATCACAAGTCGTGGGAGTCAGTTGCCAGTGATCGCCAGAGCTGGCGGACAGCCATAAAGATGGGGCTAAAGAGTGGCGAGTTGAAGAGACTTAGTCGTTGGCAGGAAAAAAGACAGAGGCACAAGGGGAGAGCCAACTGTGCAACAGCCCCGACAAACAAATTTCTCTGCAGCACCTGTGGAAGAGCCTGTCACTCTAGAATTGGCCTTCATAGCCACTCCAGGTGCTGCTCCACACACCACTGACCACCTCCAGGCGCGTATCCATTGTCTCTCGAGATAAGGAGGCCCAAAAGAAAGAAAAAAAAGAACTCTCTGAGTTAAAAAGTTGCTCTTGAATTCTTTATTTGATTTTTTAGTGATTATTTAATATTAATGGCCTTCAATTTTGGACTCCCCCACAAGTGGAAACATCTATTCTACAACCATTTAATCGAACCCCTTCATCATTTTAAAGACTTCACACAGTCTTCACTTTTGTATAGAAAAGAGCCCCAGGCTGTTAGGTCTTTCCTGATAGTTGTATCCTCTTAGTTCTGCTATATTGCTGAAGCTGTGGCTAAGGATTGAGAGAACCTCTACTGATCTCTAGGCGCAGACTTACAAGAACAAATTGCTATTAGTCCTTAGAATTGTCTCTTTAATTGTGATTGCATTTAGGGCAAATGATGACGGCATTTGTTCTATTGTGACGACATTCTCTTTAAATATTGAGTGTGTAGAACTTCTGTTAGAGTTGTAAAGACATACTAACAGCATTAGTCAGCTTAAGGTTGTGGTTGTTTGTGAATGGTAAATAATATGGTTCTTCCATATCATCCAATAAGGTGATTTTAGTCATGCCTTGAAATATTCATGGAAGCAGTTATAGAGCACTGTAATTTTTTGTAATAAAGTTCTATAGTTCATTGAGCAAATCCATGAGATGTTATCAGAAGTTACCCATAGCAACATTTCAAGTACCTTATGAAAGAAATTGTATGGGGCTGTCACGACAAAGGTAATGACAATGCAGCAAGATCTCAACATTGCTGCTGCTCTTGGCCTATTTGAAAGGCAACTGATTTTTCAACCAAATAAATATTTCTAATGTATTTTAAAGCTAAATGATATACTAAGATTAATTAGTTGCAACAGGCTTGAATGCCTGCAGGCCTTTGATACTAATGCAAATACTGGGAACTGGCCACCGATGATCCATCTCATGGTGACCGATCCAAAATTAGCAGGGTCAGGGGAGATGGCTTCCTTTACATAAATTGGGTGGGTGCTCATGCTATGAAGAGCACTTGCCATGATAGAGAGACAACAAATGTAGCTTTATCTGCACTCTCAAGAGTGCTAATACACTGGCTGTCAGCTCCCTGTTTTGGTGGGGGGTGATTTTGAAACAGTGTAAGTTTACAAAATATTCAGGGACTATGCTGCAGTCCAAGCCTCAGGTTCCAAAATGAGCCCTACTTCCACTGAGCAACCATCCAATATGCCTGCTCTCTCTTGGTAGATCAATAGTGCCAATGTCTGTATGAGCCAAGAGCATGGAAACTTTCTGACCAAGGAGTACCTGCCCCTGATCATGTGCTGTCCTACACCCTGACCTTATTTGGGTCAGACAGAGGCTCCTCACCAAACAAGGCCTGACCAAAATTTCTGGAAAATGCCTGGTCCCAGTGATTTTCTGCTGAACTCTCACCAGGGTTAGGCTGAAAGTGCCTTGAATGGACAGTGGCTTTTCGGCCCCATGGAACAGCTAAAAAATGATGAAGGAATTTATTAATCAATACTAGATTTCACATGAGTGTTCATCAGTTTATTTTCGCTTCAGTTTTCTTCCCTTTCTCTTGAAGGCACGAACACAAGTTGGGTATGTCTCCAAAGGTGGTAGATCACTCCAGTGGCCCCTTTTCATGTATGAACCTTAGCAATGATTACTGGAAGGTCATTCAATCAATGGGGCATCCAGTCATGGCTTTACATCTGTGGACACATTTTCCAGCAGGAGTCAATGAAGGGTGATGAAGAATTTGATTCTTTTAGAGCCCAGGTTGATGGACATCGATTATAGCATCCCTAGCTCCAGCCAATGTGAGATCATCTAACACAGCAGAGATTAAACCTCGGACCTTCCCAATCTGCATTGCTTAGTTTAAATCTAGCAGTTTAGATACTAATTTAGGCAATGGGGAAGACATGATGTCATTATTTGATTAACACCTACAGCAAACTAGACTAATGTGGGCAAAAATGGATAGCTGCACGGAAGTGGTCCCATGTCCAAGGAAGATTGAAAACACCATGATGAAATCATTCTTTTCATTAATTACACATATTTCTTTTCATTTAATTATGATGAGACCAACTGTCAGACCATTCCATACTCATTTAGGACACTTGAGTTGCCTTGATATTTTCACCTGCAAATAATCAGATGTCAAAGATGATACATAGATGGAAACATCTTAGAAGGAATATAGGAGTTGCTAGATGAGCAAATATCAAGGTCCATCTGTCAGCTGGTAGTACTCTTGCCTCTGATTTAGATGCTTGTGGGTTTAAGTTCCACTCCAGGACTTGAGCACAACAATCTAGGCTGACACTGCAGTGCAGAACTGAGGGACTGCTGCACTGTCAGAGGTGCTTGTTATTGGATGTACCATTAAACCAAGGCCTTTTTAAAAAATTTTTGTGGGATGTGGGTGTTACTGGCTCGGCCAGCATTTATTGTTCATCCCTAATTGCCCTTGAACTGCTGCAGTCCTTGGGGTGTAGGTACGCTAACAGTGCTATTATGAAGGGAGTTCCAGGATTTTCATCCAGCGACAGTGAAGGAACAGCGATATAGTTCCAAGTCAGGATGGTGTGTGTCTTGGAGGGGAACTCACAGGTGGTGGTGTTCTCATGCATATGCTACCCTTGTCCTCCTAGGTGGTAGAGGTCGCGGGTTTGTAAGGTGCTGTCAACGGAGCCTTGGTGTATTGCTTCAGTGCATCTTGTGTATAGTACACATTGCTGCCACTGTGCATTGGTGGTGAAGGGAATGAATGTTGAAGGTTGTGAATGGGGTGCCAATCAATCGGGCTACTTTCTCCTCGAGCTTCTTGAATGTTGTTGGAGCTGTACTGTTCCCGACAAGTGGAGAGTATTCCATCACACTATTGACTTGTGCCTTGTATATGGTGGACAGGCATTGGGGAGACAAGAGGTGAGTTACGCCCTGCAGAATTCCCAGCCTCTGACCTGCCCTTGTAGCCACAGCATTTATGTGGCTGGTCCAGTTCAGTTTCTAGTCAATGGTAACCCCCAGAATGTTGATAGTGGGGATTTCAGCAATGGTATTGCCAATGAACATAAAGGGGAGATGATTAGATTCTCTCTTGTTTGAGATGGCACTTATGTGGTGCAAATGTTACTTGCCACTTATCAGCCCAGGTTTGGATGTTCTTCAGGTCTTGATGCATCCAGACATGGGCTGCTTTGGTACCTGAGGAACACACGAAGGCTGCTGAACATTGTCAAAACATCAGTGAGCATCCCCACTTCTGACCTTATGATTGTAGGAAGGTCATTGATGAAGCAGCTGAAGATGGTTGGGCCTAGGACACTACCCTGAGGAACTCCTGCTGTGATGTCCTGGGACTGAGATGATTGACCTGCAACAACCACAACTATCTTAGTTTTTATGCTGGGTATGACTCCAACCAGTGGAGAGTTTTCCCCCGATGCCCATTGACTCCAGTTTTGCTAAGGCTCCTTGATGCCATACTCAGTCAAATGCTGCCTTGATGTCAAGGACTGTCACTCTCACCTCACCTCTGGAGTTCAGTTCTTTTGTCCATGTTTGGACCAAGGCTGTAATGAAGTCAGGAGCTGTGTGGCCCCGGTGGAACCCAAACTGAGCATCAGTGAGTAGGTTATTGCTAAGCAGCTGCAGCTTGATCACACTGTCGATGACCCCTTCCATCACTTTGCTGATGATTGAGAATAGACTCATAGGGCGGTAATTGGCTGGATTGGATTTATCCTGCTTTTTGTTTACTGGATATATCTGGGCAATTTTCCACATTGCAGGGTCGATGCCAATGTTGTAGCTGTACTGGAACAGCTTGGCTAGGGCCGCGGTTAATTCTGGAGCACAGGTCTTCAGTAGAATTGCCAGAATATTGTCAAGGCCCATAACCTTTGCAGTATCCAATATCTTCAGCTGTTTCTTGATATCATGTAGAGTGAATCGAATTAGCTGAAGACTGGTATCTGTGATGCTGGGGACCTCAGGTGGAGGCCGAGATGGATCATCCACTTGGCACTTCTGGCTGAAGATTGTTACAAATGCTTCAGCCTTGTCTTTTGTGCTAGGCTCCCCCTTCATTGAGGATGGGGATATTTGTAGAGCCTCCTCCTCCTGTTAGTTGTTTCATTATCCACCACAATTTACAACTGGATGTGGCAGGACTGCAGAGCTTAGATCTGATCCGTTGGTTGTGGGATCGCTTAGCCTTGTCTATTGCATGCTGCCTCCATTGTTTGGCATGCAAGTAGTCCTGGGTTGTAGCTTCACCAGGCTGACACCTCATTTTGAGGTATGCCTGGTGCTGCTCCTAGCATGCCCTCCTGCATTCTTCACCCCTGCCAGGTGAACATAAAAGATCCCATGGCACTATTTTGAAGAAGAGCTGGTGAGGTATCCCCAGTGTCTTGGCCAATATTTATCCCTCAATCTGCATCACAAAAACCAGATTATCTGGTCATTGCTGTTGTGGGAGCTTGTTGTGCATGAATTGACTGCCATGTTTCTTACATTATGAGAGTGACTACACTTCAGAAAGTACTTCATTAGCTGTAAAGTGCTTTGGGACATCCTGTGGTCCTGGAAGGTGCCATATAAAGGCAAGTCCTTCTGTCTTTCTTCAGTCTGTCTTCTATTGTCACATAATACAACGATAATTGAGCTGTTATGACAATCATGACAATCAATCTCCATCAATTAGTCTATAACAGGTCCAGGCATGAGATGAGGAAAGCCCCTAGTGGTGGAAAGTTTGGAGACCCACAGGTCCAAAATAATCAGATCCCCACAAGAATGCTATATCTTGTATAAGTCTTTCCCATGATATAACTTTTTATTTACGAAATGAAATTATGGCCCTGAAATTATTTGGCCATCGCATCAGACTCCCAGGGTGTAACTTTAACCCCACAAAATAGGTGGCCTCAGTTTGGGTGGGAATTTAAAAACAGGAACACAACATACCTTGAACCCACCACTCACAGTTTTAACAGAGGAAGGACAAGGGGTGGGCAATCAATCCCCTTGCAGGAAGTGGGTCAGTTGTTAAAACCTTTTAAGGAAGCTGTGGCTTCTGTTTTAACGATGTTTCTATTTTTAACTACAGTCAGCCAGGTTTCCTGTGCCTCAGGAAACTTGGCGGGTAAAAGGAGATGAGGTGTGCTTCTTTGAGGCCCAAGAAGCATATTTTTAAATACCCACCCCCACTGTGATCTGTCTGCTCCCCATCCCTACTCCACGATTGGACCCTGACCACCACCTCCACCTCACCACCGCAATCTCTCCCTACCCCTGGCCGCCATTTTCTCCGTCCCCCATGATCTCCATGATCTCACTTTCTCTGATGTTATGATCAGGTGAGAAAGGGGTCTAGGGGTTCCCTCTCAGCCTTTGACTGGTTTAACCGTAACAGGGTTTAATTTTAAACATTTTTAATAAAGTTTTTAGCTCCCCTCAGTGAATCCTTTTTCACTGCTCTCCAATTGTAAGGAAAAGAAATCAACCAGACAGGTTTTCTTAGATTTAAACAAGGTGGAAGTTTATTAACCTTAAACTCTAATTCAGTTAACGACTACAGGTACGCGACACAACCACACTAGCATGCATACATGATAAACACACCTGCAGAGAGAGACAAAAAAGTAGAAAAAATAAAGGGGAAATGTTTTAGGCAATAGCTGGGATTTATTTACTGTCCTTTGAGTTCAATGTAGAGTCTTTGATTGCAGTAAGTCTTGCTGTTTTGTTGGGGCCCAGTACATTCTTTAAATCTTGTTTCGATGTAGGAGTCTTTTCTCTCTTGAGGTTTAAGTGACTTCAGTGGATCCAGAGATTTGTGAGAGAGAGAGAGAGAGAGAGAGAGCTAACCAGGAAAGAGGCTCTCTTCTTCCAAGTTGCAATCTGACCCAAACTGTGCTGTGAGCAGTTCAAACAAAAACCTGGGCCAGCAGGTTAGTCATGTGACTAGCTGTTTTAACAAACTCCTGCATTTGTCGATTCTCCAACTTAGCAGACACCCTGGAATGCTAGCTTTCTTACACATTCAATGTCTGGTGATCAAAATCCATTTGGGTTTATTGAATCAGGGAGCTGTTCTATTATCTCCAGGCACTGTCTATTAGTATGCAGATGTTTTCCAGCCATTGCTGATCTCTTTAAACAAGTTATTTCTTCATTCCAGTAACAGTTTAAACATAGAAACATAGAAAATAGGAGCAGGAGTAGGCCATTCGGCCCTTCGAGCCTGCTCCGCCATCCATTATGATCATGGCTGATCATCCAACTCAGTAACCTGTTCCCACTTTCCCCCTATATCCTTTGATCCCTTTCACCCCAAGAGCTATACCTGACTCCTTCTTGAAAACATACAAGCTTTCTGTGGTAGCGAATTCCACAGGCTCACCACTCTCTGGGTGAAGTAATTTCTCCTCATCTCAGTCCTGATAGGTTTACCCTGTATCCTTAGACTATGACCCCTGATTCTGGATTCACCCACCATCAGGAACATCCTTCCTGCATCTACCTTGTCAAGTCCTGTTAGAATTTTATAGGTTTCTATGAGATCCCCCCTCACTCTTCTGAACTCCAGCGAATATAATCCTAACCAACTCAATCTCTCCTCATACGTCAGTCCCGCCATCCCAGGAATCAGCCTGGTAAACCTTTGCTGCACTCCCTCTGTAGCAAGAACATCCTTCCTCAGATAAGGAGACCAAAACTGCACACAATATTCCAGGTGTGGCCTCACCAAGGCCCTGTATAATTGCAGCAAGACATCCCTGCTTCTGTATGCGAATCCTCTCGCTAAGAAGGCCAACATACCATTTGCCTTTTTTACCGCCTGTTGCACCTGCATGCTTACCTTCAGCGACTGGTGTACGAGAACACCCAGGTCTCGGAGCAATGAACTTAATGTTCATATGATGAAATTAATATGCCTCATTTTTGGCAGGTGGGGTCTTCACGACACTGACCACAATGTTCCCTTCTCACGATCTCTCCCACCCACCTGCACTAGTACCCCAAAAGCAATATCTCTGCTGCATCCTTCTGCTTCAGGCTTTCCTGTCAGATAGGCAACCAGTCTGTCAGTCAGGCTGGCCGTTGGGCAGGAAACCTGGAGAAAAAAATTTACAAGACATTGATGTTTGGGAACTCCAAATAGACTTTGTATTTGTGAATGGGAGGAGTAGAACAGGTACATAAACACTGAAGAATTCTATTAATTTTTGAGGGTGCAGTAGTACATCCAAAATGATTTTAGTCATATTTAAGAAAATCTAAATCTAAGCTGCTTATGATAGCGATCATCATTAAAAAGTAAGTTTTTTTTTAAGAGATGGTATACTAATTACTTCTCTATACAGAGATGTGGCTGTTATCTACATCCAGCCATAACAACAAAGTGCATCTATGTAGTGACGTTAATGTAAATGCTAGTCTTCCTTTAAAAAAAAATGGCACTTCACAATGGAAATAGATAGGACAGCCTAGGTGGCTGATGGCACAAATGAAAATCCTGCCCCCTATCTGGAGTTGACCATCCCTGTTCTGTAGCTCACACATGTTAATGAGATAAGTGGGGTTTCTGTAGCTGTAACTTAGGAGCAGCACAATTGTCTGTGGAAATTTATGTGTAGTGTGGTTCTAGTGTAAAACCAGGTAAGCTACTTTGAATTTCCTTGGAAATAGAATGGCACAACATGGCTGCTACACTGTTGTTGCACCAAAAATTACTGAAAAAAAGAGCTCTGGGCTATTAAATCTGCAAGATTAAATTTGGAGAGGAAAAATTAAATGCCAAACATTTCTCAATTGCTGAAATAGCATCTTAAACATATTGATTTGCTGAAAAATAGATCAGTAAAGATCTCAAGAAACTCACAGAAGCACAACCACTGGAAAAGTTACAATTTCAGTCATGCCATTGCATTTAATGTTCAATTTTTCCAGCACCTATTTGTATTTCGACCCAGATGAATATATAACATTTATAGCATAAAAACCTATGAAAATTGTTATAATTCCTTTTAAATTCACCCAATATGTTTACTTCTGTGGTTATTCCTTGTTCTTGCACTACCTTTTTTGGAAGCCTGCCTGTACCTTGTGAAGGGTACATGCCCAGAACACTGTCTATTTTTTCTTACAGACACTGACTCACCTGCTGTGTATTTCAAGTAGTTTCTGCATTTATTTCAAATTTATGGCATTTTCAGATTTTCCTTTTTTTTTTAGTGATGTAAATTTTTATCTTTGCCACCTGATTTTAATGGAATGATCAAATGGGCGCGTTCCACCGTGAGCAGATAATCTATTCTGCCAGATAACCATCTGGGTGGTGAAGATGACAGTTTACCCTACTTACTCTTGAGGGCCTTTGATCTTTGTCGGCAGCTTCCACTGTTCTTTGGTCCTCACTTCTTTCCCTCACAGACAATGTTCACCCCTCGCACATTCACACTTGTATTAATTAACTAAAATGTCCTTTTTTTTTTACCATTACTCCTTTTCTCTGTTCTTGTGCTGTGATTTTTACCTTTTCCATATAAATTCCTAATTTCTTTTCTCCCACCATTGGAATTCGATCGAATGGACATGCCTACTCTTATTCCTGCAACCCGTAAGTAATGACCTAGGAAATGGCCTTGTATATTTATAACCCCATTTAAAATCAGCCCATTATGTTGGATATAGGTGACCATGAGTGAAGAGGATGATTATCTCCTTATGAGCATAACCTGCTCACAACCTCATCACTTGTGAGTTATGGAGGTCAGCTTACTCACAGATTAAATGCTGTATTACAGTATAATGCTTCCCTATTTAAAGGAATGGCTTCATTGTTCTACTATTCACAGACCTCATCAATGTATAAATGTAATTACCAGATCATTGTTGGGAAGATGAATGTCATCACAACTAGTACGTGATGGCAAACCATATGTTCTAATGATTCTTGATTACGATATTTTTCCACAGGATTGATTAATAGTGTCATCCTTTTGAAATATAGTTTTGCATCATCCTTAGAAGCACATTATCCTGGATGAGTACCTCAAAACCATTCTTTATGTTGCCATAAGCAGCCTTATAATTTTTTCTGGATGTCAAGCCTGGTAGTGCTTAACACCACAGCAGGTAAGCTGTGGCAGAAGGTATATCAAAGAAAACCTCCAAGAAAATTTAAACAAACTAAACTATTTGTATGGATCATTTGAAAATCTAAGGCATTTTCAAAGCAATGAATGGTGCTTCCTCCTATTTCTTATTTACATACTGCCCCTTGGCAACATCTTTCGATAGCACAGCATTAGTTTCCATATGTATGCTGATGACACCCAGCTCCACCTCACCACCATCTCTCTCGGCTCCTCCACGGTTACTAAATTATCAGACCGCTTATCTGACATCCAGTACTGGATGAGCAGAAATTTCCTCCAATTAAATATTAGGAAGACTGAAGCCATTGTTTTCAGTCCAAACTCCATTCCTTAGCTACCTGCTTCATCCCTCTCCCTGATAACAGTCTGAGATTAAGCCGGTCTGTTTGCAACTTTAGTGTCACATTTGACCTCGAGATGAGCTTCCAACCTCATATTTACACCATCACTAAGACCACCTATTGCCACCTTCATAACATTGCCAAACTTTACCCCTGTCTCAGCTCATCTGCTGCTGAAACCCCCCTTCACGCCTTTGTTAGCTCCAGACTTGACTATTCCAATGCACTCCTGGCTGGTCTCCCACATTCTACCCTCCGTTAACTTGAGGTCACTCAAAATTCTGCTGCCATGTCTTAACAAAGATCAAATCCCGTTCAGCAATCACCCCTGTGTTCACTGACCTACAATGGCTCCCAGTCAAGCAATTTTGATTTTAAAATTCTCATCCTTGTTTTCAAATCCCTACATAGCCTCACCCCTCCCTATCTCTGGAATCACTTACAACCCCATCCTTACAATCCTCTACGATATTTGTGCTGCTGTAATTCTGGTCTCTTGTATAGTGCTACGATCAGGGAGGTGGGGTCAAAATGCTCCTCTCTTGTCCCTCTCCTTGTTTGACCACAACAGGATTTATAACATTTAAACAGTGGATGTGCTTACCAATTCAGTGGGTTTTTAACCCTTTATGCACTATGATCATAAAAGAACCAATCAGACAGGTCTTCTCGAGTTTAAACAAGAAAGAGGTTAGCTTATTGTATTTAAAAATCAAAACTCAATCTAAGTAAAGATAATAAACTACGCTCTGACTTTCACAAACACACACACACACACACAACAATCACACATTCACAAATAGATTACAGAGTGAGGAAGGATAGATTGGTTGATTTAGAGTCCAGAACAAATAAAAATAATATACAGTCTGCAGAGTCCAGTAATTCAGTTGTCTTCCGGCTGAATTCGTGGTTCTGAAGTTGCAGGCAGGTTGAAGTGTCTACCTGGTTCAGACTTTTCTTGGAGACAGTGATATAGATGCTTTTCTCCCCAGAGCCTCTATCTGCAGCAATGATAGACTTGGATGCTTTGCAGTCTGTTGACAGGGTTCGAAACTTACAGTATTACCTGGAGAGAGAGAGAGAGAAACAGTCCTATTGGGGTCCTGTACTGATTAACCCTCAAAGCTTATCTGATGTGTTCAAAAGAAACTCCAAATTTTCATGCAAGCTGAGGAGACTTTCACATGATTCTCTCAGTGTATTCTCTTTTTCACTTTAATGAGATCCAAGTCTAAGAATCCCAATCTCTCTCAGGTCTTAGTGTTTCAATGGTTCATCTCCACTAGTGTGAATGTCCTGGCATTCACTCAACTGCTCAAGCCATTGTTCTGGATAAGGGCTGTTTAGACATGTGTCTCCACCTCGATATCTTGGAATGTGAGGTATTTCAGTACAAATTGTGGTGACCATCTTAGCTGCTGTCTTTTTAAAAATTGAATTTAGGATTCCAGCTTTTCTTTTAAAAGTTTAATCTAGGTTTCCAACCGGTGAATTAAAAATCGTCATTCAGTATAACATATTTTCATGACAATGTTATGAGCTCGAGATTGGAGTGAAGTTTAGCTGAGTTTAGTATGATATGTGAGGCAAAGACTGGAGGCTGCTGAACACAATGGAATATTCTTTATTCTATGTTTAGTTTCACTTCCCTTTGCTAACGTGTGTGTTCTATAGCAGCCTCTAGAGTACACAATGACAAAACAATTGAAATTTCAAAACATTACAACACTATATTGCTCATCCCTGACTTTAATCGCCCCACCGTTGGTGGCCTCGCCTTCAGTTGCCTCGGCCCCATACTCTGGAATACCCTCCCTACACCTCTCCACCTGGCATTCCTCTTTTAAGACACTCCTTAAAACCTACCTCTGACCAAGCTTTTGGTCATCGACCTAATACTTCCTTATGTGGCTTATACTGTTTTATAATGCTCCTGTGAAGTATCTTGGGATATTTTATTATAGTAAAGGTGCTATATAAATATAAGTTGTTGTTGTAGTAAAACAATGAAAAAAAAATTTAAAAACCCTTTGCCTATGTTTGGAAAGTGATTCCAATTCATCTGCACTATCACCAGGAAATAATTGATCTCTGTACAAACCAGAAAATTAACGGTCCTCTACTTTGCCTTTTTTCTCCCTAAAATAAATAAATGTTTTCTTTTTCTCGCTGCACACAGGAAAGCACACAACTGCAAGCTGCAGTCAGATGGTGCATGTATGGAAACCTGATAAAACAGAACAGCACTGATCTTAAGCGTGGCTGCCAAGCATAAACAGGTGGTAACAGCCTGAAAATGGCATTGGGTCACTTAGCACCCTGTTTAAATGGCGCTCCCACAGCTGTCACCTTGATAAAGGTTTTTAGTCAAGTGGCCAGAGCACCTGCCTATTTCAGACAGGAGGCTATTTTTAGTATACAAATCAATTCAATGATACATCTAGGACTCTATTACGCTGTTGAGTTACAAATGGGCAAAGTTATGCAAATGGGAACAAGATTGATGTGCAAGTGGGCAGAAAATGTCCAAAACCATTTTGATTTTCCACTTTATTGTGGGGCCAGAAGGAGCAGGAATTTTTCAATTCTTCCCTCCAGGCCCAGACTGTCAGCTGGTTTTGCAGAGCAGCCGGTTAATTTCCTATCCTCCTCAACCGCTGACCTGCATCTGTCATCTGCTTAAATTCCCAGAGTTCAAGAGAGAAAATATTTTTAGTTTCAGCTTAGACAATGCCAAGGAAACCTGAGATTCCCAAAGTGGTCTACATTGTTCAGTTTTGTTATTTAGTACACATCATTTTTCTCCAGTAAAGTTGCACAATAAGTTAGATGTTCTGCTTTTTTATGGAGAGAGCTTTATACCAGGCAATCTGCAAAGTCTTAGGGGTAGAAATTAATCTGGACCTGTTCAAACTCAGCAGTCCGCAGTCAATGCATGCACAAAACAAAAGGTACAAGGATTGATAGAAATTGATTCTTGGGCCTCCTCAGCAAACTCATGCTCACCCAGGCAAAGTCTTCAATGGCCTCATTGGCAGAGGCCTCAGTTAAGTCCCGGGTGCACTGTTGGATTGGCTACAAGGAGACAGAGGAGGAGTGGGGGGTGGAAATTGTGACTACCACTTTGACATATTGAAGGAGTCAAACAAAAAGCATTTTTTCTATAACACAATTTAGATTAGGAGTAAAATTACATAGTCTGTTGCTACTTTCTACTATAATAAAAGCATAATACTGCAGATGCTAGAAATCTGAAATAAAAACAAGAAATGCTGGAATCACTCAGCAGGTCTGGCAGCATCTGTGGAGAGAGAAGCAGAGTTAACGTTTCAGGTCAGTGACTCTTCTTCAGAACTCCTTTCTACTAGTTTGGCTGCATCTATTTTAAAATTATCATCATAAAGAGGAAAAAAATGACTCTATAGTTCTTGGAAGTCCAAGGAAATGAAAGTTTTCAAGCAGTCCAGTTATCCCCATGCATGGCCACGAGCCAGAAATGGACTTCGGTTTCAGCTTCATGAACATTTAATTTAAAAAAGTGTTTGATTAATATCTTGTTTGGTATTGCAACTTAAATCGAGCATATAGAAGTTAACAAAAAAAATGAAGTGTTTTCTAAAGACATCGGCCTCTGGAACTAAATTCAGTCCAAAATGACAATTAAAGTTTTCTTTCTGTTAGTTGTTACATGTTGAGTGAATTGAATTGAAGTAGTCAATTTAATTCATCACAAAGTGACATTTTATCAACATTTTCTATCCTTGTTAGTTATTCGAAGTGTTTAGTGAAGTGAGCTTAGGTAGTAAATCTAATGGCCAGGGAAGGAAATCCACAGTCCCATCACTCTGGTAAAAACTGGAAAATCTTCTCATGGGGGAATATGGATAGATGTTGGAGTGAATGGATTATTCCACTAATGTGGATTAAGGCTGAGGTGAAAATTGAGGATTATTGACATGACACTAAAGGTATTGAGAGCCTATATACTTCAAGGAACCTGAACTGGAATGCAAGGAATGGCATTCACAGTGGGTGAATCACAGGGAATCATGGAAGCACATCCTATAATTTTTCATCCATTCATTTGATTTTCCAGCGATCCGTTCCCTGCAAGCTCTATTCGCCACTGACCATGCAAGAATCGTCTATGTTACATATATGTATCTGTATCTATGACACAAAGAGGCTGTAAAGGGATAGACAGTTGGGGAAATGTGAAGTTATTCACTTTGGAAGGAAAAATAGAAAACAGAATATTTTTAAATGGTGAGAGACTGGGAAATGTTGGTATCCAGGGGAAGCTGGGTGCCCTTCTACATAAATCACAGACAGTTAACATGCAGGTACAGCAAGCAATTAGGAAGGCAAATGTTATGTTATCCTTTACTACAATTGGAGTATAAGAGTAAAGCGATCTTACTACAATTATAGAGGACCATGTTGAGACCACACCTGAAGTACTGTATACAAATTTGGTCTCCTTTCCTAAAGAGGGAGTGCAACAAAGACTCACTAGACTGATTCCTGGGATGAGGGGATTGTCCTTTGAGAAGAAATTGAGTGGACTAGGCCGATATTCCCTAGAGTTTAGAAGAATGAGAGATGATCTCATTGAAACAGATATAATAATTACAAGGTTTGACAGGATAGATGTTGGGAACATGTTTCCCCTGCCTGGGGAGTCGAGGGTCACAGTCTCAGAATAAAGGGTCACCCAATTAGGACTGAGATGAGGAGAAACGTCTTCATTCAAAGGGCTGTGACTCTTTGGAATTCTCTACTCCAGAGAACTGTGGAAGCTCAATCGTTGAGGATATTCCAGATGGAGACTGATAGACTTTTGAATACTATCTAAGGGGATTAAAAGATATGGAAATAACACTGGAAGTTGGAGCTGAGGTAAAAAATCACCAGGATCTTATTGAATGGTGGAGTAGAGTCAAAGGGCCAAATGGCCTACTCCTGCTCTATTTCTTATGTTCTTATGTTTCATCTAGAAGGATGGGTAGAATTCACTTACATTGTTATTGCATACTGTAAGAAATCATCACTGTGAACATTGGTATTTAATAATCTGTGTTATAACATCAGGTTATGATTCTCTTAATAGCAAAGAAAGCATATTAAACACCCTGTAATCATCTTCTAATAGCTCAATTGATAAATGTAAATGATCCATACAGAACAGGCAAGTTCAACCTTTCCTTTTTCTTGAGTTTGCTGAAGTTATGAAAGTGCTTCTACTTTTTAAAACATTTTTTGGGGGATTCATATTTTAGAATTATGGACATTGGTTTATTTGGGAAAATGAAAAAGACTGCATGCATGTTTTTTTACAAGGGTCTCTTATTTGAAAACAATCTTTACTGGAAGTCACATGTCTTAAGCTTAATAAACAACAGAAACCTTGGTAACTTTGGGGAGATGTTTACAGAGACGTGACATGTGTTATGATCCTGTAGTTTATTTGGGAGGGTAAATATGAGGTGTATCTTTAAGACAGCAAAGGATCAGTACTGCTTTAAGAACAAGCAAGTCTCAGGAGTTAACTAGAAGGTGCGTTTCCATTGCCATTGGATACAACCATACAGAGAGGGAACCAATCAGCTTCAGAGGCTGCATTCTGGTTGCCTTGGATACAGCCAGTCAGAGATTGAGGATCGATATACAATGTTACGATTGAATTTTAAACTGGCTTTTAATTTGAGACAGACTGTTCTAACTGACACAGAGAGGTGGCCAGCATGAACTGAACAGAGAACTCTGTTAATGCAAACAAAAGGAAGAGAATTTAAACTGTGACTATTTTTAACCCTAAAAATTCTAAAGCCAGATTGATTCTATTGAAAGTGGTTGTGAGTTGTTGATCTGCTGTGGTCATCGCTGGAAGAAAGAGAAGTCTAAAGCTTTGGAAGTCAGACTGTTTTCCTTTGCTCATCAGACCCTGGAACATTGTGAGTGGACTTTAATCTGAGGATTGTTCATCGGGAAGTGTAATTCTGCAAGGACACTTTTTTTTTCTATTTTAAATGTTGTTTTTATCCTAGTAGTGTTTAAGAATTTAGTTATTCTAATAAACAGTTAACTTGTTAATCTAAAAACACCTGGTTTGATTTGCCTCATTCGGGGTTAATAGATGGTTCAATTCAGCTATGGTTTTCTTTAATTTAGAAAGTTTAAAGTGATATGTTGGGCGATCTGTGGAGTGATGGGACTGAATTGACAGTGCATTGCTCCCACCACAATCAGAATCATATATTTTGATTGGGGGCTTTGTCTTGAGCAGTCGTGTCGTAACACATGTCACAATTTTTGAGGGTCAGGAGTTGGTTTTGCTTCCGAGATATTGGGCTGGATTCTATAGGCCAGCCGCTGAAATTGGCAGTGGCAAGAAAAATGGCAGCCCACACACTCAGGCTGCAAGTCACGGGACCACCGCAATCCTATATGCGGCGGCTCATGATCATGCCCAAGTTGGCCACCCCCCCCAAAGACGTGGAGGGGGTGGGCGAGCCGTCCCTATCAATGGTGTCCAGCGCCATTTTTAAAGGGCTTAGAGTCCCAAATTACCATTTCAAATCTTAAAGGTAAATTGCATTTAAAAGTATTAAAAATAATTTAAAACATCTTTCCATTCCCTCTCCCACCCCCCCGCCAATAGCCTTACATTTAATTCTTTGCCCACTCACCTGTAAAGTACTTATCTTGATTACGTGACCTTCTCCCCCTAAGTTCATAAATTCTAACCCTCAACCCATTCCCAATATCCCCCCAACCAATCCAGAGAGTTTGAACCCGTTCCTCCCCTCCCACACTGAGAAACGTACCTCCTCCCCCCTCCCCACAGGAGTCATGCTTCAGTTCCCCGGATAGGCATCCAGAGGCGCATTGATGCTGGTCATGAGGATAAAGATGTCAACCTTCTGTCTGAATCGCAGTGGCCTGCAAGTTAATAAATGATAAGTGTCCAAGTGCATAGTGTAATGCGGGTCCCATTGCCAAGCGGCAGGGGGGCCGACATGAGGCCTCGCCGCCACTGCAGAGATCGGGAAAGGCCCTACTGGCATTGAGGTCGGTGGTCATCCGGAGCAATCTTCATGCCACCCCCACCATCATTCCCGATGTCGAGGGCTCTATTAAATTCAGCCCATTGTTTTGGTTTGATTGGGGTGTGGCATGTTGTTGAAAGCAGTTGGAGATCATCCTGCCAAGAGAGAACCACCCAGATCATCCCTTTCCTCCTGTTTCTGTGAAACCCTGCAATGTGTGGGAGCTAAAACCCTCTGATGCTGCATTTCTCCTGAGAAGCTGGAAAAACCTACCAGATTCATTCTTGATGCCACCTGAAAAGAACTGCTCCAGAAAAGATCCCAGTGACCCATCTACGTGTTCTCGGACACCAGACTGTATGCCATTTTGGGGCACAACATAGCTCATCCATTTTCTTCAAGAATTTACAAGTATTTGGCCAACATATTCTTTTTTGTCTGTTTTTGTAAAAGAGCTCTGCAGAGAATTTTGTTCCCTCTCTTTAACCTGTGTGTGTGTGTGCAGGTCTGTGTGTGCGGTGGTGGGGGTGGGGGAGGTTGTGGGTTGTTGGGGGGGAGGGTATTTAGAAAGGGAACTTTTATATTTCAATCTATGTGTTAATGCTTTGCTTCTTTATTGTGTCATGCCAGGCCCCCAACTGCCAAGAATGAGATACATTAACTTTGTCATGCACTGCAGGCAAATGACCATGAGGTCATTTACTTTGGAATAGTTCGAAGACCCAGGGAATGAGTTAAATAAATGGCTGCATTTGCTGACAATGCAATCACTAGGTGGCACAGTACTTGCACATGCGCAAATGCAAGCTCTTCAACTGGAACATCAGTGTCTGCGATGTTCAGGCAACTGCCAGGATTAAAGATGGCACTGCTCAATTTATCACAGGAAATGCTAATAGCTAGATTGTTCTAGCAAACTAACCTGACATTGAGTTGGATGGAAGCCCAGTAATATGCTATGCAGTTATAGGATACTAACTGTAATCCTCAGATCCATTTAATATTCTAGTAATCCTGTTAAGTACAAAAGGAACTTAATGATGGAATTTCCATTGGAAGATATTAAATTGGCACCCCAATCAATGGAAAAGAAAATCGGGCAGAGTATAAAATGTGCTGCCAATTCGTTATTGTGATTCGCTTACATGACTGACCAGGACTGATTTCACCCGAACGCAACTACTAGCTCCCGCCCCACTGGCCGCTCTCCCCCCTCGGCAACTCACTTTCTCCTCCCTCCTCCCCACTGGTGATTTACCCCTCTCAGCCGCTCGCTCCAGACCTCGCTGTTCCCCCCCCACTCCCCTGGCCGATTGTTCCCCGCTGCATCACCCTGCTCTCCAGTCGGCCACTCACTCCCTGCCCCTCCTCCAGGCGTTGGTTACAGGCCGCGCCACTACCCTCCTCCTCTCAGCTACTTGCTCCCACATTTGATTGTTCTCTGCGCGCTGCCCGAAGAAGCAAGGTGAGGCGCAGGGGGTGATGGGGCGACGTAGGAGCGAGTGGCCAAGAGGAGGAAAGCGGTGCCGCCTAGAGCTAGTGGCTGGAGGGGGGGTGCGCGGAAGCGGGGAGCAAGCAGCCAGAGAGCGGGGTTGCGCAAAGCCAGGAACAATCGGCCAGGAGAGTGGGGGGGAGCAGAGAGCCTTGGAGCGAGTTGCCGAGGGGAGCGAGTGGCTAGTGGGGCAGGGGCAAGTGACAGGGATTGAGCTCCAGCCTCAAAGTCTCCCATTCAGCCACTTCCTCCAGCCGAGTTGGGGGCTGGATACCCGATGACGCTTTATCGCGCATGCGTGAAGGACCAGGCACAGATACGCGATGACATTGGTGCTGCGCGATGATGCCATCCCACGCATGCGCCACTTAGTCCTGGCAAGATGTAGCTGCGCATGTGCGCAGCTTGGAGCACTCTGATGACGTCAGCGGGCGCTGTGTTGTCAGGAGTCACAATCTTCCCTAGCTAAGGCTCAGCGAGCTGACCCAGTATTGTGAGAGTTAGCAGACAGCCCAGTCTGAAAGTGAAGCAGAGGGAGTCCCTGATTGCTACTATTTAAAGAATGGGGTACTCATGAGGAAATGGAGTTCTCCTCACAGACCTGAGAGGAGACTTATCTTTTGTTGCAGCAGCTTTTTCTGAAGCAGCGATAGTGCGAGCGAGGTGTCAGCTGGGAAGGTGAGTTTCAGTTTAAAATAACTTACCTTTTGTTTCGGCGGACAAGGGGACTGCTGGGTAAGTAAATCTATATATTCGGGCAGTTGCTAAACCCGAAACACTACACGTGTAGTGTCTCCCACCCATCCTCCTCCTCTAATCAAAGAAAAAGGCCTCTTGTGTGGAGGGTTTGGTAAGGTTTGGTTTTCCTTTTTTTTTAAATCTCTGTTGTCAATTTAGTGCAGAGGGGATGGAAGCTAGGGCAGTTGCATGCTCCTCTTGCAGGATGTGGGAGGTGAGGGTCACCACTGGTGTCCCTGCTGACTTCACCTGTGAGAAGTGCACCCAACTCCAGCTCCTCGCAGACCGCGTTAGGGAACTGGAGCTGGAGCTGGATGAACTTCGGATCATTCAGGATGCTGAGGGGGTGATAGAGAGCAGTTATAGGGAAGTAGTGACACCTAAGTTACAGGATAAAGGCAGCTGGGTGACCGTCAGGGGAGGGAAAGGGAATAGGCGCACAGTGCAGGGATCCCCTGTGGCCGTTACCCTCAATAATATGTATACCGTTTTGGATACGGTTGGGGGGGATGACCTACCAGGGGAAAGCCACATTGGCCAGGTCTCTGGCACTGAGCCTGGCCCAGTGGTTCAGAAGGGAAGGGGGAAGAATAGGAGAGCAATAGTGATAGGAGATTCAATGGTTAGAGGAACAGACAGGAGATTCTGTGGTCGCGAGCGAGACTCCCGGATGATATGTTGCCTCCCGGGTGCCAGGGTCAGGGATGTCTCGGATCGAGTCCACATATTCTTAAGGGGGAGGGGAAGCAGCCAGAGGTCGTGGTACATATCGGTACCAATGACATAGCTAGGAAAAGGGATGAGGACCTGAAAAGCGAATATAGGGAGTTAGGTTGGAAGCTGAAAGGCAGGACGAGCAGAGTAGTAATCTCAGGATTGTTACCGGTACCACGTGCTAGTGAGGCTAGAAACAGGGAGCGAGTGCAGCTGAACACGTGGCTACAGAACTGGTGCAGGAGGGAGGGATTCAGATATGTGGATCATTGGGATACCTTCTGGGGAAGGTGGGACCTGTACAAGAAGGACGGGTTGCATCTGAACTGGAGGGGCACCAATATCCTGGGCGGGAGGTTTGCTAGAGCTCTTCGGGAGGGTTTAAACTAGTTTGGCAGGGGGATGGGAACCGGAGCCACGGATCAGTGGATGGGGTAGCTGTTGAACAGGCAGATACCGAGTGCAGAGAGTCTGTGAGGAAGGTTAGACAGTTGACAAAGCAAAGTTGCAGCCAGTATGATGGGTTGAAGTGTGTCTATTTTAACGCAAGAAGTGTCAGGAATAAGGGTGATGAACTTAGAGCATGGATCAGTACTTGGAGCTACGATGTTGTGGCCATTACGGAGACGTGGATATCACAGGGGCAGGAATGGATGTTGGATGTTCTGGGGTTTAGATGTTTCAAAAGGAATAGGGAGGGAGGTAAAAGAGGTGGGGGAGTGGCATTGTTAATCAGGGATAGTATCACAGCTGCAGAAAGGGAGGTCGTTGAGGAGGGTTTGTCTACTGAGTCATTATGGGTGGAAGTCAGAAACAGGAAAGGAGCAGTCACTTTGTTGGGAGTTTTCTATAGACCCCCCAATAGCAACAGAGACATGGAGGAACAGATTGGGAGGCAGATTTTGGAAAGGTGCAGAAGTAACAGGGTTGTTGTCATGGGTGACTTCAACTTCCCTAATATTGATTGGAACCTCCTTAGTGCAAATAGTTTGGATGGAGCAGTTTTTGTCAGGTGTGTCCAGGAAGGTTTCCTGACTCAATATGTAGATAGGCCGACTAGAGGGGACACTATGTTGGACTTGTACTTGGCAACGAACCAGGCCAGGTGGCAGATCTCTCGGTGGGAGAGCATTTCGGTGATAGTGATCACAACTCCCTGACCTTTACTATCGTCATGGAGAGGGACAGGAGCAGACGGTATGGGAAAATATTTAATTGGGGAAGGGGGAATTACAATGCTATTAGGCAGGAACTGGGGAGCATAAATTGGGAACAGGTGTTCTCAGGGAAATGCACGACAGAAATGTGGAGGTTGCTTAGGGAGCACTTGCTGCGACTGCTGGATAGGTTTGTCCCGATGAGGAAGGGAAGGGATGGTAGGGTGAAGGAACCTTGGATGACAAGAGATGTGGAACAGCTAGTCAAGAGGAAGAAGGAAGCGTACTTAAGGTTGAGGAAGCAAGGATCAGACAGGGCTCGAGAGGGTTACAAGGTAGCCAGGAAGGAACTGAAGAATGGACTTCGGAGCGCTAGAAGGGGACATGAAAAAGTCTTGGCGGGTTGGATTAAGGAAAATCCCAAGGCGTTTTACACTTATGTGAGGAACAAGAGGATGGCCAGCGTGAGGGTCGGGCCGATCAGGTATAGTGGAGGGAACTTGTGCCTGGAGTCGGAGGAGGTAGGGGAGGTCCTAAATGAATACTTTGCTTCAGTATTCACTAGTGAGAGGGACCTGGTCGTCTGTGAGGACAGCGTGGAACAGGCTGATATGCTCGAACAGGTTGAGGTTAAGAGGGAGGATGTGCTGGAAATTTTGAATGATATGAGGACAGATAAGTCCCCGGGGCCATACGGGATATACCCAAGGATATTACGGGAAGCGAGGGAAGAGATTGCTGAGCCTTTGGCGATGATCTTTGCGTCTTCACTGTCCACTGGAGTAGTACCGGATGATTGGAGGGTGGCAATTGTTGTTCCCTTGTTCAAGAAAGGGAATAGGGATAACCCTGGGAATTATAGACCAGTCAGTCTTACGTCGGTAGTGGGCAAATTATTGGAGAGGATTCTGAGAGACAGGATTTATGATTATTTGGAAAAGCATGGTTTGATTAGAGACAGTCAGCATGGCTTTGTGAGGGGCAAGTCATGCCTCACAAGCCTTATCGAATTCTTTGAAGATGTGACAAAATACATTGATGAAGGAAGAGCAGTGGATGTGGTGTATATGGATTTTAGCAAGGCGTTTGATAAGGTTCCCCATGGTAGGCTCATTCAGAAAGTAAGGAGGCATGGGATTCAGGGAAAGTTGGCTTTCTGGATACAAAATGGCTAGCCCATAGAAGTCAGAGGGTGGTAGTAGATGGAAAGTATTCAGCATGGAGCTCGGTGACCAGTGGTGTTCCACAAGGATCTGTTCTGGGACCTCTGCTCTTTGTGATTTTTATAAATGACGTGGATGAGGAAGTGGAAGGCTGGGTTAGCAAGTTTGCCGATGACACGAAGGTTGCTGGAGTTGTGGATAGTGTGGAAGGCTGTTGTAGGTTGCAACGGGACATTGACAGGATGCAGAGCTGGGCTGAGAAGTGGCAGATGGAGTTTAACCTGGAAAAGTGTGAAATGATTCATTTTGGAAGGTCGAATTTGAATGCAGGCTTAAAGACAGGATTCTTGGTAGTGTGGAGGAACAGAGGGATCTGGGGGTCCATGTCCATAGATCGCTCAAAGTTGCCACCCAAGTTGATAGGGTTGTTAAGAAGGCGTATGGTGTGTTGGCTTTCATTAACAGGGGGATGGAGTTTAAGAGCCGCGAGGTTATGCTGCAGCTCTATAAGGCCCTGGTTCGACCACACTTGGAATATTGTGTTCAGTTCTGGTCACCTCATTATAGGAAGGATGTGGAAGCTTTAGAGAGGGTGCAGAGGAGATTTACCAGGATGCTGCCTGGACTGGAGGGCATGTCCTACGAAGAAAGATTGAGGGAGCTAGGGCTTTTCTCATTGGAGCGAAGAAGGATGTGAGGTGACTTGATAGAGGGGTACAAGATGATGAGAGGCATAGATAGAGTGGATAGTCAGAGACTTTTTCCCAGGGTGGAAAGGGCTATCACCAGGGGGCATAATTTTAAGGTGATTGGAGGAAGGTTTCGGGGAGATGTCAGAGGTAGGTTCTTTACACAGAGAGTGGTAGAAGCAGATACATTAGGGGCATTTAAGCGACTCTTGGATAGGTGCATGGATGATAGTAGAATGAAGGGTAGGTAGTTAGTTTGATCTTAGAGTAGGTTAAAGGTTCGGCACAACATCGTGGGCCGAAGGGCCTGTACTGTGCTGTACTGTTCTATGTTCTATATTCTAGAGCAAGGAGTGGACAGTAGTAATCCAGTTCGTGGTGCCAGAGAGGTGCTGAAGAGAAATACTAAGAAGGGCCCAGGAGACTACAGTGGCTGTACATGCCCATAGAAGAAAGACCAACGCCCACATAAGAAAGCAGTTTGATTGGCCAAAATTCCACAAAGATGTGGTGGAGTACTGCAGGAGTTGCCACATGTGCCAAGTTGAGGGGAAACCCCAACCTACAGTAAAACCTGCACCCTTAAGTCCTGTACTGGTGTTGGGAGGACCCTCCAGCCGAGGGCTGGTGAACTGTAAGTGACCCGCGCCGAGAACAAAAGGGGACAGGCAGGCACAAAGCTGGCAAAAGGTTCGACAGGGAAGGGGAGATCGTGACCAAGAGGGCAGATTAAAGGAAATCCGGGAGGAATCCTAGATGAAAACCCCTAGTGTTTCGTGAACCAACCCAGAAAAACATGAAAAGTTAGATCCCACATCCTCCTACATAAATGCAGACACTAAACGCACCCCACCAGAGTTGATAACAGCATTTACACGAACTTGCAGAGACAAAGAAAGAGCTTTAGGGAGCAGAGAAATCATGACGGTAATGCCTTACCTAGCGAAGTACCACAGGGGAGTGCAATAGAGTCTGCACAAATACCTGCAGGCAGGAGTGTCCCAGAGAACAAAGGGCAGATTAGCAAAGAATCCTCCTCACAGTCAGAAAAGAAAGCGAACCACCCATCCCCTGAAGTCAAAAGTCTTTGCATGACTCAGCAAAGCACTGAAAGAGAGTTCAGAATAGACCCGCCTACTACTGACTCTCCTGGAAAAAAAATTCCAACTCAGGGCTAATTAAAATTAACCATCTCAAAGACACCCTCGGCAGTCATGTTACAGTAAGACCAGGTGAAGGCTGAGATGGACCCCTAGACCCCTTTCTCACCTGGTCATAACAACTGGATAAGTCTTTTTTGATAATAAACTGATAATTTTGTTGTTTATTAAAGAAACCTGGTTGGTATATTTTATTCTGGAATAAAGAGTAGAGTATTTGATTGACCGTATCGGAAACTGGGTAAACATTTAAATATATGTTGTGACTTGTGGAGAAGTGGAACTGGAAAATACAGTGCACTCTTCCCACCTCAGTCATAACACTGGTCTCATTTAAAGCAGCAGCAGGGAACTACAGGAATAAAAACGATAATGCTAATCAAAATGATCCCTTTTGGAAAGTATATATGTGGGGTAGGGTCAAGATCAGGTTTTGAATAATTCTCCTCTGTCATCAAGTCAAATTACACTTGCAGTCTAAATTTGTGTGACTCCAGATCCATGCTGATGTCAGTGACCTAGAATTTCTCTCTGGCATGAATGGCTTCCTTCTGTGCTGTAAAAAGAGTCATAGAGTCATTAAGACACAGAAGGAGCCATTCAGCCAATCAAGTCCATGCCAGCTCTCGATAGAGTGACTGGAGTCAGTCCCATTGCCTCACTCTGTCCCCGTAACCCTGCAGGTTTACTTCCCTCAAGTTTCCATCTATGTTTCTATGATATCTTAGTAGGTTTGGGGTGGAAAAGCACTTGGGAATGTGCTCCACCATCCTCTCACATATTTATCAGCATTTTTGGCATTTGTACGTTCGACACAAGAAACATGTATTAGGCCAGATGTTCGGATAATTGTGGTGAGAGTGCTGTGGAAAGAGGAGGACCTGAAAAAAATTCTGGTATCCAGAGTTTGTCGAAGCATTCACAGAGCGTGCCCTTACACAGAAATACATTTTGTTTAAAGAAATGAACTGTTATCGCAAGCAGTATAGAGACTGCTTAAATCTGCAAGCACGAGAGACCTTGGAGGCCCGTCATAGATAAACTCCACCTCCATCTTGGTGGGACTCGCTGGAACAACATTTTGTACAACTTTGATAGAAACAGTAGCATTGTGGTTATCCCAAAGTGTTCTAAAAGTACACAACCTCTGTCTATACACCATACTGCTAAATGCCAAGAAAACCCACATTTTTAAAGCAGATTTGGTAAGCTCTCAGGGTAAGGAGGGGAAGATTTTTGGGCAGGACTTGCTAATGATGGTTCTCTACCCCAGTTGGCTTATGCCAGTATATCCTCAAGCACTGCAGGTGGATGCCTCTCGCATCCATCCTATTTGTTGGTGAAATTATCAAAAGTTGTGTTCTTAGTGTATCACTGCTTGTAGCATACAGTATTTGCCAGGAGCATTTCCTGGCTGAAGTGGAGCCTGCCTTATGCTGCAGAGCTGGTTTCCTTGTGACAACTATTCTGGAAAAGAGACATGTTTGGGGGAAAATAGTTCCATCCTCAGATCTGCCAGCTCTCCTCTCCAGCAGTTTGCATATGTGGTAAATGACCTCCCTGAAATGTGTCACTAGGTACTTTGTGGGCATACTGTTGACCCTGAGAACTCTGACAGGATCAGGTGTGGCTGGAGCTAACAGACAGAAGTCCAGTCCTGCCATGCTGTTGACAATGGGGTGCGACATGCAGGTTTTGGGACTCAAAAACCTAACCCCCAACTGGTACATTTTGGTGTGTGATCTCAATTTTAAAACTGGTAAGCAAAAAAATAGTATAAGGAAAGAAACGTTTGTGTGTGTGTGTGTGCGTGCGTGCGTGTATGTGCATATGTGTGTCCGAACCATTCATTTATTGAGTTCGTAGAATAATGGACAGTTCTGGAATGCTTCCTTGCAATTTTCAACTGCCAGAGGGGCCTCATAATAGGGGCAGATAGCAGTTACATATGTCCTGCACACAAAAAGCAGGATAAGTCCAACCAGGACAATTACCGCCCCATCAGTCTACTCTCAATCATCAGTAAAGTGATGCATTTGACTGCGTATGGCATCAACGAGCCCTGACAAAACTGAAGTCAATGGGAACCCTAACCCTTAACATTCAATGGCATTAGACAGTGTCCCAGACATTGCCATTACCATCCCCGGGTACGTCCTGTCCCGGCAATACAGACCCAGCAGAGGTGGCGGCACACTGATATACAGGCACAGTGGCGCAGCGGTTAGCACCACAGCGACCTGGGTTCAGTTCTGGGTACTGCCCGTGCGGAGTTTGCAAGGTCACCCTGTGACCGCGTGGGTTTCCGTCGGGTGCTCCGGTTTCCTCCCACAGCCAAAGACTTGCAGGTTGATAGGTAAATTGGCCACTGTAAATTACCCCTGGTGTAGGTAGGTGGTAGGAGAATGGTAGGGAATATGGGATTAATGTAGGATTAGTATAAATGGGTGGTTGTAGGTTGGCACAGACTCGGTGGGCCGAAGGGTTTGTTTCAGTGCTGTATCTCTCTATGACTCTATGACAGTCGGGAGGGAGTTGCCCTGGGAGTCCTCAACATTGATTCCAAACCCCATGAAGTCTCATGGCATCAGGTCAAACATGGGCAAGGAAAACTCCTGTTGATTACCACCTACTGCCCTCCCTCAGCTGATGAATCAATACTCCTCCATGTTGGACACCACTTGGAGGAAGCACTGAGGGTGGCAAGGGCACTGAATATACTCTGGGTGGGGGACTTCTATGTCCATCACCAAGAGTGGCTCGGTAGCACCACTACTGGCCGAGTACTAAAGGACATAGCTATTAGACTGGGTATGCGACAGGTGGTAAGGGAAAAACATACTTGACCTCGTCCTCTCCAATCTGCCTGCCGCAGATGCATCTGCCCATGACAGTATGGGTAGGAGTGACCACTGCAACGTCCTTGTGGAGACAAAGTCCCACCTTCACATTGAGGATACCCTCCATCGTGTTGTGTGGCACTACGACCGTGCTAAATGGGATAGATTTCGAACAGATCTAGCAATGCAGAAGTGGGCATCCATGAAGTGTTGTGGGCCATCAGCAGCAGCAGAATTGTACTCAAGCACAATCTGTAACCTCATGCTTCGGCATATTCCCCACTCCACTGTTACTATCAAGCTAGGAGACTAACCCTGCTTCAATGAAGAATGCAGGAGGGCATGCCAGGAGCAGCACCAGGCATACCTCAAAATGAGGTGTCAACCTGATGAAGCGACAACACAGAACTACTTGCATGTCAAACGGCATAAGCAGCATGCGATAGACAGAACTAAGTGATCCCATAACCAACAGATCAGATCTAAGCTCCACAGTCCTGCCACATCCAGCCATGAATGGTGGTGGACAATTAAACAACTGACTGGAGGAGGTGGTAACACAAATATCCCCATCCTCAATGATGGGGGAGCCCAGCACATCAGTGCGAAAGATAAGGCTGAAGCATTTGCAACAATCTTCAGCCAAAAGTGCCAAGTTGATGATCCATCTCGGCCTCCTTCTGAAGTTCCCAGCATCACAGATGCCAGACTTCAGCCAATTCGATGCACTCCGCGTGATATCAAGAAACAACTGAAGACACTGGATACAGCAAAGGCTATGGGCTCTGACAACATTCCTGCAATAACACTGAAGACTTGTGCTCGAGAACTTGCTGCGGCCCTAGCCAAGCTGTTCCAGTACAGCTACAACATTGGTATCTACTCGGCAATGTGGAAAATTGCCCAGGTATGTCCTGTACACAAAAAGCAGGACAAGTCCAACCCGGCCAATTACCGCCCCATCAGTCTACTCTCAATCATCACTAAAGTGATGGAAGGTGTCATTGACAGTTATATCAAGCGACACTTGCTTTGCAATAACCTGCTCAGTGATGCTCAGTTTGGGTTCCGCCAGGGCCACCCAGCTCCTGACCTCATTACAGCCTTGGTTCAAACATGGACAAAAGAGCTGAACTCAAGAGGTGAGTGAGAGTGACTGCCCTTGACATCAAGACAGCATCAAGGAGCTCTAGAAAAACTGAAGTCAATGGGAATCAGGAGGAAAACTATCCACTGGTTGGAGTCATACCTAGCACAAAGGAAGATGGTTGTGTTTGTTGGAGGTCAATCATCTCAGCTCTAGCACATCACTGCAGGAGTTTCTCAGGGTAGTGTCCTAGGCCCAACCATCTTCAGCTGCTTCATCAATGACCTTCCTTCAATCGTCAGGTCTGAAGTGGGGATGTTCGCTGATAATTGCACAATGTTTAGCACCATTCAGGACTCCGCAGATACTGAAGCAGTCCGTGTAGAAATGCAACAAAACCTGGACAATATCCAGGCTTGAGCTGATAAGTGGAAAGTAACATTTGCGCCACACAAGTGCCAGGCAATGACCATCTCCAACAAGAGAGAATCTAACCATCTCTCCTTGACATTCAATGGCATTACAATCGCTGAATCCCCCACTATCAATATCCTAGGGGTTACCATTGACCAGAAACTGAACTGGAGTAGCCA
Source organism: Heterodontus francisci (assembly GCF_036365525.1). Lineage (NCBI taxonomy): Eukaryota > Metazoa > Chordata > Chondrichthyes > Heterodontiformes > Heterodontidae > Heterodontus > Heterodontus francisci. Next base: position 81,810,911 of record NC_090371.1, on the reverse strand, counting down.
TATAAATACCGTGGCTACAAGAACAGGTCAGGGGCTAGGAATCCTGCAGCGAGTAGCTCACCTCCTGACTCCCCAAAGCCTGTCCACCATCTACAGAGCACAAGTCAGGAGTGTGATGGAATACTCTCCACTTGCCTGGATGGATGCAGCTCCAACAACATTCAAGAAGCTCAACACCATCCAGGACAAAGCAGTCAGCTTGATTGTCACCCCATTCACAAACATTAATTCCCTCCACCACCGATGCACATTGACAGCGGTGTGCATCAGCTACAAGATGCACTGCAGCAACGCACCAAGGATCCTTAGACAGCACCTTCCAACCCCGCTACCTCTACCAACTGGAAGGACAAGGGCAGCAAATGCATGGGAACACCACCACCTGCAAATTCCCCTCCAAGTCACACACCATCCTGACTTGGAACTATCCTTCACTGTCGTTAGGTCAAAATCTTGGAACTCCCTTCCTAACAGCACTGTGGGTATACCTACCTCAGATGGACTGTCGTGGTTCAAGAAAGCAGCTCACCATCACCTTCTCAAGGGCAATTAGGGATGCGCAATAAATGCTGGCATAGCCAGTGATGCCCACATCCCAGGAATAAATAAAAGAAAACATAAAATTAGGAGCAGGAGTAGGCCACTCGGTTGAAATTCAGTTGAAAATCTCCCTGATAGGGTTCGCATGTTTTCTGGAGCTGTGTGCTGAGTTTTATTCTATTTACTTTTCTATTTTCCTTTATTACACTGAAGGAACATTTGTTTCTGCTGTAAAAAAAACATTAAAATTTACACAGTGTTCTCACTTACCAGGCTCTGCAAAGTTCCTGAGAGTGGAACGGCAATTATTGCCTAAATTTGTGTATACTAGTGCATCTCTCCCGACATTATTCAAGGGAATACAAGCTTATTTTGGACAACCTTCCTCATAATTTAACCCTTTTAGGCATTATTTATATATTGTAAGAAACAGTTGTTTTCTAGATCCCACTGAATCCAGAATTGCCAAGTTGGTTAAAACAGTTACTGGCTGCCACTGTGCCAGCTTAATCTCCTCATTGTGGCTTTGTACCAGCTATCATCACCACACTATCACACTTGATCTAGCAGACCTATGGGCAACCAATATGGATCATCAGGATTTGTTTCACATTTTGTTCCAAATGCAATAGCTGTCACTGTAACGCACAGTGACACTGTTCAATTATGCTTGAGATTTGCTTCCAAATTGCTGTAATAGCAATCTTAGCATCAGGGAGCCGATTTTTAACAGAATGCTCTTTTTAAAGTGTAAATGGTTTACTAAATTTAGCCATGGATTGCCTTTGAGGCTGAGTACACAGTAAAATAATTAAAACTGCACTCCATGCAGATTGCAGGGGTGACTTTTGAATGCTAAATTTTCTTTACAGCTTTTTAACAACACATTTCCCATCCTAACAGCTGCAAAATTGCCATTCCAAAAATGTCTAGCTGACTGCTACAGTAGTAACCAGAAAGTCTTT